>NW_005871053.1:14677604-14811448 GCF_000147115.1 Myotis lucifugus
GGGGCGGGCGGCCCTGCGCGCAGGCGCGGGACGGGGGCCTCGCCCCTGCCGACGTCGCCGGCTGGAGCTCACCTGGGAGACTCCGGAGGAAGCGGAGCCGGGGTTCGGCCTCTCCTGGCAACGCTGGAGGCCCCGCGGGAAGGCAGGAGGCGGTGGCGGAGGAGGAGCCGGGCTGAGAGGCAACTGTAGCGACAGCCGCCGGAGCCGCCGCCGCCGCCACCTGCACCTGGCGCCCGGCCCACGTCCAGCGCCCGCCGGCCGCCGCTTCCCGCCGCCCGGTCCTGCCCACCCTCCAGGTAAGCCGGGGAGCCGGCGCCCGAGCCCGGGGGGCCGGGGGCTCCCAGGTGGAGCCGGACAAGGGGTGGTCGACGGCTGCGGGGGTCCGAGATGGGGAGAGGGTTCGGTCCCCGTGGCCGGTTGGAGATGGTCTCGAGGGCAGCTTTCAGTTGCCCTCTTGGGAGAGGCCGGCAGGGGCGCCCCAGGCGGGGGTAGGTGGCTCCCCGGGGTGGCCCTGTCACCCGCGCTGACCCCCGTCGGGCTCCCTGGGGGGCTCCGGGAGCCGGACCCGGGCTCAAGTCCTGGTGGCCCGCGCTTGTCCCCGGGAGGGTCGCAGAGCGGGGAGCCGGCGGGGCCGGGCGCGAGGAGGCCGAGTCTCCACTCGGGCGAACAGGTTGCCAGTCTCCGCCGCCCCCGTGCCCGCGGTGGCCAAGCCCGGGACGCGGGAGGGCATGACTTGGCCGGGCAGCCTTCCCGGCCGGACCCCAGACAGTCCTGCGCTGCAAACCGCGGCCGCCCGAGCCATCTCCACGGTTTCCGAGTGGTTTGGAAAGGCGCGCTGTGGTCGGGACGCGGACATCCCCCGCCCCCCTCTCCTCTCTCTCTCTTTCTCTCTCTCTCTGTTTCGTCTCTACACTTTTCCGGGTGCGCTCCCTAAGCCAGAGCTGCGCCCACTTTCCGGTTTGATCAAAAGGAGTTATTTTTCTTCGTGGCAGGAGGAAATCCAGCTGCCAGTCACCAACCGCACACCCTCTTGTTAAAGGACCTGTTGACTTAACGACCTGCATATCGCAGCTCTGGTTTGCCTGTGGTATATGACTCAAAGGTTCAAAAAAACTTGGTTTCAGGATCCTGCCACGTCTGAACCCGGGTGTGCCAGGCCCAAATTCCTTTCCTGGGTTAATTAGGCTTTTCTGAAGCCTAAGAATTGAGGGTGAAACTGGTGCTTACATTAGACTTTTATTTCCTTCTCCCTCAGACTCATCAAAGCACTTCCTTCTCTTAAAACTCATCAAAAACACTTCACTTCAAACTCATCAAGTAACTGTTTCTGTTTTTAGAACCCCTATTGAGTTACCAGTTTTTCTGATTTCTAGACAATGTGAAGATAGCACAACTTGATAGAGAAGTGATACTACATAATGGAAATATTAAAGTCAAATTCTATTGTAAAAAATCAATCAGAAAGTTGCTGCACTTTCATTTGAGAATTTCTGGTTTGGGGAAAAATCTGTTACTGCTTTCACTGTATAAATTTTCCTTCGAGTTTGTGGCTGAAATGCATGAGGTTTAAGTCATAACCTACAATTAGATTTCTTTAAATTTAACTTTTAATATTTGAAGTTTAGTGTACATATGTATTAAACTTCCTGTACAGTTTAGTACCAAGCATTGTTCTTTTTATATTGCTTTAAACAGCATTTTTACATAGAAATTTCTAATAATAAATGGCAGTTCCACTACCTAGGTTTGTTTTAGTTCTATCTCTGCTAATTAAATTACACACACACACACACACACACACACACACACACACACACTGTAGAGGCCCAGTGCACGAATTCATGCACCAGTGGGGTTCCTCAGCCTGGCCTGCGGGATCAGACCAAAACTGGCTCTCTAACATTCCCTGAGGGGTCCCAGATTGCACCATGGGGCTGGGGAGGGACCACGGGAGGGCTCCAGGGTGTGTCCGGCCTGTCTCACTCAGTCCGGATCTGCCAGACCCCAGTAGCAAGTTAACCTACCGGTCGAAGTGTCTGCCCCCTGGTGGTCAGTGCACATCATAGCGAGCAGTTGAGTGATCTTAGCATATCATTAGCATATTACACTTTGATTGGTTGAATGGATGACTGGCCGACCGGACACTTAGCATATTAGGCTTTTATTATCTAGGATATTTAAGTTGCACATTTAACATAAAATCCCCTAGGCAACACATAGTGTTAAAAAAAAAAGCCAGTGCAATTAAAAGCTAAAACATCAACACAGCATGAAAGGACACAACTGGATATTTTTCAACCATTACTTTCTGCTTTTCTCAAAAGAGCCTTGCCTGCCCACTTAATCTTGTCTTCATACAGAGAAATAAATTTGCTAAATACTGTTTAAAAATTAGAGGTAGATGTTGCTCCCTGAATTTACTAGTAGAGCATTAATTTAATCCTCATTGATTATTGGCCAGATGCTATTAGAGCATCTTTACTTTTAACTCCAGGGAGAAATGCAATATGTTTACATTAGCTGTGGTAACAGTGTGCCTCAGTTAAACTGTTTGTAAAATTGGAAAAATAATACTTCCTTAGATTGAGATACTGAAGTCATAAAACAAATCAGGACTATCCTCTGGTCTTAACATTCTCAGGACCTCCTCCTCACCCGGAGATGCAGTCAATCCATCCAGTTTATGAAAAACTGAAGCCTAGACAGGTAGTTTAATTTCAGTTCTACCAGCAAGTTAGTGGTAGGCATGGTGTTATTATTCCAGTGGCTTGACTCAAAGCTCATGTTATCTTCGCTTTTTACCACCCAGGTTCTCACTTATCATTAGATGTGTGTCCTTTTGTCTCTCAGATAGTTTGTAAGGTCTTTGTAATTGACAGGATAGTAAATTGCTCTATGTCCAGCCCTGGTTTACCCAAATTTCTACTTGTCCAGGTGATACTTGATGCAGGGAGACTGAGGCCATCATCCTTTTCCTCTTACTGTGAATCACATGTGTATCAGAGATGCCATGTGGATTGAGATTTGAAACCCTTTCTTGGTTTTTCAGAGCCACAGTTAATTTTTTGAGTCAACACAGACAACAAAATTCAGTCCTCTGATCTTTTATGGTATTGGCTTAGAATATATTTTTTGAGGCAGCTACCCAGGGTCTTTCCTCTACTGGCAACACTCAAGATTTTTGGTTGGCAAGTCTACTTCCTCAGCACCAATATTTTTTAAACTTTTTTTTTGGGCTGTGATCCTCAGTAAGAGATACATCTGTGCCTCAATGCACTACACTCGATTGTGTGTGTGTATATAAATGAAACAAGGTTCTCAAAACAATACTTAACCTTACAACATGGATGTTCTCTTATTTTATTTTTAAGATGTTGGTCTCAACACACTGGATTGATTTTATGACCACAAATGGGCTGGAACCTAAAATGAAAATGATGGTATCCCATATTGAATTTAAATTTTTTAAGGCTGAGTTTTCTACCAGCTTATTGACTCTGTCTCTGTCTCCCCCCTCCCTCCTTATTTCTCTGCCTCTTCCCTACATATTTGCAAGAAAGAAAAATCAAACTGCACTTTAATCTATATATATAAAAGCCTAAGTGATTGAATGACTGAAAAAGCAAACCACCAGTTGATCCGTCGCTATGACATGCATTGACCACCAGGGGGCAGATGCTCAATGTAGGAGCTTCCCCCTGGTGGTCAGTGTGCTCCCACAGACAACCTTCTGCGGGCCCTCCCCCCGCCAGCCACCCTCCCATGCCTCGATCGGCCCGATTGCCAGCCAGGCCAAGGGACCCACCTGTGCATGAATTTGTGCACCAGGCCTCTAGTATCCTATATAATAAAGAGCTAATATGCTAATTAGACTGGACAGTGGAATGACCTTCTGGAACGACCAGTGGGTGGGGGGTGGGGCTGCGAGGCAGGGCCGCGAGGGCAGAGTCCCTTGCACGAATTTCGTGCATTGGGCCTCTATAATATATATATATATTGGTTCGTGCACCAGGCCTCTAGTATCTATCTACACTAATAAAAGAGAAACATGGTAATTAGCGTACGACCGCTACCCTTCCCATTGGCTAATCAGCATATCCTTATGCAAATTAACTGTCAGCCAAGATGGCGGCTGGCAGCCATGTACTGAAGTGAACAGGGAGGCTTGCTTGCTCCAGTGATGGCGAACTCCAACATTCCCCGCTTGACTTGCCGGCCTCTCAGCTGCAACTCTAAGCAACTATGTTGCAAATATAGAAGCTAAACAAAACCCTAGAAACCAGCTTTCAGTCAGCCGGGCTTCAGCCAGCCGGACCGCAACATTGTATCAAATACAAAAGGTAAAGGCCAGAAACCTGCTTTCAGCAGCGAGGCCTCAGAGCTAAAGCTGGCCCAGAATAAAAAGAAAAAAAAAAGAAAAAAAGGAGCAGTTGGGAGCTTCAGTCACCCGCCAGCCTGAAAATGGCCCTCAGCCCCTCACCCAGACTGGCCAGGCACCCCAGTGGGGACCCCCACCCTGATCCAGGACACCCTTCAGGGCAAACCAGCCGGCCCCCACCCGTGCACCAGGACTCTATTCTATATAGTAAAAGGGTAATATGCCTCCCGGCACCGGGATCAGCGTGACAGGGGGCAGCGCCCAAACCCCCTGATCGCCCTGCGGCTCTGTGAGTGACAGGGGGCGGGGCCACAACCTCCCTATCCGCCCTGCTCTGTTCATGACAGGGGAAGGTGCCCCAACCCCCTGATCAGCCCTGCTCTGTGCCTGATAGGGGGGAGCTCCCCAATCCCCTGATCGCCCTGTGGCTCTGTGTGTGACAGGGGGGAGCTCCCCAACCCCCTGATCGGCCCTGCTCTGTGTGTGACAGGGTAGAGCCATAACCTCCCCATTGGCCCTGCCCTGAGTGTGACAGGGTGCAGCGCCCCAACCCCCTGATCCGCCCTGCTTTGTGTGTGACAGGGGGCGGTGCCCCAACTCCCCTATTGGCCCTACTCTGTGAGTGACAGGGGGGAGCTCCTCAACCCCCTGATCGGCCCTGCTCTGTGCATGACAGTGGGGAGCTCCCCAACCCCCTGATCGACCCTGCTCTGTGTGTGACAGGGTATGGAGCCCCAACCCGCCTGATGGGCCCTGCTCTGTGTGTGACAGGGGGCAGCGCCCCAACCCCCTGATCGGCCCTGCTCTGTGAGTGACAGGGGGTGGCGCCGCAACCTCCCCATCGACCCTGCCTTGAGTGTGACAGGGGGCGGTGCCCCAACCCGTCAATCGGCTGTACCCTGAGCGTGACTGAGGGTGGCATCGCAACTTCTCGATCCGCCCTGCTCTGTGCATGACAGGGGGTGGCGCCCCAACTCCCCAATCGGCCCTGCTCTGAGCCTGACCAGGGGCTGCACCTAGGGATTGGGCCTGCCCTCTGCCACCCGGGAGCAGGCCTAAGCCAGCAGGTTGTTATCTCCTGAGGGGTCCCAGACTGCGAGAGGGCACAGGCCGGGCTGGGGGGCCCCCCTCCCCCCCGAGTGCACAAATTTTTGTGCACCGGGCCTCTAGTCTATAGATAGATAGATAGATAGATAGATAGATAGATAGATAGATAGATATTGATTTCAGAGAGGAAGGGAGAGGGACATAGAAACATCAATGATGAGAGAGAATCATTCATCAGCCTCCTGCATGCACCCTACTGGGGATAGAGCCAGTAACCCAGGCATGTGCCCTGTCTAGGAATTGAACCATGACCTTCTGGTTCATGCGTTGACACTCAACCACTGAGCCACACTGGCTGGGCTCAAACTGTTCTTTTTAATATAGAAAATTATACTGTAATCTTTATTAAATATTCATTGAAAGGTTTGAGATTCTAAAACCTGGAGCTAGACTAAATCAAACATTGAGAACTGCATAAAACCTCATTGTACATTATTGTATTTTAAATGGTTTACTTTGATAGGATTTAAAAAATTATTTATTGATTTGCGAGAGAGCAAGGGAGAGAGAGAGAGACTTATGGTTCCACTTAATTATGTATACATTAGATGATTCTTAAATGTGACCTGACCAGGGATCAAACCTGCAACTTTGGCATATCAGGACAATGCTCTAACCCAGTGGTTCTCAACCTTCCTAATGCCGCGACCCTCTATTACAGTTCCTCATGTTGTGGTGACCCCCAACCATAAAATTATTTTCATTGCTACTTCATAACTGTAATTTTGCTACTGTTATGAATCGTAATGGAAATATCGGATATGCAGGATGTATTTTCATTGTTACAAATTGAACATAATTAAAGCATAGTAATTAATCACAAAAACAATATGTAATTATATATGTGTTTTCCGATGGTCTTAGGCGACCCCTGTGAAAGGGGTCGTTCGACCCCCAAAGGGGTCGCGACCCACAGGTTGAGAACCGCTGCTCTCGCTATCTGTCCAGGGCCACCCTAATGGGATTTTGATGGTCATAGTTATCAACTGAAAAATTGAGAGATACAAATAATTGTGTCCAGTTCCATTCTAAATTTTATGGCCAAGTTATAGTGCAGGATGGAGTCTGAAAAAAATTATTAGAGTAAACATAGGACAGCTAGTCTTTTAATATTTTTCTTTTACTATAAAACAGTTATGAGACAAATTGTAGGGACCATAATCCTTTCTTCTAAAAAAGATGAGAGTGAGAGATTAGATTAGATCCCTTAATGACCTGTAGGGATACAGGCTTGGAAGTTAAGATAGAAGCTTTTAATTTTAACCTGCCTTCACATTCCTGATAGAAGGAATATTTCTTCTAAGGAAATTATTAGTATATTTAATATTTTGGAAATGGTCAGTGCCCAGATCATCTCCAGATACATTCAGTTCTCTGGTCCATAGTGTAAAAATGAATTTGGTGTGACAGATCTTGTATGGGTATAAAATGTGATTGAGAAGGAAATATTTTCAGTTTCTTATTTAATTATGCATCTATTTCATATAAGAATAATTAGTTTTATATAATTTTAACACAGTTAATGTACTGCCAATAGCAACATTGAATCCAAATCAGTGCCAGCCATGGCAAGAGGCCAAAGAGCATTAACTTATGTCAAAGCAAAGACAAGTAGGACTCTGAATTCTAGGTCATTGGTGACTGTTGACAATTAGATTGTCTTTGAGTCATTCTCTGAGCCGGACTCATATTTTTGGCACTAAAATAGAGAGTTTCTCCCTGAGTACACATTTTCCCTATAATTGTTTCAGTTTCAAACTGTTTGAACTAGTTTGCTCATGTATCCCGTTGCCTGCTGGACATCTTTAATATTTCATAATGACCTGAGATTACACATGTGAAAATCAGAACCTTCATCCCATATAACAAACAAACACATTTTAAAAACCACACAAAGACAACCTGTTTTGCTTCATGTATTCTATAAGTATTAACCAATTTCTTCTTTGCAATTCTAAAACCAAAATGTCTCTGAAACCCAAACATTTTTTTTGGTAACTGTTTGTCAGCAGAACTTGAACTCATTTGCTGTAAAACCCGAGTGAACTGTCAGGAAGTTATTTATGGGCTCTCCTGCTTGGCGGGATGTGTCTCGCTACAGAAATAGTACTGAATTTTGATTACAGGTACTGTCCCAGGCCCTGCTGGGGATACACTGTTTGTTATATTGGGCATGTGAACCATATCATCCTTCTAACACCCAAAATATTCTCAATTTTAAAACACATTTGGCTCCGTGCTCCCCCAATTCTTCTTCCACTTCCACTGCCCTAGTTGAGGGTCTCATTAATTCTTGACTGGGGTACCAAAACCACCTGATATCTCAAAGCTACCTGATACCGCAAAGGATACTCAGATCCATCCTCAGCCAAACCCCTAAGATGATGATCTCTTTAAAGATGGAAACTGGAACACTTTCTGTGGCTTCCAGGATAGAACCTGCAGCCCTTAAAATGGTCCCACCTAGGATATGACCCTTGTTTACTCTGCAAACCAAGTTTTATATTCCACCAACAGATTTCACACTTTTTTTTCTGTGTGCTTTTGTTTGTTACTCCCCACTGCTAAGAATGCCATCCATATTATCTACCTCTATAACTTACTGGTTCTTAAGGCTCAACTGAGGTCTTGCCTTATTTAGGAAACTGTACCCACCCACACCTCCACACACATCTGAGCTGGGTGATATGTCCTATGGATACTTCCATAATGTGCTTTACATATGTGATATCATATAGTCTGCTTTTGCACCTGTGTTTACACACCCACCCACTCACCACCTACCCAACCCCCCTTTTAGTTTATTTAAAAAGCATTTAAAATCTTTCTTTCCTCTAATCCTACTGTGGAGTAAAACGTTGGAGTAAAAGTAGCCCAAGAAGGCAGCGGCATTGGACAGGCAGGATATTGCTCTTTATATGGCAGAGACCACAGGAACTGGGGAGTAGGAAACTTGTTTCACAATACTTAATTAGCCTATTTAATTTGGATTGCTGTTATTTCCATCTCATTCCTTTGAAATCCATGTTATTTTTGTGCCTTTTGGTTCTGTTCCAAGATCTGGGTTTTACCATTTAGAAATGAAAAATTAACTTTGTGATCGAACAACTGTCTTGCAGCTTTTGTTTATCAATATTCTACAGCTGAGTACATTACTAATTGTGACGAGTTTGTGGGGGGGTTGGTGGGCAGCTTTTACTTAAGGAATATAATGTAATTAGACTAGAATAAAATAAGAAAGGCATACGATTCCTAGGAGTCTTCCGTCTCCAAATTCCGTTAGTTTTATCTATTGAATAAATATTTCTCAGATTCATCTACTTTCCTCCATTACTATCACTACTATCATCTCTTGCCTGATCGTTTGCAATGGCCTTCCTACTCGGCTGTCTGGATGTTTTCTGGTAGGGTCCCACACTGCACCCATCGTGATCTTTTCAAAACATTTGGTCTCTGCCAAAAAAACCTTCATTGCCTTAAGAATGCAATAGCATGGCCTAAGGGCCTGATATGAAATAGGTCCTGCCCACCACACACCTCTCTCATCATAGTTGTTTGCTTTGGCTCTGCTAACCTTTTTTTTATTCCCATGGTTCTCTTGCCTCTAGGTCTTTGCAAATGCCATTCCCCCTGCCTTGAACTCTCTTCCCTCCTCTTTTGCCCTATCTAGCTAAAACTCATCTTTCAGCACTTACTATAAATGCAGTTTTTCACTAGCGCCCTCCCACCCCACCCCCAACTATGGGTTAGAATAGTGATTTTTAGCTGCAAGGATTTTTTTTTAAAGCATGCAGTACCTGACTATTTAGTCAGGGCACTGACCTGTTTTCCCTTAGATTGTCAAAAAAATGACAACAGCCAACACAACAATAGCTGTCTGGTGTGAATGAATAAAAATTATACCTGTTTTTGTTTTGTTTTTTGTCAGATTAGCAAAAAATATATTTTGTGGTGTGCTGCAGAATTTTAGTGATTAGTTTATTTGTGACATGAGATGAAAAAGGTGGAAAGTCACTGGGTTAGAATGAAGACTGTAACCTAAAGAAAGTCCTACTTAGTAACTGGGAGTATTAATTTAAAAAAAAAATTAAAATTTCTTCACAAAGGAAGCTGACTTTCATATGTGGCTCATAATTTAAAAATTAGATTTAGTTACTAATATCTTTATATTTTATCAATTAACACTAGTTAATATTTACTGTCATAGTAAGTATCAGTCCTCATTTACTATTGAGCACTTATATGCCAGGTATATTTTAAGCGAATTACATGAATTAATCACTTAGTCTTCAGAGAACACTATGAGGCATATACTATTTCTCTCCCTATTTTAGAGAGAGGAAAACTGAGAAATGAAGTAATTTGCTTCTATTACAAGGTTGGTGAAATGTCAGAGCCAATATTAAAGTCTAAGCAATCTGATTCTGTACTTGTATCCTATTTATATGTAAATAAAATTAAATAGGATTATTGAAAGGCTTATAATACCCACGGCACCAAAAATCCAGTCAATGCTCATCTCCCCTAGTCTGCTGACTAAAGGCAACCACTTTGACACTTTAAGATGGGTTTCTTCCAATATTTACCTTTTGAAATAACATGCTTATACTACTATTTCTTAATTTATCAATATTTGACATTATGGTAGATAACGTCATTTTTGTAGATAAATATTTAGCTCTTTCACACACATACCCCCTGCCAATATAAATCTCACATTCTTTCTTTTAGTATGCATTTTAGTATTTATTATGGTATAAATATTGTTCACTGCTGAGCTAAGCAAGTGTATTAGGAGTATGGTTCCTTACTTGTAGATATGTTTTTTATCCTGGAATTAATAATTAACTAATTTAAGAAAAATAAATTGGTTTTGTTTTTCCATATGTCAATTTTTATTGCTATACTCCAACATCTCAGTTTGATTTTTCCACATAATTGAATCTATCAGGTATATTGGTCCCTTGCTGGAGCCATCTGTCTGTCCTCCAATTGTACTGTTGCTTTCTCGGCTTATTCCATAGCTGTCATTTGGGATTTCTCTTTGCTGACATTTCCTTTGGAGTCTCTGTTTCTTAGATACTATGGCTTTTGTTGTTTATTTACTCCCTCATTTGGATGGAACATATTCCCCGGTAGCTTTCTGACAAATGCTAAATGGAATTAAGAAATTCGAGATACTGCCTCTCAGAAAATCTTCATGTTACCTTTACATTTTCTTTTCTTATTAATGTATTACTATCTTTTTAAGTAGTTACTCTGTTCACCTGATTTAAAGTTTTTTTAAAAAGTAAGGAAGTGTATATTTCTTTCAAACTGCCTTCTGATACTCAGATTTTCTCTCTGGAGGCAACCAATGCTATCTTTTAAAATATAAAAACAATATGCATATATTTTCTCTCTTTTTAAAAAGCAAATAAATTTTGCTTTTTCCCCCATTTAACTTATTTTATAGGAGAAAACTTATCAGTATATTAAGTAGCTTCTTTGTTTTTATCTTAGCATAATATTCCACCATATCATAACTTATTTATTAAGTTCCATATTGTTACTAGTAGAGTGATAGGTTGTTTCAACCTTTTGATATTAAAACAATGCTTTAATGTGTAAGTTTACAGGCCGTCATTTCACTTGTGTACAAGCATATCAGTGGGGTAAATCTCTAGAAGTTATTCTCACACCTGATACATTGATGGGGAATTGAGACCTTTCACATTGATGATTCCTAGTCAAATGGGGTAAGGGTATAAGGATAAAAAACACACACCCAACAGTCAATACCTGATGGCACAGTGGGCCCTCTGGAGGACAATAGTGGAGAGAGGGTTTTCATTGAGCTTTTTGACCATGGCCTTTATTTTTTCAGATATGGCTCATCTGTTTGAACTGGATAACACCTGTTTCTATTGTTACTTCAGTTTCCTTCTTATAGTCTTTGCCCTCTATCATCACCTTCTTTACTGTTCATGGCCTCTTGTCCCTTATTTTAGCTCTGGTTCTTCCTCTGAAAATAATCCAGAACAGAGAGAGCATTCCATTTTCTGGTCCTTTTCAACAAGTCAAAAACCCATCCTTAACACACTTGGCAATTTAACCACCTTCCCAGACTCCCATTGATTCATTTGCTGAGTTCAGCTAACTCTACCTCCTAAATCTCTTCCCAAGCTCTCACACCCCTTCCAGTCATCTCTTGCCTGGATTATTCTTAATAGTCTCCTAACTGCCTCTAGACTCCTTTCTCTTCCCCCATCCCCCTAATCCATATTCAGCAAAGCTTCAAGAATAATCTTTCCAAATTTCTGTTCTTATTAGGTCATTACCCTGCTTAAACTCCATCCCCTTTGCCTAAAGAATTAAGTACAAGTCCCATACAATTAGGTACCCTTCCCTTTTTTCTTGTGTACCTACTACAATTCCTGTCTTATAACAGAGTTGTAATACATATTTGTTAAAACAACTAAACAACCAAAGTTGGTTTCCCTATACTTTAGTGTTTTTTCCCTCTTCCTTTTTTTTATGTGGAGCCTGGCATTAAGCATATGTCTCATAGATCTCACTGTGTGTTAATTGTCTATGTATGGTCCTGTGGAAAATTACTGAAGGTCAGCTTTTGAAAGAAGAATATAAGTTTAGGCTAACACTTTTTTTTTCCCAACTGAAACATATATTAGAAGGGTCTTTTCATACTTTCACCATGAGGAGTGAGTAATTTCAGATGGTAATTGTATAAGTGGAGTGATACTGTGTGCTTCACATTAGGCACATATATAGCCTAATCGTAAAGACAGACATTGTTTTTATGAACAGTGTTTGTGGAGAATTAATTTTGTTCTTTCACATCTGAGGATGTAGCAGCTAACAGAGAAAGGAAGGGGTAAGTATAGGTAACCATATCAATATTGATGTTGAAGTCTTTTTGAATTTCTAGACTGGGGGTTGGAAAACTGCACCCTTGGGCCCCTGGTTTTGTAAACACAAACACAATTTTATTGGAACCAGCTATTTTCATTCATTTATTTATTGTCTATGGCTACTTTGGCATCAGAAAAATTGACTTGAATAGTTGCAAAAGGGCCCACCAAGAAAAAAAAATACTATTTAGCCCTTTACAGAAAGTTTGGGGACACCTGTTCTAGAGGGAAATGGAAGTTGAGAGGTGGAGGATAAATGAGTTGTGGATAAACCTGTAGCTAGGTGAGAGCAAAGTGATAGCTATTGATCAAGCAGTCTTACTCTCTTGCTTCCCCACTCACCTATCCTTAGTATTTTGGGACCTCAAAGGAAGAAGGAAGGGACAGAAATTATTTTACTACTTGGGAGTGCTTGGACTCCTTCATAAACATCTGACTAGATTTATTGTGGGCACATCCACTTCCAACTATATTCCATGACAAGACCTAGATACTCCCTTCACTAAGGTATTGAGAAAAGCAGTGAGGGGAGCCCCTGCATCGGTGCAAAAGACATCTATGATTGCTCTCCTTTGTAGGCCATTGAGATTGGCTCCCTGATTTCAGCAGGAGCCAAGTGACAGCACTTAAACACCAGGGACAAAGTAGATACATATACAATAATGGAAAGCAGAGACATGGATGTAATCAGAAGGTATTGGCTCACAAATGGTTTTGGTAGATAAGGTAATGTCTTTGGCAGACTTCTAGTGGTAACTAATAAATGAAATAGATGGGCAGAATTACAGTATCACTTTGTGTATAGAACAGGAAAACTCTAGGTCTGCTAGCAAAAATGTTGATTTTAGTTGATGCAGTTGAGAGTCACAACCTCTCACCCAGTTGCCAACCATAAGACATATAGTGGACAAAATGACACACTGTGGATGTCAGCTGCTTTCCCCAGCTACTCCAGAGCTTGTTCAGTGGGCCCATAAGCATGGCCATGGTGGCAGGAGGGGAGGCTATGTATGCATAGCCTAAGCAATATGGACTTCCTCTTTCTATGGGTGACCTGGCTAGCACTACTGCCAAGTTCCTGATCTGCAGAAACCAACACTGAGTGCCTAGGGGTACCACCCAGCCACTGGAGCAGCTTGATTATATTTGATTTCTTACACCATTGAGTGAGCAGAGATTTGTCCTCATTAGAATAGGTAAATATTCCAGATATGGATTTGCCCTTTCTGCCAGCACCAACATCTATGGACTCACAGAATGCCCGAGGCCAGGGTAAATACAGAATGGGTAGTGGAAGAAGGAAGCCATAGATGCCAATTATGGCCTCATGGCCAACTAGGTAAATGAGAATTGTAGTAGCTTTGCACATTTTCCCTTTGCTTTGTGTGTGTGTGTGTGTGTGCGTGTGTGTGTGTGTGTTGTGTTTCTTTTTATATGCTAACAATTTTCTTAACTCCTTCCCCTTTTCTTTTAAAAACATATTACATAGGTGTTAGAGATTAAATTTACAACTTAGTCTTTAGGTAACAGAATATGAAGTGTGACTGACATAGAATTTGAGAAGTAATTCACATATAGTCACAGCAATGGCTATAATGGCTGTTGGCACTCTGCGTCTTTTCATTTTGAGGTATCCTCTTCACTGTAAGAAGGACGCTTCGTCTTGTTAGGTGGGATGTGGAACTGTTTTGTTATTGTACAGGAGTTCAAGTATTTGGGAAAGTGTGCATATGGAGGCTGAGTAGTCACAAGGGTGAACAAAGCTGTTCAGTTTATTGTTTCTCAACTCCAAATTCATTCTATTTGCCACTTTGTAATAACGGAGCTGGGCCCTGTGAATATTGCTCTTTTGCTGGCTGCCACAATGGTGGGAAGGGGCTTTTCTTCTTGGTTTCAGAGTGGCTCACTGGCGAGGCTCTTGCTGGCCTATCTTCTTCTCTGCTACTCAGTCCCTCCCTCTCCCCATCAGTGTTCTCCAGTCTAAGTAATTGCATTCTCTAAAGTAGACATCTGCCTGCCCCCTCACTTTCTCCAGAGCTTGACTTGGGCAGCAGTGATGTTATATCCTGGGGCCACAGACATCATGGACCTATTCTCTAGCCCAGGTCACTGTTCCCCACACTCTTTTCAAAAAATATATTTTGTTATTGATTTCAAAGAGGAAGGGAGAAGGAGAGAGAGATAGAAACATCCATGATGAGAGAGAATCATTGATGGCTGCCTCCTGCACACCCCCTACTGGGGACTGAGCCCACAACCCAGGCATGTGCCCTTGACTGGAATCGAATTCAGGACCGTTCAGTCTGAAGGCTGATGCTCTATCCTCTCAGTAGGGCCCTCATACTCTTTCTTTAACTCCACACATGTGCACACTGGGGACCCCACAAGACTGGGTGTCTAGGGAGCTGGCTGCTCAGCTTTTATCCCAGGTGCCAGCCTGGAGCTATGTTGGCCCAAGATGCATATGCAAGTGCACTAGACTCCTGCAGAGGACAGCTTCTTAACTCCAGGTTCCACCAGTAGCTAGCAGTTTTCCTCAGCACCACATAGCCAGTCCTAGGATTTGACAACTCCCTGTGAAGGGCTCCTTCCAAGACTCCGGGAGGCAGATTTCTGACAAGTCTCACCAAGTGAGGCACCTCAGTGACTTTCCCACTGTCAGGGAACCAACACCATGCCTTCTCTGTAGAGACCTCTAGATCTCAGCCCTGGAGAGGAGAAAGCTCATCCTTGGCCCTCATCTCAGCCTTAGGGGTAGTGGTGGGCCCTTATATCCAGTTCTGTATTCTTTAGAATTTCTTTAACTCTCACTAGCCAGTTCCATTCCCCTAACCCATAACTAATAATAGATTAAACTTTCCTTGCTCAAATCACTATGCAATTTCTGTGTCCTTACTAATCTAAAAGCCATCAACTATGCTGGCAATATAACTAGTTAGATGGACAAATCTTTTTAAAATGCAGTGCTTCTGCCTGGGGGAAATATTAATTAAGTGAATAGTCTGTGGAACCACGCCAATCACACCTCAAAATTCCTCTACTCTCTAATACGTCATAAGTAATCAATATATATCTTTCCTATGTTATGTGAAATTCATTCGCAGGTACAGAGGTAGCAGGAGAGAGTATGTGAGCTCCCCTTCTAACCCCTCGCCCCACCCTCCATGGGTAGTGTAACTCCATAATTCCTTTCTGGCACCAAACTGTAGAATTGACTGGTCCACAAATCAAGATCTGTCTTCAACCTTTCACCTTCAAAGATGTTTATCTGACCAGGTGTAGCAGTGGATGTCTCACCATGCCCTTCTGTTTAATAAAACCTGTGCCTCATAATTGCTGGAGGTTAAACTCTGTCAGTAGGCTTTTTGTCTCATAATCTAAAGAAACCTTTGTTCAAAAAATCATCCTATTTTATGACAAGTATGTGCCTTAGGTGTCTGCTGGTGGCATTTTCCAGCCATCTGGAGCAACTCTGCTTTGTCTTTAGCAGGGGATCTTTGAGGTATGTCTGCATGTGTCTATCTCAACACAGTTTGCTTTGCATCATTGTTTGTCCCTTGTCATACATCCATAAATCACTTCATGTTCAGAAGAATTGCTGGCAAGAATGTGAATGAACATGGACTTACACATAATCAAAACTAACAAACTGCAGTAGCAAATCACCATGAAATTTGACTCCACCAAAAAATATAAGCAGAAATCACTTCCTGCCACTTCTCCATTTCACCAGCAGATAACATTTCTGCCCAAGCATTTAAGGGTTTATTATCAGGGCCAGTTCTTGTTTTTTTGTTTACTTTTCAAATTTAATTTTTTCTAGGTTTGAAAAACTGTTGCATGATATTCCTTATTCAGTTAGTGAATCCAGATGATAATCTGTGGCAAAGATTTAATGAGTATTAATTCACAGTAGTGTGCTTTTAAAAATTTACCAGCTATGCTAGGGTTTGGGGATGTAATTTTGTAATTTCTTGCTTGGTGTGGTTACCTTTAACTTTTTACAGCATGCTTTAACTCGGTGTCAAGCAAGTTTCATACACCAATTAGGCATTGTGCCCATTAAAATCAATTGGAACCAGACCTTAAGTCCCTGGAGCTGTAAAGTTTTATTATCACAAATACAGAAACAAGAAATGGAAAGAATCACTATCCTCTTATTTTATTAAATGGTACCTTCACATGCAGTTATGAAGTGTTCTGCTTTTCACTGCATTAGAAGATTGCTTCAGTTGGAATTTTAAACCAACATTCTTGCAATGTGTGCTTTTCCACCTGGAGGGACAACCACAGCTATGAAGATGGATCTTATCTTGATATTTCCCCACCTGTTTGTATTTAAACAGCATCCCCAGGTGCTTCATTGTCACATTAAAGTTTGAGAAGCTATAGTCTAGATAACTGGAAGCCACAGCTTTGTAGTTAGATTATTTTAATTTGTGAGATTTCAGTTTTTGTCTGTTGAGATGAAAGCATATTTTTTCTTTCTTTTTAAAAATATGTTTTTATTATTTTAAAGAGAGAAGAAGGAAGAAGGAAGGAGAGAGAAACATCAACATGGCTGTCTCCTGCATGCCCCCTACTGGGGACTGAGCCAAAACCGGACATGTGCCCTGACTGGGATGGAAACAGCAACCTTTCTGTGGACAGGACAATGCTCAACCAGCCACATTGGCCAGGGCAAGATGAAAGCATATTTTACCCTTAAGAATAATCCATTGATTTTTAACCCAGTCTCATAGACATAGAGTCATGCATATTGTTTTAGCCTTTCAGAGTATCATTTTGTGGATATTTTTATTTATTATTAATGCCTTTTTGTAGGGCTACATGTATAGTAGGATATATAGATAACAAATATATATATATATATATAATAAATATATTTTTTTTTTTTTTTTTTTTGAGACCAGAAGGTCTCTGAGTTTTTTTATTAAATTTACTGGGGTGACATTGTTTAATATGATCATATAGGTTTCAGGTGTGGGTTTCTGTGTTTCAAGATCTGTATATTGCATTTTGTGCCCACCACCTAAGTCAATTTTTTTTCTATATTTTAGAATTTTATATGGATTTCTAATTTAGAAAATTTAATTTTTTCTAGGTTTAAAAAACTATTTCATGATATTCCTTTCTCTTTTTCTGTGAGTTAGTTATTTTATAATTAGCAAATGAACATTTTGGATTGGTATATGTAAAGGGTTTAGAATACAAGGATGACAAACCCTTCATATGCTAATCATTTCTAATATGTAAATATAACATTATATTTGAGTTTGTTGTTGTGCTGATTTTATTTTCAAGCCTCAAACTTCTGAGTCCAATTGAAAATTGATTCTAGGTGAGATTTGTTTTGTTTTAATGGCTATTTAAACATAGGTCTTCAAATTTGTCAAGAAGCATGGTTTAGGAACATGGCATTATTCCCAGGAATAGGAATTAAGAGTCCTGGTTTTGTTTTACTTATGATTTTATTGTGTGTTTTTTGGATTATTTGTTTTATTGTTCAAAGCCTCAGGTTTTCTATCTTTGTGATTGGAACAAAATATTAAAAAAATGATTTTACAGCCTCGTAATTTGCAATAAAACTTCAATGCTTCAATTATATCAGCCATAATTCCTGAAACTCTTCCAGAAACTTTGGCTCATTCTTGCTTTGGTTTTTAAATTTTCTCCCCATGTCAAAATAACTTTTACTCAGTTTATATCAAGCATTTGTTTTGAAAAACCTGATTTTGAAGTATTAGGAATTAATAATGAGGTTATCTTTGGATGGATACATTCCTTTCTGTATCAGGTGCTAGTTTTGATATGCCCAAAATTAGACCAGTAATTTTTAAGCCTAGCTGCTCTTTGGAATTATCTGGATAGCCTAAAATAACAAAATCAGGGCCTAGGCCCTGCTTCTAGAATAATTAAGTGAAACTCTCTAGAAGTAAGGCCTAAGGTACTGCCTATTTAAAGATCTTTCCACTAATGTTTATTCAGAGCTGAGGACCATTGATGGAGATGCTTAATGTTGAGTGTAGTTTTCATTAATGGAAGCTTGGATATTGCACATTAGCAGAAAAGGACAGAAAAGTCATATAAAATCCCTGGAGAACCAATGTTGAAATCTTTATGTGATCAGCAATTGATATAAGAAGACTATTCTTTTCAGAAATAATCTGAAAAGAACAAAGCATCATGTTCTACTTTAGTAGAGCAACTAAAAGGTCTCAGTATCTTAACACCCCATTTTCAAGATCTACAACCTCATCCTCAATCTTTCTTTCTCCAAACATGCTCTTAAAACAGAAAAAAAAAAGAAAGAAAAGAAAGAAAGGAACAAAACCACAAAACTCATTTACCCTGAAAAACTTACCTGAGGTGATATGAGGCTATTTGTACTTTTTTTTTTTTTTTTTTTTTTTTTTTACCTAGGTTATTCCCTAATTTCCTGACATCTAGGGTATCAGTTCTTGACTTTTAAAGACATTTTTTTTCAGATAACTTAAGTTAAAAGTTCAGGATTTTACATCAGACCTGAGTTTGAACATGGTTGGGAAAAATGCTACTCTTCCACTTAAAATTACCTTGGCCAAACTGCTTAATCTATTTGACTGTCATTGTTTGTCAGTAAAATGGGAATAACATAAATTTACAGAACCATTGAAAGACTGTATTAGGATTTATTTAGTAAGTGTTAAAGTATCAGGGACTTAACATTTAACAAAAGTTAACTATTTTTAAAATTATTTTTAATAATAAATTAAATCTTGGTCCTCCTTCTTCTCTTCTCCAATCAACAAACATTTATTGGGTGCCCACTATGTCACCAACATAGAAAAACAACCATGAGTAAGGGAGCCACTCTTCATGTCACTCCTGCATTAGAGATATGCTAAACTAAAACCTACTATTTGAGTGACTCCCTTAGATAAACATATTCACACAGTGATAGGATTATTGTCCTATCAATGAAGAACTCCTTTAGTTTATAATCTATTCCTAAAAAAAAGAACTCTTCCAACTACTTCACTAATTCCATTCTTTTTACTAATTCCCCACCCTAGCCACAAATATGATTTCTGGCATAAAATGTTTTAGGAAAAGTATCACTACTGTAGAAGAATCTAGTTCTGTCATCTCCCTCTTCTCTGTGATTTCTCTGGACTCTCTTTGGTTCTCTATTGTGTTAAAACATTCTTAGGAGACTATCTTATTCCCTTTCAGATTTTTAAATCTAGCCTACCTTTGGCTACTTAAGAAATCTGGTATCACTAAATAGCACTCCAAAAGGGGATTTTTAGTGCTTCTCCCAGAAACAGAAAGGAGGGTGAACATAGGTTGATTTATATCCATGTCTATTGTCAAGCTGTGGTTAGAGAAAGGTGATTAGGTTGTATTTTATAGGTTGGGGACTATGAAATAACATTTTGCTTATCCCAAATATTTTTCTCATCTTTATCTTTCTGGAAACTCTTAGGTCAGGTTGTTGCCCTGTTAGTCTGAAAGCATCTGGATTCTAAGCCTTAGAATCTTGGGGGCATAACTACAGCTAGTCTATTGTATTCTCTTCCAAGGTTCATTCCTGGGTTTGCACTAAAGCTTGTTGGACCAGGTCTAGTGAAATTTATTTTTAAAGGCCAACTAGCTGTCAAACAATTATCATCTCTCAAGGATAAGATGCAGATTGTAAAAAATCTAAATTTACCTGACACGGACACTTTATCTGCTAATCTATTTTCACTTGACTCTCCATTTGTTTTCCTTATTTTCCTGGGTCTTTTTTCCCCTCCCACCCCTTAAATATATACTATAGGTGAACTCTTCTGTACCCTGACACTGACTCTCAAATTTTCATCTCTAGCACAGAGCTTTTCCTTGATTTTCAGTCCCATATATGTTTTTTGCTTATGGGAACTCACTGGTAAGTCCTACCAGCATATCAAATTTGTCATGTCCAAAATTAAAGAAATTATATCCCTAATTCCCATCCCAAATCTATCCTTCCTTTGTTAATGTCATCACTTGACCCACATACCCCCCCATTCTTCTCTCTCTCTCATCAAGTCCTACTTAATACCACTTACTAGTACTGGGCATATTTTTTTAAAAAATATATATGTTTTTATTGATTTTAGAGAAAGAGGAAGGGAGGGAGAGGGAGAGAGAGAGAAAGAAAGATAAGTATTGATCAGTTACCTTCTGTATGCACCCTGACTGGGGATCGAACCCAAAACCATGAGTATGTGGCCTGACCAGGAATTGAACTGACCACCTTTCAGTGCATGGGATGATGCTCAACCAACTGAGCCACACTGGCTAGGGTTTCTGAACTCTTTTGAATCAGTCTTCTCCATCCTTCCTGATCTCTTAATTTTTTTTGTATCTATCAATTTTACTGGCACTAAGAAACTGATTGTTCTAAAGCATAAATGTGATTATAACCCTTCCTTAAAATATCCAGTTCTTTTTTATTCATTCTATTCAGGACAAATTGGTAGATTTCAAATTATCTTTGTTAACTTGCCTTTAACTGACCTCCCAGCCTCACCTCCTACCATTTCAAACCTGTGCTTTCCCTTTCTGCTGTACTCAGGATTGACCATGGCTTTTCATGCCTTTGTATCTGCCATTCCCTCTCTCTCCTCTCTCTTGTCCACCTGCCTAAAATTTGCTTATCTTCAAGATCCTGCTCAGCAGTGTCATCTCTGGGAAATTTCCTCCAACATTTCTCCTTACCCTCCATGTTGCTTTCACAGTCTCCTGTGATAGCACATGTCATGCTGCTTTCTTGTTGCCTGTTGACATGCCATGTCTTTGCTCCTTAAAGGTAAGAGGTATCTTTAATTTTATAGTCTCAGCTTAACAAAACAGTTGACATTAGACATTACACAACAATGTGTGGCTCTCAAACTCCTTATATTGTGTCTTCAAACCATGTATAAAGCTTAGGAGGGCATTTAATCTTTACCTGAGGCTCTTAAAGTAACCAAAGCTCAGAAATATTGGCATCTCATTTTCATGGGCATATACATCATTAGTTGAGGTATTTTCTGGAACTAGTATCCATTTCATACTAAAAAAAATAATTTAGAGCAGTCCAATTAGAAATAGTATATACAATTAAGTATGCAAGTTCTGGCATTTTTGTTTATTCAGTTTAAAATGCCTTGCTAAAGGCCAGAGACTCCATCTTTGAACTTAGTTTTCTTATTTTAAATTTAATAATAACTTTGGAAGATAAAGGGAATAAAATGTCAAAGTTAGTTTTCACTTCTATAAATGATATTTTCCTTAAAATATGTTTATGGAGGACAGGTCTTACCCCTACAAATTACTTGAATAATTATAATGGTGCATGGTATGTAATTGTGTACTAAAACCCTTTCACATTACTTTTTTTTTTTTTAAAGCACCATGAAGAAAACCCTCACTGTGATTCAGCCTGTCATGGCTGCCCTTTTTCTCCCCCTCCTTTCTTTTGCTCCCGGTGGCCTATATTAGGTTTTAGTAAACATGTTGCTCTGTTTTTAGGGTCAAGAGCAAGCAGTATTTTATCAGGCCAAATGCTGCTTTTATAATTTGATGATCTCTGTTGCCTCTTTAGAGATACCACAAGTAAAGCGTAATGCATTTTTTCTTTGCTACTAGATTTTGTATTTTGTGTGATGTACTTTTGTATTTGAAAATGGCTATTTTATAACAACCGATGCTCTTAATGTTCTAGTCTTAATTGGTTTTGTCAGAATTCAAAGTACTGTCAGGTCAGCAAATCTGCGAGAATGTGTTTACTTGTTGGTGATGCTGCTTTTTAATATTAATTGGTTTAGTTGGAGTAAAGGTTCATAGGTTATGGGCAAACTTCATAAAATAAAAAGCAATCTTTTGAATGAATGGCTGATAGTACCTGTCAGTATACCTTTGCTTTCTTATGGATTCTCCCTTTCTTTATAATCAGTTTAATGAAATCCTTTGCCCCCTTGATTATTAAGTTAAGATACCTGTTATTTTAGACTCAAAATATATTTGTAAAAGTAATTTTATGCATATTATATAATAGCTATTTGCCAGAGTTAACAATGTATTTTTTACTGGAGAAAAATCTCTAATATTTTATTTATCATTTTTTGTTAATATATTTTTACTAGAGGCCTGGTGCACAACATTCGTGCACTGGGGGAGGAGGGGTCTCTCAGCCCAGCCTGCACCCTCTCACAGTCTGGGGCCTCTCGAGGGATGTCCAACTGCCAGCTTAGGGGAGCAGGCCTAAGCTGGCAGTTGGACATCCCCCGAGGGGTCCTTAGCGCTACTGCAGAGGCAGGAGAGGCTCCCAGCACCTCTGCTGTGGTGCCAGCTGTGAGCCCGCTGGCAAGCCTGGCTTCTGGCTGAGCAGCACTCCCCCCTGTGGGAACGCACTGACCACCAGGGGGAAGCTCCTGCATTGAGCATCTGCCCCCTGGTGGTCAGTGCATGTCCACCATTTGGTCAATTTGCATATTAGCCTTTTATTATATAGGATTGATTTCAGAGAGGAAGGGAGAGGAAGAAAGAAATATCAATGATGGGAGAGAATCATTGATTGGCTGCCTCCTGCACACCCCCTACTGGGGACCAAGCCCACAACCTGGGCATGTGCCCCTGACTGGAATCGAACCCGGGACCCTTCAGTCCGCAGGCTGATGCACTATCCGCTGAGCTAAACCACCTAGGGTTCTAATATATTTTATAGTCCTAATAGATTGTGGTTAATTATATTTGTGTTCTTCCAAAAGTATAATTTGCCCCCTGGTGGTCAGTGTGCATCATAGCAACCAGTCGTTCTGCCATTCAGCAATTTGCATATTACCCTTTTGTTATATAGGATAGGAGTATATTGTTTGTAGCTCTTGTTGAGTTGTTGGTTGAATGAGTGAATTGAACCATGCTGATAGGAATGAATAGTAACTAATGTCATTTATCATTTCTGTTTATAGGTATTACCATTTAATGAAACCTGCTTGCCAGCAAATCCATGATAAAAAATATAATTAAAAGCGGAAACTATAACTGTTATTTGTCAAGTGACAAGCTTTTAATGTCAGAATGACTCAACTAAAGCGACTAGTGAAATTACATCTTAAAAGACATTTTCATAAAAAGTTCTGGAAGTTTGGTGCAGTAATTTTTTTCTTTATAATATTTTTGATTTTAATGCAAAGAGAAGTAAGTGTTCAACAATCCAAAGAGGAATCAAGGATGGAAAGGAACATGAAAAAGAACCACAAGATGCTTGATTTAATGCTAGAAGCTGTACACAATATTAAAGATGCAATGCCAAAAATGCAAATAGGAGCACCTGTTAGGCAAAGCATTGATGCTGGTGAGAGACCTTGTTTGCAAGGATATTACACAGCAGCAGAACTGAAGCCGGTTCTTGACCGCCCACCTCAGGATTCTAATGCACCTGGTGCTTCTGGTAGAGCATTCAAGATAATCAGCCTAAGTGTTGAAGAGCAGAAGGAAAAAGAACGGGGAGAAGCACAACACTGTTTTAATGCTTTTGCAAGTGACAGGATTTCTTTACACCGAGACCTTGGACCAGACACCCGACCTCCTGAGTATGTTGAAGAATATTCATTGTCTTCTGTTTATCATCAGGGCTTGCAGGGGAAGGCTGTTAGCTAAGGAAGTTGCTTGTTCTTTAGCCACTCTAAGGGGAAAAGAAATCACCAATTATCATTTATTTAATCAGTTTTAATTGCTTTTTATTTTTCTTATTGAGGCCAGATAGTCGTATCTATTTCTGGTGCGGCATTGGAGATGTGAAAAGTTATTGTCTTAGAAATTAGAATATTGAATTCTAGAACTGACATCTATAGAATCACAAATAAATTCTTTATTTGAAACACTTTAGTTTCCTCATCTGTTAAGAAAGAAATACAGGACAGTTTTTATGGAAAATATGGGAGTTGTCTCCATTCCTCTGTGTATTACTGTAGAATAGAAATGATTAAAAAGTATGCCAAGACTTTGGAGCTGTTAGATAGCAATATTTTATGAATCAAGTCACAGACTTTGTGGTTACTCTCTGTGCTATAATTATACTTCACTATATTTAAGAATGCCCTGTGTTTTATGACCTGTCTTTTAAGGGACAATATTGTTATAATTAGTAATTCAACTATGATTCTTTCTCTATAGTTTTGTTGAATAAGTCCCGGTATTATAGATCTGTTTCCCTTTAGCTTCTGAGAAGTCAAGATTGCTTTTTATTGTCACTTTACTTACATGCTTATTTCAAGTATATAGTATTTTGATTAAGTTTTCCTCCAGCTTCCTTTATACTGTTTGTCCTTAGTTAATGAACCATTTTGTTATCTTTGAGGTAGTGGTCAAATGCTCTGTTTGAACTGAAATAGCTAAAATGAATTTCTAGTTCTTTCAAACCATCTACAGATTTGTTAAAATTGTAAGACAGAAAACTGTAAGCAAGCAGTGCTACATACTTTGCTTTCTGGTTATAATAAAAATATATTTGGAAGTGAACCTAAAGAAAAGGACTTAGGTCTATTGCTTCATTCATATTTTTCTAGATTTATGATCTGATCATAAATACCTGCTCCAACTATGAGTTCCTTAATGTTGAAGTTGTGTAGATTAAATTTCTGTTGCTGTATTATTTTTATTTTAATTTTCAAAATCCTCACCCAAGGATATGTTTTTATGAGAGAGAGAGAGAGAGAGAGAGAGAAAGATGCATGAGAGAAACATCAATCAATTGCCTCCTGAACTTACCTCACTGGGGATCAAACCCACAGCCTGGGTATGTGCCTTGACTGGGAATCAAACCAGTCATCTTTTGGTGCATGGGATGATGCCCAACCAACTAAGCCACACCATCCAGGACTGTCACTGTATTATAATCTGTGTGATTCAAAGTTGGGTTGCTCATCAATATTAAATAAATGTGTAAAGAAATAAATGAATGTCTAACAAATATTTTAGCTGTTATAACAAGGCACAGTTTTGTTAAGTTAAAACGTAGTATTGCACTTCACTGATCTGGAGAAATGTCTTGACTGAAAATCAATTCACATCACAAATGAAGAAACATACTTTTTATTCTTCAACATGATAATCAATGCCAGCTCAAGATAAACTTCCCCCCCCCAATATAACATTTAAAAACTACAGTAATATTCAATAATGTTCATCATTAAGTAAGTGGGAAATAACTAAGCATGTAAAGAACCTCTTTTTTTTGGATAGGCATGGCTACCTGTGACTGTGAAGAGTTGGTGAAGACTTAATACTTTGCTACTTTAAATTTAACCTATATCTGCAAGGAACACATTTTCTGAAGAATTCCTAATCTTTTCTTTGCTCATTAGAAATATAGGTCTAGTTTCTCCCAAAACCAGATGTGACTGATTGAGCACTTTCCTATTTGCCGAATCTTTCAAGTGGCTTGACTAGAAATATGCAGTCACTTTGGCAAGTTATTTTAATTTCCCTACTTTAAATGACATGTGAAACAGTTTTTAAAGCATAAGTTTAACATGCTAATTGTTTCCAAATAAATGAGGTAATTTCATTACCACTTGCATTAATGATATGACATGACACTTTTATTTGATATTAGTGGTTATCAGTTAAGCAAATAAAGCCTCGATTAAACCAAGGGAAAGCCTTGTAAGATTAAAATGATAACATTTTATTAGTGTGAGTTTTTGTAAAGATTTATACTTTAAATCTTCAAGACCTTTTTGTAATTCTTGATTAATATTACATTAGTTAGTCACATGGCACATAAATGTAGGGAAACATTTTTTAAAATCTTGAAAATCTCTCCCCAAAATGCTTATAATACAGGAAATCATAAGGTTTCTTTTTTTGTTAAAAAAAAGAAAATATGGAGTTTTTCATAATTTTTACTTATAGTTTATTAGCTTATAAACCTTTATGTCTGAAGATACAAGCTTATATTTAGTTATTTGTTTCTGTGTAATTAAGAGTACTATATAGGAAGAGGTAGTTTATGTTTGGACATTATTTTTAATTGGTAGTTTATCCAAAATTCAATTTAGAATAAATAACTTGCTTACATCTGTCAATGAGGATGAATGTGATTATTTGCTCTGACGATATATGTATATTACACTTTGAAATAACAAATGCACTAGAGAGTAAAATCACTTTCACTCAGTCAATTCCTCTATTTTTTCTATCCGGTGGTGTTGATACCCTCTCAATACTTTATTCCCAGTCTAATTTTTTTTTTATCACTACAAATATTCCACCCTAAAGACCTCCTCTTAGAAAAGAATCTAAGACACATACATATTGAGGTCTGGATGTCAAAGTGGTTAATGAGAGTTTGTAGGATATCTTCTCCCAGGGTGGCAGCCCCAGGCCTCCCGTACCATCCTGGAGACTCTGGTTTCCCCATGGGCCCTGGCAGAGGGACTGAAGTGCTCTGGGCCCTTATCTCCATGATGAATGATTTACTTCCTTGTCTTTGTGTTTGACCAGCACTTGTTCACACACTGTACTTACAGTGCCTTTTGACCGTGTGGGAGATTTTTGTACTCTGTTGTCTGAAATTATACAACCACTTATGGTTTTTAAGTGAAGTTAAAGATAAACTTATTTATTTATCTTTTCCATATGTTCCAGGTTCACTATGTTTGATTTTACAATGTTTTGAAGCCCTCTCCTGTCTGTTATTTCATTTGATCTTCACCTCAATGCAATAGGCCAGGGGACTGGAGGCTGTACAGGTCCTCCCGCACCCCGATGCTTCATATGAAGACAACTTTCACAGAGGAAGACATTGTTATAAAAATGAATCAATTTATAACTATTGTTTATAGCTAATGGGTAGCACAGTGCCATTAACCTGTCAAAAATTACTAGTGTTGCTCTCCTTGTGCCTGTTGATGTTTCATGTGGTAACAGAGCACAGGACTAATAACATGGATTTAGGACTTTTATTTTAAATTTATAAATGTATTTTTAAAAAATATTTAAAGTGCCTTGTCTCATTTAGTTAAACAATAGGTTGGATTATTGGAGCAAAATCTTTGCTGAATAATGAAAATCATGCATAGCTTTATAGTACACTATTTTCCCCCCATTGGTTCAAATATAGATTAAGTAAATTGATTAAATAAACTTGGAAAATATTACATATTTAGGAAAGTATCTAATTTAAGATAATCTGTACATATATGAATATTTAATTAAATTGCAGTTTTAAAAATTACAAATAAGAAAAATGTATGATTTCCACAAGGAAGGAGAAAAACTTGATTTTTATTTGACCAATTACAAGTATTTGTCATTTTTATAGGTGGTCTCACTTGTCGGTTATTTTCCTTATTGAAAATGTTATTTTTATGTAAAATTATACTGTTGAAAGAGTTTACAATAGCATGTTCTCATCTTTGACATGCAATACATATCAGTGGCCATGATCTAGGTCTTGTAAAGCATTTTGTTTTGCTCTGCTTATGTTTACACAGCATTAAGATTATCTTACATAGTAAAAAGTCACAGAAAACTATTCACTACCATTTCTATAGTGATAAAGGTTAAATAATAATTTTGGTAATGGCATAGCTATGATATAAAGTAATAAAATTCATAATTGTTCTTCTACTTTGACCTTTTCTAGATGTATTGAACAAAAATTTAAGCGCTGTCCTCCCCTGCCTACCACCAGTGTCATAATAGTTTTTCATAATGAAGCATGGTCCACGCTGCTTAGAACTGTCCACAGTGTGCTCTATTCTACGCCTGCCATACTGCTGAAGGAAATCATTTTGGTGGATGATGCTAGTGTAGCTGGTAAGAAAGCATATGCAAATTAGGTTGTTTCCCAAGTAAATCCACATGGTGTTGTCCAATGTCTATTGAGTTATATTGTACTCTCAGATGCCATTTCAGAACTTGAATAGTTTGGATGCTATATATGGTGGATGAAAGTAGAATCCAAGGGTGTTGATATTCTAATATTTTGCAGTTCAGAAATGTATAAAACACCATTGTTCATAACTTTGTAGTCTGAAATGTAACACTTATTATAAGGAATACCTGTAGTCATTAAGAGCACAGACTTGAGCCTGGAGTCAGACTTCCTTGGTGTGAATCCCAGCTCTGGTCCTAACCAGCTATGTGACTTGGGCAAGTTATTTAACCCTCTTTCCCCTTACCCCCAATGCTTTAGTTTCATTATCTGTAAAGTGGAAAAAATGCCATATCCCATCAAGTTTATTGTATGATATGTAATTAGTTTATATACCACTAGTTTAAGAAGCTTTCATAGCCAATTAAACTAAGATGCTATTGATTATAAGAAGTATTCAATTGTGCAGTTTATAATTGAGGAAGTACATAAATAGTATATAATTCTTAGGGTTGTTTTGAAAATTAGATGAGTTAATATAAATAAATGTAATTAATATAAATAAGTAGTTAAAAATTACTGAGTTACCACATCCTGTTTTAGTTTGGCTCTTAAATTTTTCAATATTGTTTGCAAAGTTAGCCACATTCTTTAATACATAGCTACTTAAAATTAAAGTCAAGAGGCACTTACTAAATTACACATTTTAAATTGGAATTGCAAGGCTAATTCGACAAATACTCTAATTTGCTAAATTTTCAAACATTATAAGCATTTTAAATACCAAACAGATATAGATTGTTTCAATGATTACGACATTTATTCCTGAATGAATCATAGTTTGGAGCCAGATTCTTTAAGGACAACTTCCAGCTCCAACACTAATTAGCTGTTTACTCATCTGTAAAATGGGGTTGGTATTCTTTCATCAAATCCAAAGCAATATCTGTGGTAAGATAAACCATTCCTTTATGTGTCCTGAGAAGAAAAAAAAAGATACTGCAGATTAAGTGACATGTTATCAATTATAAGCTGTACCAAGACTTCAGAAATGGTAATAAGTGAATAAAACATAAATTATTAACCTATTTATTTCTAATATACAATTACTTATTTAATAATTTCTACATATAATTCTAAACCAGTGGTTCCAACCTTTTTTCTGCCATGCCCCACCTAAGCATCTATATAATCCTGATGCCCCCCCCCCCTTGACTTATAATTCTTACTAGAGGCCTGATGCACAAAATTCGTGCAAGGGGTTTGGCTGTGGTGGCCGCCTCTGCCTCGGCCCCCGCCACCACAGCTTCATCTGGAAGGACGTCCAGAAGGACGTTTGGTTAATTAGCATAGTACGCTTTTATTATTATAGAGTATTCAAAAAATGAACTCCTATTCAGGTGGAGGAAACCTTAAATGCCATTAACTTGGTCTAAACAAGCTTCCAAAGAACATGGCATCCATGAAAGAGAAAAATAAAAGAGCAAAAGGACAGTTGAAGTACTAAGAAAGAAATCACTAAGAAATTGTTAAAAAAGTAACATGAAGTATATGAAAAAATAGCAAATAAAGTTTCAAAACATAATAGAAAACTGAATGCATAAATATATCACAATATATATTTATATACTATAGATGAGGCCCCTAGAACCATAAGAAATGCAAGAGATTCACTGTTAATAACTCATTCTAGAATTGCCTCCCTTAAAAATCAAATTGCCCCCCTGTGGAGTTTGTGCCCCATGTTAGGAACCACTGTTCTAAACACTCCTGTGGTTTCAAAACAAAATCTCAGTGAATTGAAGTTATGTTCTCAAGTTACATTAACATCTATGTGGAGTCAGGTTGCTTATCACCTGGGGATTTTTTGCTTGGATGTGAGACATATTTACCAGATGGCAAAGTTTTTATAAAATACGTTTTTATTGATTTTTAGAGAGAGAGAGGAAAGGAGAAGGAGAAGGGAGAGATTGAAACATCAAACAGCTGCCTCCTACATATTCCCTACTGGTGATCGAGCCACAACCCCAGGCAGGTGTTCTGACTGGGAATTGAACCATGGCCTCCTGGTTCATAGGTTGATGCTCCACCACTGAGACATACTGATTGGGGCAAATGCGGAAGTTTTATAACTCAAGTCCCCTACATACAGTTAAGCACTTTATGCAGATCTCTGATTTGAATCTTTAATCCTCTTACCCAGGCTACTTTACCACTCAATTGTAATTAACTAATTTATTTACTGCTTGATCTGTTCTGATTTCTTCTTATTCTTACAGTTTGGACTGCAGCCCATAGAGTTTAAAGTGACATCTGATTAACTTCTGCATGCTTCATATGTTTTAGCTTTAAAAAACAACAACCACTTATCTTAGAAATCTTTCCCTCTTTGGTTTCTTGAACTTGATTCACAGATAATTTTTATTTTGCTTGATTTTTCAAGTAGTGAAGCAATAGGGGAACAGTAAGGCTACTTCTCAGAAGTCTTCAGTTGAAGGAAACTTTATTTAATTGCACAAAGAACATTAATAGAAGTAAAGGAAATAAAAATGAAAAGTGACATCTATTCGTAATCTTCCTGTTTCAATTATTTTAATCTTTTCCTCTTTTAATCATTATCTAATATAGAACGTTTATCTAATTATACCCATGTCATAAATCCAGTTTTGAAATCAGACATGTCACAGAACATTATTAGCTCATTTATTTTGCCTTCAAAATTTTATTTTTAATGACAGTTATGGACTAGATACATTTTATGTAACCATTCACCTTTATTCACCTCATTGTTATTCTATATTACACTGCAATAAATATCCTTGCACTTCTGTTTTTCTTCTTTTGAATTATATCTTCAGATAAGTTAGAAGTAGAATTGCTTGATCAAAAGGGTGTGAATATTTTTATAATTCTCTATAGCAATTAAGAGTAGATTTGGGTTTTCTTGGCAAAGGCTATCTTTGCATACTAATATAATTCGTCTTATCGAGTCAAAGAGCTGTCTAGTAAATACCCACTGTGGAAAAATGTGTCTCTACTTGCTGTAAGTAGCTTGTGAAGTAGAAACCACAGTCCCTGATTTCAACTGGCTTAGGGAAAAGCAGCAGAAGTATGCGATAACCAAATAACAGATGTAAAGGGTGTCCCAAAATTCACGCAAGAAGTAATTTTGATAGAAAACACAGGTTTATAATTAAAAATTGTAAATTTTTTACTGATTCATAAAGTATACAGTATAGGGTTATGTATGGAATAGCATATCGGGTAAATGGCCTCCACGGCTTTGCTGGCACATACGCACTCTTGTTGAAATTTTATCATGTCGTGATAGCGAGCACCATTAACTGTTATTGCCTGAGCAGCCGCATTTTCGAAGAAGAATGGTCCGATGATGCCTCCAGCCCAAAATCTGCACCAAGCAGTGACACGTTGTGGATGCATTTGTTTCTCAACAATCACTCGTGGATTTTCTGAACCCCAAATGCGACAATTTTGTCGATTTACTAAGCCATCAAGATGAAAATGAGCCTCATTGCTGAAGATGATTTTGTTTGAAAATTCAGCATCCTCTTGTTGTTGTTCCATAATCCATTCAACGAACTCTATTCCTCTGCGTGGTCAGTAGGCTTCAGTTCTTGAGCCAGTTGAACTTTGTAAGCATGAAGATGCAAACCTTTCATGAGAATACGCTGTAGAGAGCTTCTCGAAATGTCCAATTCTTGACCAGGGGGCCGAATTGATGTCCCTGGACTCTCAGCAACACTCTCACGAACTGCTTCGATGTTTTGTGTTGAACGACTTGTTGAAGGACGGCCAGAGTGTTTAAGATCAGTAATTGATCCAGTCTCCCTAAATTTTTTAATTAATCTCTTCACAGTTGATGAAGTTAAATCACTATTCCGACCATATTTTGCACAAAAATTGAGAACTGTAGCTGCCAAACCTTCATTATTTTTAAAATATTGCTCAACTATAAAAACATGTTCTTTCACGTAGCGCTCCATTTTTAATAACCCTGAACTGTTAGCTGTCACGCTATCTTTTTTTTTCATTGGCAACACTTTATGGCACAAATGGCGTAAAATTCAAATCTTGCGTGAATTTTGGGACATGCTTTAGTTAAATATCAATGATAGCAAAACAAAAGATAATCAACATTTACAGAATATAGGCCCTGTGCTAGGCCCTCTCTTAAATGCTTTAGTTGTACAGTAACCTCACATTTTATCCTTCCAACAATCTTTTGTGAGGGTAAATCCTATCATCCCCATCTTAGAGATAAAGAACCTAAGTTACAAAAAGGTGAAATAACTTGCCCGCAGTCACACAGTTAAAAGTAATGGTGCTATAAATTGAACCCAGGAGGTCTGATCTCATAGCTTTGTGCTCTTAACCTCACAAAAAGTGGAATGTAGATGGGGACTAAATTTAGGGGGCAGATAAGAATTTACAGGAAGTTTGGAAGGTGTGGGCAAATAATTTTTTTAAAAATTCAAACAATGTTAGGACTTTTTTTTTATGGAATCTATAGTGACTCCAGTTTTTAAAAAATCCACATTAATACCTTTCAAATGTTTCTATTTTAAAAGTCTATGATTAAAGCAGAAATATCCGTAATTATATTTTTAAGAAAAATTGCAATCTTGCTTGTCTTTCAGAAAATTAATTCTGAGGAACTTAGAAGGTGTTTAAAAGTTAATCTATTACTCTGAGACAACAATGTTTAGATTTAATTTTCTACTAAAATTGTTCCTAGACTCACTTCTTTTATGAATGTTTAAGTTTTCAATAAGCAACTCTCTTATCTTCACCACTGAAGCACTGAAAAAAACATATATAATCATAGATGAAACCGTCTACATTTGCTTCTGAAATCTGGCAGAAGCAAACATCTACAATAGGACATTTATTTATGTTCTCAATATTCCCTAATCTTTTTTTTTTATTTTTATTGACTTCAGAAAGGAAGGGAGAGGGAGAGAGAGAGAGATAGAAACATCAATGATGAGAGAGAATCATTGATCAGCTGTTTCCTGCATGCCCCACTCAGGAGATAGAGCCCGCAACCTGGGTATATGCCCCAATTTGGAATGGAACCGTAACTTCCTGGTTCATAGGTCGACGCTCAGCCAGTGAGCCATGCCATCCAGGCTTCCCTTATCTTTTTGAGGCTATCCTATGGGCCCAAGAAGCCCACTGGAAGGACTGCATTGTATAGTCAACAAGAAATTGTTTAAAAATATGAATACTTGACTGACCTGATTAATGTGTTTTCTTTTACCTACTGTCTTAAATCTTGCTTATAATGTCTCATTCTCATCCAAATTGAAATACTTAATATCTCAAATGATACACCTGTTACTAAAATTTTGCTTGTTTTTAGCTTCTTCCTGATTCACATGTTCCCTTATTCCATATTTTAATCGGAAAAAATTCTGTCAGGAGACTCTAAAACTTTTGAAATTTTTCTGCTGACTGCAGAAATATTCCCAAACTGCTATAGCCTTGAACTTTCTTACTTAAAAAAAAACTATGTTTTTATTGATTTTTTTTTTAAGAGAGGAAGGTAGAGGGAAAGAGATAGAAACATCAATGGCTGCCTCCTGCAAGCCCTCTACTGGGAATTGAGCCCACAACCCAGGTGTATGCCCTGACCAGGAATTGAACCAGCAACTTTTTGGTGTGTGGGAGGACACTCAATCCACTGAGCCACACCGGCTGGGCTGGACTTTCTTACTTTTCCTCAACATTTTGGTCTTAAATTATTTTGATCACTGCCTAAGTATCAGAGAATCCTTTTGATACTTAGCATTTTTCTTCACATTTCCAAATTAAATAATAATTTTAAAAAGCATCAGATATTTTGTTGCCCAAATTTAGTTTCTTTACTTCCTTAGTTAATTTTCTCAGATCTCCAAATGCATTTTCTTGACTCCTGGGTCCACTCCATTTAAAGTCTTTCATTTTGCCCCAAAGTATTAACATGGCATATATAGAATCCTATATAATAAAAGGCTAATATGTAAATAGACCAAATGGTGGAATGACTGGCAGACACTCAATGCAGGAGCTGCCCTCTGGTGGTCAGTGCACTCCCACAGGGGGAGCTCCGCTCAGCCAGAAGCCAGGCTCACGACTGGTGAGGGCTCCCAGACTGCGAGAGGGCGCAGCCCAGGCTGAGGGACCTCCCCCCCCCCCCCAGTGCATGAATTAACATGGCATATATAGAATCCTATATAATAAAAGGCTAATATGTAAATAGACCAAATGGTGGAATGATTGGCAGACACTCAATGCAGGAGCTGCCCTCTGGTGGTCAGTGCACTCCCACAGGGGGATCTCCGCTCAGCCAGAAGCCAGGCTCAGGACTGGTGAGGGCTCCCAGACTGCGAGAGGGCGCAGGCCAGGCTGAGGGACCTCCCCCCCCCCCCCCAGTGCATGAATTTCGTGCACCAGGCCTCTAATATGTTATAATGTTATATGTTACAATAGTCCAGATTTGCATGTGTAGTTTTTTTTTCAATGAAGAGTTAAAGATATAATTTTCATCTTAATGGAGAAATGTGTGTAACTGTTACGATTATGAATGTGGTTTCTTCATTAGCTTTCATGTGTCATATATGAAAATAAACTTAAGAGTTAATCCTGGTTTTATTTTTTTTACAGAGTACTTACATGATAAACTAGAGGAATATATAAAACAATTTCCTATAGTAAAAATAGTCAGACAAAGAGAGAGAAAAGGTCTGATCACTGCACGGTTGCTAGGAGCAACAGTAGCAACAGCTGAAACGCTCACATTTTTAGATGCTCACTGTAAGTATATATGTGTAGACATGGTTGTAACATTTTTCCTTCCCCTACCCCCTAATTTAAAAGGTAAGAAAGCCTTTTCTTTAAATGCCTAATTGCATTTTCTTTAACATCATTTTCAACTGGTGATTATAGCATTGACAGCCCAAGAAGATTATAGCTTTAGTACACAGGGACTTCCTTTCACTTATGCAAATTTCTTGCCTTCTTTGCAATTAAAGCTCCTCAACTTTAATGTTTTACAGTGGCCAGCTTCCCCAGCAAGTTATTCCTGCTTGGGATCTTTTTCTGATGCTTGTTATATTTTTTGAAAGTGTTTTTATCCTTATTATTCTTGATTCCTATAATTAAAAAATATTTTTATTGATTTCAGAGAGGAAGGGAGAGGGAGAGAGAGAGAAAAAAACAACATGAATAATGAGAGAAAATCATTGATCTGATCAGCTGTCTCTTGCATGCCCCCTACTGGGGATCAAGCCTGCAACCCAGGCATGTGCCTTGACTGGCAATCAAAACATCAATCACTGAGCCACAACGGCCAGATGCCAGATGATTCCTATAATTTTAGATGAGTGAAAGTTTGTTTGTTTACATGTAGTCAACCCTATCATAAACTTTGTTCCTATACTAACATTTTTAAGTTGTATATTTCAATTCTTCCCCCCCCGCCCCCCCCCCCACTTCCTCCCCCAAGGATTCACACACTCCTTCTTGTACCAAGATACCCCTTCCAATTTCTGGTATCTCTTCCATGAACATTGTCAGTTGTTGCTGGGTTTTTTTCCTTTGTATTTTATGTGTGTGTGTGTTTTGTTTGTTTTTTGGCGTTTTTTTTTTCTTTTGGTGTTGTGTGTGTGTGTGTGTGTGTGTGTGTGTGTGTGTGTACGATTCTATATAATAAAAGTGTAATATGCTAAGTGTCCGACCAATCGGTCGACCGTTTGATTGACCGCTTAACCAGTTGCTATGACACGCACTGACCACCAAGGGGCAGATGCTCCAATTGGTAGGTTAACTTGCTGCTAGGGTCTGACCGATTGGGACTGGGCAAGAGGGCTGGACACAACCTGGAGCCTTCCCGTGGTCCCTCTCCAGCTGGCCAACCAACCTCCCGTGGTCCCTCTCCGGCCAGCTGGCCCCCATTGGCCCCGATCAGCCTGATCGCCAGCCAGGTCGAGGGACCCAACCTGTGCACACATTTGTGCACCAGGCCTCTAGTTTTAAATAAATTTGCAAAATATTTTTAGAGTCAATGTTTAATGTACACATTAGGTATTACTGAAATGTCATTTTGTCCCTTCAGCTCTAAGTTTGCTATAGTGGGTGTTACTTTTTGTATGAGCATTTAGCTCTGAATTTGCTAGCCCTTGGTTGTGTTTGACCCAGCAAATGGTAGTGAGCTTACACTAATGGTCACAGAAGGGCTTTTGGATTTGTTAGGAGTCTCTTTAGAGCTAACACATCCAGTAATCTTTTAATACCAGCCACTTAAAAATGAAGAGAGATCTAGGGTAATCCAAGAGAGGTGATTTTAAAAGGAAATGGTTCATCCTCCAGTCTTCCCTCTCTTGGTCCAAAATGATAATAATGTCAGAGTGGACCTTCTTCCCCTCTGGGCGAATGTGTTTGAAGTTCCTCCTGAACCATGACTGTCCAACTGCCCTTGTTGGGAGCCCTCAGTAGGACTGTACATGTCGGCATCTCCTGAACTCTCTGTGGTTTGTGAGATGGCCTGGCTTATGACGAGGGCCCAGACCTTTCATAGCATTCCTTTGCCCCACCTTCCATTAAGGCTGGGACAGGCTTGAATGTTCCTTCTTCTCCAACTGCTAAAATCATAATATTCTGACTCCTTGACTTACTTTCTTCTAAGATCCAGTTAGAGGAATGAAAATTTTGATTACTCTATTTTACTCAGGGAAGACCAGTTTAAGTAAGTCAGAATACATTTGGGGCTAGATGGTATGGATCAGCAAAAACTTTCTTAGATTCATGGCCCATTAGAAAGAGAAATACCTCATCTGAAACTTAAATACACTGATATCATTTTGCTCCCTTTCTAAGTTATAAAACCGAACATCATCTGTACGAAAATTTTCCCAATGATGCTGAATCTTGTTTACTTTTTAAATCCTACCTTGATCTCTTCACAAGAAAACTTTAAGAAACCTCCCCCTATAAAAATGTTCGAAATACAAATGACTTTGTTCTCATTTCTCTGTAAACCCACTTCCCAAAAACAAAAGGGAAAAAACAAACAAACCAGATTTCATTGAATTAATTACAATTGTGTTCCTTTCAGGTGAGTGCTTTTATGGTTGGTTAGAACCTTTGTTGGCCAGAATAGCTGAGAACTACACTGCGGTTGTGAGTCCAGATATTGCATCCATAGATATGAACACATTTGAATTCAACAAACCTTCTCCTTATGGAAGTAACCATAACCGTGGAAATTTTGACTGGAGCCTTTCATTTGGCTGGGAAGCACTTCCTGATCATGAGAGGCAAAGAAGGAAAGATGAAACCTACCCAATTAAGTAAGTTGAGGGTATACAAAGTCATATATCTACATAAATGGATACATGTCTATTTCAATTATTTGAATATGTATGCAGGCTTTGCTTTTTATCATAATTGCCTCCAAGATAATTCACCCTAACAAAATAAAGAGCACACCCATTGTATATGTAGGGAATAGAGAATTCATTTATTTATGTACTTACCCATGATGTTAGTGAGTAAGAATTAGCATTAGGTGAGCTCGTATGCCTTCTTTGTAATTATTACTTAAGAATCTTTAAGCTTGGTTAGAAGATACTTAATAATTTTACTCCATTGAGAAAGGATACTTAAAATACCCTCTCCTCAACTTGACTTTGAGGAAAGCATTTTCAGTTTTTGTTAATCTATCTAAGAGCTTTGGAATTAGAATCTCTCTTTAATATGTTTGTGGATTTGATTCAGTTGTTCTTTAAAGATGTTCTTTTTTCTTATTTGACTTTTATAATACAGTTTGACAATGGATTATTTTTCAGAACACCCACTTTTGCAGGAGGCCTTTTTTCCATATCAAAAGAATACTTTGAATATATTGGAACTTATGATGAAGAAATGGAAATCTGGGGAGGTGAAAATATAGAAATGTCTTTCAGAGTAAGTTTATAAACATAGCATACCTATAAAAGAGTGAAATCTATAGTTTGTTCTAATTGGCTGATTACCATGGATGTATATAGTCTTTACTTTTTGTGCTTTCTAAAATTTAATTGCTAGAAATTTTAGAATAGGATATTTCCTTTAAAAACGTAACTTAAACCCTAGCTGGTTTGGCTCAATGGATAGAAGGTCGGTCGGCCTGTGGATTGAAGGGTCCCAGGTTTGATTCTGGCCAAGGGCACATGCCTGGGTTTCGGGCTTGATCCCCAGTGTGGGATGTGCAGGAGGCAGCCAATCAATGATTCTCTCTCATCATTGATGTTTCTATCTATCTCTCCCTCTCCCTTCCTCTCTGATATCAATAAAAAAATAAATAAAATAAAATAAACTGTGAAAAATGATTTAAAAAAATGTAACTTAATATATTTACTCATTGCTGCCAATGTAACAGGAGGAATCAGTTAAATGCCTGTGTCCAGGCAATAACACCAATTAATGCACTTGTAGCTACTGAATTCCAGCCAAGATAAATATAATTAAATCTAGTGCTTCAGGAAATAAGTTGATTCTCAAGGGAGTCAGAATGGAGAAACATTTATGTATAATTTTAAAGGACATTGAATTTAACTTTTTGGATTAAATGAGATCCCCCATCCCTAAACATACGAAAAGTTAATATGAGAAACAAAACAAAGGCTTTGGATGGTCTCCATATGTACTTATTTGATTTCATGAATTCATTTTCTGCAATGACTTTGTCATTCATTTTTATCCCCTATGTTGGAATGTAGTGGAAAAATAACTGAACTAGGAGTTAGAAGATTTAAGTTTTGGCTCTGACTCCATCTACCCCATAATGGCAGTGATGATCTTAGCCAAGTATGAACTGCTGAAGGGCAGAGGTCTTGTTTTATTCATTTCAGTATTCCCAACCCTTCACACATGTTAGATCTCAAGCACAGTTTGTTGAATTGAACATATCACTGAGTTTTCTCATTTGTTTAAAAGAGAGAAAAAAAAGAATTTGATCGCTTGCCCTAATACTAGCTCATATTATTAAACATTATTTTAGATTTCTTGCTTAGTGATTATTTATGGCAGAACTAATTGTCAAGATATTTAAGTGGATAGGTATTGATTTAATGATTTATCATTTTATTTAGAGTTAATGCAAGGATTTTTTTTACTATCTCTACATACATATGAGTGTTTTTTTTTTTAATAAATGACCAATTACTTTATAAGTTTAATAGATTTTACTTTGGTAATAATGACTGTTCAGAATTGTTGTCTTCACTAAAAATTGGATATGTAAGGGATAATGGAGTGTGGGTTCATTTACTACAAGGTCACTAGAAGAGAGTAACCATTTAAGTTGTATAAGAAGACAGAAGTCAAATGCAGAAAAGGCTTTGATCTTCTGTGTATATTAGAGCTTGCATAATTGTTTGCAAAAAATAAATTCTGGGTTTCATTTTTATAAGAGATCTGAAATAATTATTATGTTAAATTTCTGAAAATATGCTTTGGTTGACTTTAGTATACCATTTAATAAAATTGCTCTTTATATTTAAGAACTTAAGCTGAACTGACGGGGCAGAGACTATTTGTGAAGTTGTGCTAAAATTCTTCTATATTTTGCTTTTAATAATATCTTATAGGTGAACTTAAAAGCAACACTTTGATTTTCCTAAAATACTGTAAATTTAAACAAATATCATTAATTATCAGGTATGGCAATGTGGTGGGCAGTTGGAGATTATGCCTTGCTCTGTTGTTGGACATGTTTTTCGCAGCAAAAGCCCTCATACCTTTCCAAAAGGCACTCAGGTGATTGCTCGCAACCAAGTTCGCCTTGCAGAAGTCTGGATGGATGAATACAAGGAAATATTTTATAGGAGAAACACAGATGCAGCAAAAATTGTTAAACAAGTAAGTTAGAGCTAAATCATTAAATTACAATAAAAATCCACTCCCCAGTTCCCATGTTCTTTTACTTATTTGAATCAATTCAAATACGGAGTATTTTAAAAGGCTGTTTTTGAAGCTGGCTTTTTTAACTCTTAAAATATATAACTTATGATGCCAGTTCAATTTTTTTTTTAAGGAAAATTGAGTAAACTGCTTTTTAAAAATTTAGGCATTCTCCTTGATTATATCCTTTTGGAAAAAAAAATATTGATTTCAGAGAGGAAGGGAGAAGGAGAGAGAGATACTAACATCAGTGATGAGAAAGAATCATTGATCAGCAGCATCCTGCATGATCCTCTACTAGAGATCAAGCCCGCAACCTGGGCAGGTTGCCCTGACTGGAATCGAACTGTGACCTCCTGGTTCATAGGCTGATGCTCAACCACTGAGCCACACCATCTGGGCGATCATATCCTTTTTAATATTGGAAGCCATTTAGTTTTGTAACTGCCTTGGTTAAAAATTTTTCTTGAAGAAAAGATTAAGTGGAATTGTTTTTAACTGGTCTTAGGTGATGTGATTAACACCTAAATCAATGTGCTAAGTGGCTTTTTGAACTGGAGATGGAGACATTGTCAGAATGTGGCCAGAGAATAAGCCAGGAGTATCAAAGCCTTTCTTTTCCCCCCAAGTTCTGGTTCCACTACACACTGGAGGGACCACCTTGGCAAAGCCCCTTTGAAACTGTAATTAGGGATGGCACTTCATAAGTTGGTTAAGAGCTTGGCTGGATGTGGGATGTGTGCTCAACCAATTCTCTTCTCTGTCCTTCCGTGTTTTAAGAGAGGAAATACTTGCCTATCTCCCAGAGTAGTTGTGAAATAAATAAGTGCTAACAAATGGTACTGTTATTGACCTGCCATAGATAAAAGCGCTGCAGAATCATGGTGTCCAATACAGGGAAACTGAGTTCCAATAGGTTTCATATTGGATGTGGTAAATGAACTGGACAATTTAAGAACATGCTTCAGTGAATGGCACCCAACTCTTTTTTTTTTAGTTATGTTTTAATTGATTTAGAGAGAAGAAGGGAGAGGGAGAAGGGGATAGAAACATCAATGAGGAGAGAGAATCATTGATCGCTGCCTCCCAGGGATTGAATCAGCAACCTGGGCATGTGCCTGACCCAGATTCAAACTGGCGACCTTCTGGTGCATGGGTTGATGCTCAACCACTGAGCCACATCAGCTAAGGGGCACCTAATTCTTTATAAGAAACAGTACTGATTTGTGGGGAGGGGGTTGTATACTGGGTTTAGAGGGCATCAACATGTTGACTGTCATAAAGATATGGTTACTTATATTCTCTTTTTCTTTGGCCTCCATTGTCTCCATGTAACATGTCAGAAGGATGCAAAGTCAGAGCCCTGCTGGGTTAGATTGCTATCTTTTTACCCAAGGCCACTAAGACAAATTGGGCAGATTGTATACTGCACAAGGGTACTTGGCTAAGCAGGCAAGTAGGCGCTAAATTCAGCTTATGCTCACCCATAAAGAGGAGTGTGAACCAACAACCCTGCCCCCCCCCTTTTTTTTTAACAGAGGGCAATAGATCTGCTTGTAAAATGCATAAGCTAGCCAAAAGTTCTTTGTAGAGTTTTACACTTTTTGCTAAAACACCTGGGTTCAAGACTTTGAAGCTGGTAAGGAAAATATTTTCTGTAGTTGAACTGACTAGCTTGAGAATTTACCTTTTCATATATTTAGGTACCAAAGATAATATAATTTTCTTTAAAAATTTTCCTACAGACCAAATTCCTTTTCAGTTTAATAGTGCTTTTAAAAAAAGTTGTTTGTTTAGTTCCTTAAATAAAATGCCATTGCCTTTTTCTACCAATATACTGTTATTGCTAGAATATTATGAGGGCTATTGTTAGGAATAAGCTACACCCATAAAGCTAGAAAAAAATTTTTTGTGTGTGATCTTGACTAGAGAAAAGGTATAAATTACATTATGTTTGGCACTTTCTCTATGCCTGTTTTCTCACACCTCACTTTACAGATCATTTTGGGGATCAATTTTGAATGCTCTCACTACCATTTCTTTGCTCATAGCATTTTGCTAGAGATCTTTGTCCCATGGGGGAGATTTGTGGTACATAGGAAGAGTAAAATAACCCTTGACCAGCACCATGGTGGTACCTGATTCCCTTTGAAGCCAGAAATGAGCAAGTGGGAATACTTGTTGCATGAATGAATTATGAATGCAATTAAATTTTATCTTGCATTTAGCCCAGAAATTTTTTTAAGACCTAAAGATAAATACTAATAGCATTTGAAGTACTTTACCAGTGCTGTTTTGATGAAGCCTTCTCTTCACTTGTTATCTTTCTCCAGAAATCATTTGGTGATCTTTCAAAAAGATTCGAAATAAAGCACCGCCTTCAATGTAAAAATTTTACATGGTACCTGAACAATATTTATCCAGAAGTCTATGTGCCAGACCTTAATCCTGTTATATCTGGATATGTGAGTATTTTCCTGTTCCTTTTTACTTGGTATACTCCTTGCCACCAACATTTATGTGGTTCAGGGGAAATTGCTGAAATACTTTCAGGTTGTTTGCTTTTGAAATTTTTACACTATTCTTATTTACCCTACTTGTTGAAATCAATTGAAGAAATATATAAACTACATGGATTTAAATTTTTTTTATAACTTGAAAATTTCCCTTTAGATTAAAAGCGTCAGTCAGCCTTTATGTCTGGATGTTGGAGAAAATAATCAAGGCAGCAAGCCATTAATTCTATATACGTGTCATGGACTTGGGGGAAACCAGGTGAGCCCTGCATTAAAAACCCTCCCTTCTTACTAGTCCTTACAAACACAAGTTGTCGCATATTTTTCGAAGTCCTACATCAGTTTTATATTCGCGTAACTGGTGTGTGAAATGTTTCTAGATTAAGTTTGGAAATTTACATTGAAGTTGTAGAGCGCTTTATTTTGATTTTCACTCTGGCTCTGAAAACAATTTGAAGTTGCTTACCTATTCAGTAGAAAGGCAAATGAGAAAATAATGGAATAATGCCTTTTAAAATAAAAAAGGATCTTTTATATGGAATTTTTATACTGTGTGACTATTGGCATGGTGATTTTGCAAAATTATACATAAAGGTTATATTTAACTGGATTCAATAGTGAATTATAAATCATGTTAATCCCAAAAAAGCAGTGTTATAAGTAATTTTCATGGCCATAATAAATGTTCTAAAAATAAGGTATGTTCTTGATTCTCTTTGATTGATGACATTTCTGCTTGTTACTACTTATTTGACTGTTTTTACCAATTTAGAATCAAATGTCAAATGTCACTGTTTGGCCTACTATTGGTAGAGAACATATTAAAATATTATTTGAGTTTTTACCTTTCTTTCCTTGCCTTTACAAATAAACTCCTGGAATGATTAGACTCTTTCTTTCATTTGTTAATTCAGCAAATTCATGGAGTGACTCCTGCATGTCAGATACACTGCTGGGCTCAAGCAGTTTAGATTCTAACTCCTTCAGGAAATCTGTATTTCAGAAAGTAGGCAAGGTATAATGGTTACAGGTTACAGGCAATGTGGGCTGAGTGGGGTTGCAGAGGGCAGGCGGCTGCCTCCAGGACCAGGTTATAGGCAATAAGGGCTGGGGGTTGCAAAGGGCGAGGGCGTCTGGGATTAGATTGTTTCAGACAAGAGGTTGTAAATCTTTACATAATGGTAGACAGTTTCTTGGGAAATGAGGATGGACTGCATTCTGATGTTAACTTCCATATCCCAAAGCATATAACTCTCAGCCAGGTTACCAGCCGTGGGCAAACTACGGCCCGCAGCCGGATGTTTGAAATGAATAAAACTAAAAAAAAAAAAGACCATACCCTTTTATGTAATGATGTTTACTTTGAATTTATATTAGTTCACACAAACACTCCATGTTCCGGCCCTCCGGTCCAGTTTAAGAACCCATTGTGGCCCTCGAGTCAAAAAGTTTGCCCACCCCTGGGTTAGACTATGCTTTCTCTAGTCAGAAAAATCATGCTTAACAGAGAATGGTTAATATTTCTTTTTAAAAAAATATATTTTTATTGATTTTAGAGAGGAAGATAGAGGGAGAGAGAGATGGAAACATCAATGATAAGAGAGAATCAGCAATTGGCTGCCTCCTGCATGCCCCACACTGGGGATCGAGCCCACAACCCAGACATGTGCCCTGACTGGGAATTGAACAGTGAGCTCCTGATTCATAGGTCAATGCTCATCCACTGAGCCACACCTCTGGGCATAGCATTATATTTGTTTTTATCATAAAAGTTGAAGATATATTTTATAACATTGTTTCATCAGCTTTTCTCTTATCATTGCCATAAAGATGTTTTTATAGTTTTGTCTCTGGAGAAATAATTCACATATTCTTCCAACAAATATTTGTTTAGAGCTTATAATGTAACATGTACTGCTATAGTTGTGAAGTCAAAATCCCTGATCTGGTCTGGTGGAGCTAGTGTTCTAGAAAGGAAGGAAAAAAAGAAATATGTGATTTTGGGTATGAAGAAAAATAAAGCAGGATGGGGGGAAGTGTGTGTGTGTGTGTGTGTGTGTGTGTGTGTGTGTGTGTGTAATTTTCAAGGTTCAGGAAGACCTGTTTGAGAAGGTGACCTTAGAGTCGAGGCCTGAGGGAGTTAGGAGAGGAACCATTTCCCAGGGGGAGAACCTCTGCACAGGGAATGAAAGGCCAGAGGCCCAGTGGCAGGTACATGGAGCACACGGGAGGCCAGTGCAGGAGCAGAGTGGTCTGGGAAGAGAAGTGTGGGAATTGAGGGCAGTGACATCAATGGGGGGTCCTGGTCATACAGGTTTTACAGACCTTCTTAAGGGCCTTGGATTTAATTCTGAGCATGACAGAAGCCATTTGAGGGTTTTGAGCAAGAGGATAATATCTTTTGGTTTATATTTAAGAAGATAATTCTGGCTTCTGTTACCCTAACTTAGCCACCAATTTTATTTTGGTTTATTTCCTTTAAATTTATTTTCAATCAAGTATTGAATTTAAACTACTTTGTGAATTTTAGTTTCTAGTGCTACATGTTTTTGAGATATCATCTAACTTAATCATTTCCTCATGCTCTTTTCTACTGTTTTGACCAGATAATTATATTTTTATAATCTAAAAATTCATTGTATCAGTATTTGTATATGCCAAGTAAAAATATTTTGATAATGCAATTAAATTGACAAATAAGCTGTGCAAGGCAGTCTAAGTCATTATGGCTTTTAAAAAATTATTTTATTGCTTAAAGTATTACAAAGAGTATTATATATGTCTCCTTTTTTTTTCCCCCTTGACCTTCCCCTAGCCTCCCATACCCCCCAGTGTCTTGTGTCCATTGGATATGCTTATATGCATGCATACAAGTCCTTCGGTTGATCTCTTACCACCAGCCCCCCCCCCCCCCCCCGCCAACCCTCCCCGGCCTTCCCGCTGTAGTTTGACAGTCTGTTCAATGTTGCTCTGCCTCTGTATCTATTTTTGTTCATCAGTTTATAATGGTCTTAATTATCCATAAATGAGTGAGATCATGTGGTATTTTTCTTTCATTGACTGGCTTATTTCACTTAGCATAATGCTCTCCAGTTCCATCCATGCTGTTGCAAATGGTAAGAATTCCTTCTTTTTTACAGCAGCATAGTATTCCATCGTGTAGTTGTACCACAGTTTTCTAATCCATTCATCTGCTGATGGGCACTTAAGCTGTTTCCAGATCTTAGCTATGGTAAATTGTGCTACTATGAACATAGGGGTGCATATATCCTTTCTGATTGGAGTTTCTGTTTTCTTGGGATATATTCCTAGAAGTGGGATCAATGGGTCAAATGGGAGTTCCATTGTTAAATTTTTGAGGAAACTCCATACTATCTTCCATAGTGGCTGCACCAGTCTGCATTCCCACCAGCAGTGCATGAGTGTTCCTTTTTTTCCACATCCTCTCCAGCACTTGTCGTTTGTTGATTTGTTGATGATAGCCATTCTGACAGGTGTGAGATGGTACCTCATTGTTGTTTTGATTTGCATCTCTCGGATGATTAGTGACTTTGAGCATGTTTTCATATGTCTCCTGGCTTTCTGAATGTCCTCTTTTGAAAAGTATCTATTTAGGTCCTCTGCCCATTTTTTGATTGGATTGTTTATCTTCCTTTTGTTAAGTTGTATGAGTTCCCTATAAATGTTGGAGATTAAACCCTTATCGGTGATAACATTGGCAAATATTTTCTCCCATGCAGTGGGCTTTCTTGTTGTTTTGTTGATGGTTTCTTTTGCTGTGTAGAAGCTTTTTATTTTGATGTAGTCCCATTTGTTTATTTTCTCTTTAGTTTCCAATGCCCTAGGAGCTGTATCGGTGAAGAAATTGCTTCGGCATATGTCTGAGATTTTGTTGCCTTTGGATTCCTCTAGTATTTTTATGGTTTCCCATCTTACATTTAAGTCCTTTATCCATTTTGAGTTTATTTTTGTGTATGGTGTAAGTTGGTGGTCTAGTTTCATTTTTTTTGCATGTATCTGTCCAATTTTCCCAACACCATTTATTGAAGAGACTGTCTTGACTCCATTGTATGTTCTTGCCTCCTTTGTCAAATATTAATTGAGCATATTGGTTTGGGTCGATTTCTGGGCTCTCTATTCTATTCCATTGGTCTATATGTCTGTTCTTGTGTCAGTACCAGGCAGTTTTGAGAACAGTGGCTTTGTAATATTCATTATGGCTTTTTAACACAGTGTTTTGCTTCTTCCACTTTCTCTTCCAAGTTATTCATACTGGTTCTAAGTTACAAGTTTAGCCAATGTTCTCAGCTTTTTTTGTTGTCTAAGTATCTTCAACTATTTTCCATTCCTTATAATGCCCCTTTTAATGCTTTTAAAAAAGAGTGGAGCCCCAGCTGGTTGCTCAGTGGATAGAGCGTTGGCCTGTGGACTGGAAGGTCCTAGGTTCAATTCTGGTCAGGGGCACATGCCCAGGTTGTGGGCTCAATCCCCAATAGGGGGTATGCAAGAGGCAACTGATCAATGATTCTCTCTCATCATTAATGTTTCTATCTATCTCTTTTTCCCTCTCCCTTCCTCTCTGAAATCAATAAAAATATGTTAAAAAAGGTAAAAGGGGAAATTCATTCCTAAAAAAAAAAGTGTGGAGTAAAATACTGGACTGCCTTTCTTTGCAATCCTAAAATTTACTTTTCTTAAAGACATATAGCTAGAGTACTGTTTTCATGATCTAAACCCATTTTCTTTCAATGTCTCCTTCTGTCAGTTATAAAAATGACTGGCATAATATTTGTAGAAGGAGGTAAATTAGGCATGATACTAAGACCAAGGGAACTCAAGATTAATTCAGCTAGTGTTTGTACAGTGCCTATTGTCATACCCATAAAGGGTATAGAACAGTCTCTCCATAGGACATAATAAAGGCTCAGTAAATATTAGTGCTAAGACTAATTATTTAATTACTGAAAATCAGTTATATTCAGTTATTTTATCTTTGGTATGTCAACATTATGAAATGTTTGATTTGTAATGAATGCTATTACTAGTTACACTACCAGACTTTGCTCTGTGGTGAAGCCAGCTAGCTACGCACACAATTCCAATAGAGTGCAATAAAAGTTATCTTCGATGGACTATGGGAACCCTGAAAAGGATGTAATTTTGTGCAGTACAACAAATTCATGGAAAACTAAACAAGGAAAGGAATATTTGAATTGGCCTTTTGAAAAATAAAAAGGTGTTAGATAGGCATAGAATGATCCAGAAGGATATTCCAGGTAGAGCACAATCGGGCAAAGTCTTAGAGTTATAGATACACATGTTCTGCATTTGTAGAATTGTTTGAAAGGAGCATCTATATATATAAAAGCCTAAGTGACCGAATGACCAGTTGACTGGTTGCTATGATGTGCACTGCCACTAGGGGCAAACACTCAATGCAGGAGCTGTCCCCTGGTGGTCAGTGCACTCCAACAGCCAACCTCCTGCGACCGTCCAGCCTCCTGTGGTCCCTCCTCCCTGCCGGCTGGCCAACCTCTCCCAGTCCCTTCCCCACCGGCCAACCTCTCATGGTCCCTTCCCCCAGCCAGCCTGTGCCCCCATCGGCCCCAATCAGGGGGGCCAGCCATTCAACCTCCCGTGGTCCCTCTCCCCCACCAGTCAGCTCCCCTGATCGGCCCCGATCACCGGCCAGGCCAAGGGACCCCACCCTTGCACGAATTAGTGCACTGGGCCTCTAGTAGTATATAACTGGGACAATAGATAATAAAAGATTGAAAATGGAAGTTTCATGTTCCAATTAAGGAATGTGGACTTTATCTTAGCAACAGCAGTGACTCACTTTAGCAGGGGAGGTAGGGGATCAAATAAATGTTATAGAAGACAAACAGTGAACTGAAGCAGAGTGAACTGAAGTATAGGAGCAGAAACTGCAGATAACTGGAGGTGTTGCAGTAGAGATTTTGAGTGCCTGAACAAGAGCAGTTAGGATATGGAAGGAAGGATGGGTGGGATGGTAATATCTGAGAGAACAATTCAGTAGGACGAAGGGACTACTAGTAATTAATTGGACATATGGGGAGGAAGGAGCATCAATATAGTAACAATAGCTAAAATGTATTGAATGCCCAACATGAGCCAGTTATTATCATTGTTTGCATAAATTAACCCATTTCTCTTTATAATTCTAATGCGTAGGAGCTATTAATTTACCCAACTTACAGGCAAGGACACGGAGGCAAGGAGATTACCCCCTTTTAAACGTTCCTAGTTTAAATAAAAATGCCAAGAATTGAGATGAATAAGAGAAAAGGAACATTTGCAGTTAAGGTGCTTCTAGAGCTTCCTATGGAGTACCTGACCTAGCCTCCATCCTACCAGATAACTTCCAGTTTCTGAAATGGGGAGGAGACAATAACATCTTCATTAGGTAACTTCCTGTTGGTAACAGGTTGGAGAAAGGTTATAGTATCTTCTATCATAAAAACTCAGCTTATGTTCCTGATCCCAATTCCTACTGTATTATCTTGTTGAAGTAGACATGACTTCATTATTGGGCAAGTTGCTGATTTTTTTGGTTGGACTGTTATTTTGCACCTGAGCATATAGATGCTTTTGTCAGTAACAGCAGTCTGTCTTTCACAGTACTTTGAATACTCTGCTCAACATGAAATTCGGCATAACATCCAGAAGGAGTTATGTCTCCACGCTGCTCCAGGTCCTGTTCAGCTGAAGACATGTACCTACAAAGGTCACAAAACAGTTGCCACTGGAGAACAGATATGGGAGATCCAAAAGGTACCTCAGTGCAGTTAATTCACCCCTTTATGTAATTACTGTTTTGAATAGCTCTAATTGCTTATCTGGAAACATAGGTGAAACATTTTGTATTAATGTTATCCATCGGAACTTCTGAGCTTTTCTTATAAGTACCGCGCGCTAACCGATTGCGCCACTGGAGCTCTGACCCTGAGCTTTTCTTAACTTTGTTATTGTTTTTTTACCAATGTGATAAAAGAGAATATATGAGTTAAATACTCTTAGGAACAAAATAATTGGAAAGCTGCTTAGTTAAAGCATGGTTTATGCAGATCAACACTTCTGTGAATTATTAATAATTGTTGCCCATATTTATCTTTTTAAAGTTTCTTATAATGCGTCTTGTAATAGACATACTTTTTTCCTTGGCAGAGAGAAAAGAAAAATCATTATTATTATTATTATTATTATTATTATTTTACCTGAAGTGCTCAATTCTTTTCTTCCCTGTTTGAGTACCCTTTTGTGAATTTAGAACTAAGAGAATACACAAAAGTTCTTTTCTGTTTTTAAAAAACATATTTTAGGGATTAGCTGGAATCTAGTAACTCTTATCTGAAAACTGTTTTGTGAAATGCAAGAACACTGACTTTTATGACTTACATTTTTTAAAAGAGTTTGTCACTTATGGGTATATATAGCTGGAATGTTTCTTGTTTGAAAACTTGTTTGAGACCTTGCTCTGTATACCTCTCTTCATTTATATAATACTTTCTGTAGTGGCATAATTGGTGGTGTTTACTCCAGAAACCAACAAGATTTTATCAGACATAGTTGATCTTAGAAAATAACAAGTTAAGAATGGTGTATATTTGGTGTGCAGGTTTTCCTTTAGATTTGATGAGACCTGTTAGGGTTTGGGCCTGTGACTTGGGCTGAGAAGGAATTCACAACTAAAAGAAGGGATGTAGAGAGGAAGTTTATTTCACTTTCCTCCAAGGGAGAGGACCCTGCCCATGCATTGCTAATCAATACAGGGGCAAGAAGCAAAAACCGGGCTTCACCTTTTAAAGCAGTGGTTCTCAACCTTCCTAATGTCTCGACCCTTTAATACAGTTCTTCATGTTGTGGTGACTCCCAACCATAAAATTATTTTCATTGCTACTTCATAACTGTAATTTTGCTACTGTTATGAATTGTAATGTAAATATCTGATATGCAGGATATATTTTCATTGTTACAAATTGAACATAGTTAAAGCATAGTGATTAATCACAAAAACAATATGTAATTATATATGTGTTTTCCGATGGTCTTAGGCGACCCCTGTGAAAGGGTCGTTCGACCCCCAAAGGGGTCGAGACCCACAGGTTGAGAACCGCTGTTTTAAAGGGTAATGGCTGCTGTTGCTAGGTGACAAGGAAGGGAGGGGGATTTGAGGCTGAAGTGGAGTTTGTTTTTCAGGAGACAATACCAGCAGATGCCTTAGGGAGGTGTCTTACCAATATTTTTCGCAAGCTTGTAAAACATGCTTAGAGCAAAAGTTATGAAGAGCTCAAAAGAAGCCTATTTGAAGGGGGGAAGGGAGTTTTCTATTAACTAGAGAAACCTTGGTGCGAATTATCCCTTAGTTCTGAAAATAGCAGGGAGGAGGGGTATGCAAAAATGTAGCCTTGAGAGTATCTTGTATTTGTCTTGTAGTTTGAACACAGGGGCTGTTTGAATCAGAAGAGCTAACAATCTTAGGTGTTTCTCATAAATTGTTGAAGGCTATAGCAAAGAAAAAGAAAGGCCTTTTTTTTTTTCTTTTTCTGTCCTTACAAGACCATAAAGTAGTTTTTGTATTTATGAGTTAACTTTGAGTCTTAAAACTTAATGTCTGTTGTGTTTCCTTTCGTTCTAGGATCTACTTCTATATAATCCATCCTTAAAGATGTGCCTTTCAGCAAATGGAGAGCATCCGAGCTTAGTGTCTTGCAATCCATCAGATCCACTCCAAAAATGGATTTTTAGCCAAAATGATTAAGTGTTCCTTAAAATTAAGGAGTTGAAAAGGAGATATTTTTTCTCATAAAACTGTGACTAGGCATACACTGTAGTTTTTGAAAATTATGCAAAAGCAGCTAATTGTAACTTATTCCAAGTGCATTTTTCTTATTTATATCTTACAATGTCTCTGTAGCGTTGCTACGGAAATCCCTTGTTTCCATTTCAAAGCACAATAATTAATAATACCAAAGACTCTTTTGACATGTCTGTATGTAGGGGGAGATATGTTTACAGTATGATGAAAATAATTTTCCAAGTAAAGTGATGTTTGTGTGATTTGTACACTCAAGGATATGCACAACTACATTCACACACTCACAACTTAAAATATTTCTTCTAGTTTTGGGGAGGAAGGGAGAAAGATTTGATACTGTATTTTTTTAACTACATACAAATGGATCAATGAAGGTCAAACATTGGCCTTTATACACAAACCAGGAAATTTTTATAGATTTAGAATTTATTACATGAAAATGCAGGTAAATGTTTTTTTTTTCCTTTTGTTTACTGATCTGTCAAATGTTTCCTTAAACATGGAATTAAATGAATAAGCAGTAAACTATTTTTAAAACTTTAATTTCTTGGAAAATTTTAAAATATTTTTTATTCTGAAGCCCACTTGGTTTGAAGCACTTAAGTCTTTCTTAAAAGACTTTTCTTAAGTAACAATACTGTGTTTTCCCAAAGCAATTAAAAAAAATCTTTTATAACTTACTATCTGTTGAAAAGGTGTCTTTTTCCTTCTTGTCTTTTTTTTCTTACCAAAATTCACTAATCTTGAATGTTTGTGAAATTGAATTTTAAATGCAGAATACTTGACTCATTTAAAGTGAAATTTTATTTGTTACTGACTTAATTCAATTTGTTACTGTTCAGTTAATAGATTGTCTTGTGATGAATATTTTTCATTCAAAAAAAACTTCTTTCTCTCTATGTGGAAAACACAATAAAACAAAACCTTACTATTGTAACATTGGATTTATGTATTTTTCTCTTTTGGATAAAATATATCATTGATAATAAGTAGGGAAAGTATGAATTTTGTATTCTGAATTTCTAAGAACTGATTATAGAGCCATCAGATATTTCTTAAGGAAAACTCAAACGTTTGATAATCATGGCATAAAAAATGTGTAATGGAGAAGATTCCATGTTAGATGTTTAAAAAATTTTGTACTAATTCCTGGTAACTTTCCTTGAGCATCTGATAGAGTAATTTTTTTTTATGTGATGCTTATTTAGGAGATTTAGCACTTTTTTCTTTTTGGCCATTTTATATATAAGTCTCTGGTATTCTTATTTCAGAGGTGAAGTAGGATTGGGTTCATATTGTAAACCCGGCAGATCCTCACTTGTACAAAAGAAAAAAATTAAATATTGGTCCCATCTTCTCATTATTTGTAACTTTGAAATTGCATTTTTAAAAACCTGCATTCTTTAATTTGTCATAATTCCAACTTTTATTTCAATTAAAGTGCCATTTATTGTGTGTCTAACTTTATGACAAGTTATGGTAGGCAGAGTAAGACTTACATTGCCTTTGAGCTTAGGTCTTATGGAGCAGAAAGAAAGACATAATTTTGAAATAGTATCATGAGTGACTTTATGATGTTTTATTTTATGATGAGATGACAGGTCATTATTCATATTTGATATTTTTAATAAAGATATTTCTTTATTACTATAACATACTAATATGTATTGTGAAATATACACTAATACCCACTTACATGTACAACTTCTGTTTCTTAGTTTGTTACTCTAGAGCAGCGATTTGCAACTAGTGTACTGCAAGAATTTTAAAACATGCAATACCTAACCATTTAATCAGGGGCACTGAGATCTTTTCCTTTAGATTGTCAAATGAAAAGATGACAATAGCCAACACAATAGTAGTTTATTGTGAACAGATCAAAATTATACCTATTTTTTTGTCAGATTGGCAAAAAATATATTTTTTGGTGTGCTGCAGAATTTTATCAATTTATTTATGCCATGAGATCAAAAAGGTTGAAATTGCTACTCTAAATGAACATTCAGGAGCAAATATTGTCCCTAAAATTTTTTTATATCTCCTAATCCTATATAATAAAAGGCTAATATGCTAAGTGTCTGGTCATCCGGTCAGCTGTTCAACCAATTAAAACATGCTAAGGCCACTCAACCGCTCACTATGACATGCACTGACCATCAGGAGGCAGACAGTTGACTGGTTGACCAGTCGCTATGATGTTCACTGACCACCAGAGGGCAGACGCTCTGACTGGTAGGTTAGCTTGCTGCTGGTCCAGCCGATCAGGACTGAGAGAGACAGGCTGGAAACACCCTGGAGCCCTCCCGTGGTCCCTCCCTGGCTGGCCAATCTCCCATGTCTCTTCCCGGCCCTGATCGTGCATTGGTGGGGTCCCTTGGCCTGGCCTGAACCCTCTCGCAATCTGGGACCCCTCGGGGGATGTCAGAGAGCTGGTTTTGGCCCAATCCCACAGGGGGAGTGCCGCTCAGCCAGAAGCTGGGCTCACAGCTGAAGAGCGCAGAGGCGGTGGCAGGAGCCTCTCCCGCCTCCACAGCAGTGCTAAGGATGTCCAACTGCCTGGGGAGCGGGCTTAAGCCGGCAGTCGGACACCCCCCGAGGGCTCCCAGACTGCAAAGAAGGTGCAGGCCAGGCTGAGGGACGCCCCCCCCCCTAGTGCACTATTTTGTGTACTGGACCTCTAGTATGAAATAAAATTAAACAGAACAAATTCTCAAAGATATTTTATAAATGAACTTAAGTAAAACATATTAAAAACAAACAAATCTGAGTAATCTCAGTGTATTAGTCACATGCTGCCATGTCAAAAGCCAACCAAAATCTGCTTAGATTAATTAGGTTGATTGTTTTATGGCTGTGATAAATGCATTCAAAGGGAGAGTTTTTCTTACCCGATTTGGGAACCCCAGGCTGTTGCTCAAGTGACATTTAACTCATTTCACTAGGGATTTATCCTTTCTGGTCAGGTAATAACTTTTAAAAGTCTGAATTTTGAAGCAATGCTCATAGAAGTTATTTATGCAGCCTGGTTGACATCCACTTGAGATATTTAAATGTACTCAAGTGTGAAATTGTGAAACTCTTGCTTAATTTGAAGCTACCATGGCAAATTCTGCAGAAGACCTGACATGTTGCCTTTCTTCCAGAGGACCAAGTCCCAGGAACTCTAGATTGGGAGGCTACACTGCCAAACCTGCTAGGGTCAACCTGATGGGTGGGCTCCCTGAAAACTGGGATATGGCCACACAACTGTAGGAGAAAGTCAGCAATACACTAAAATTCCTATTACTATAACCAATCATGATAACTTTTAAGTTGCTCTGTTACCTTGCTGTTGACAATTTAACTAAATACTATGTAAATCATAAAAAATATAGCAAAATAAAACAGGATCGAATGCTTTGTGAAAACTTAATATTTTTAAAAATTTGGCTAAGTTATATGTGGATGAGAATTATAAAAGATAAGAAAAACAAAAATCTAGGAAGATTCTGTGCTCAAATTGCTTCACAATAGGCTTTAAAGAAAGCAGAATGCATCAGATGATGCATTCTAGTATTATTTGTGCAGGAAAGATGTTGCACAATTCTCATAAACCAATGCATAGTCAAATAAAAGGGCTCACCTTACAATGGAATATTTGTGAAGGAATTAATATACATAGTGTGTATTTTAAGTTAAAATATGTGATATGTATCAATTTTTATGGCTTTCAATTTTAAATTCCCTTTTCAAATCATCATTCATCTATCAGCCCAATTGTGTTGAAGGAGAGTTTTTCTCCTCCACACATATATAGACACTATTGTTCTCCTATCTTCAACAACTTGTTTTCAACAATATTTAGGAAATATGTTTGTTTGTTTGTTTCAGTGATTGCAGTAGGCACCAGGAACTAATGATGCACAAAGTGATCCCTATCTTCAAGAATTTTAGAGTATTATAATGTAGTTATCAATGAAGTATAATGATGCTATTTTATTTAATTTTTTTTGTTGTTGTTACTCCTCACCTGAGGATATTTTTTCCATTGATTTTTCAAGAGAGTGGAAGGGAAGGGGAGAGACAGAGAGAAAAACATTGATGCGAGAGAGAGACATCGATTGGCTGCTTCCTTCACGCAGTCTGATAGGGCCAGGGATTGAGCTTTCAACCTAGGTACAAGCCCTTGACCAGAATGGAACCTGGGACCCTTCAGTCCACAGGCCAATGCTCTTTCCACTTAGCCAAACCGGCTAGGGCCAAACATATCTCTTGAGTACTACATCGGTCACAATGGAATACTTTCTTGAACATTAGCTGTGATAGTGTTTGTTTCCTTAGTTTATTCACATAAAGACACTTCCTACAGAATACTAATACAAACCATCCAAAACCAATACCAGCAGTTCTCAACCTGTGGGTCACAAACAATGAAAATACATCCTGCATATCAGATATTTACATTACGATTCATAACAGTAGCAAAATTACAGTTATGAAGTAGCAACAAAAATAATTTCATGGTTGGGGGTCACCACAACATGAGGAACTGTATTAAAGGATCATGGCATTACCATTCAATTCATTCCAAAAACCTCATTCAAATATCCCTAACTTTTTCAATGTCTCTTTTTTCTTCCTGGTCCAGGACCTACTCTAGGATCATGCCTCACATTTAGTTCTCACATTTTTTGGTTTCTTTTAATCTGGAGCAGCTTCAAAGTCTTTCCCTGACTTTCATGTAGCTTACAGTTTTAGAGTATAAAGAATGTCAATCAACCTAGGGCCATGTGATATTTTCTTATGTCCAGGCTTAAGCCATTCATTCTCATCAGGAATAGTACAGAAACAATATTGTAGTATTCATCAAGAGTCCTTCAATGTTATTTTCATTCTCATCAGGAATAGCACAGAAACAATATTGTAGTATTTATCAAGAGTCCTTCAATGTTATTTTCATTCTTATCAGGAATAGCACAGAAACAATATTGTAGTATTTATCAAGAGTCCTTCAATGTTATTCCTTCCTACCACTAGAGATGTTGACCTTGATAACCTGTTCAAGTTGGTGCCTGTCAGATTCCTGAACCATAAGTCCACCTTTTCCCACTTTGTAGGTGGTATTTATTAAGAGATACTCCAAGACTATGCAAATATGTAATTCTTTTTTTTTTTTTTTACACTTGCCAGTACTCAAGGGGAGGAGGGCTTGGGGGGTAACTGGATAGAGACAGTGAAGGGATTAGCTAAAGAACATATATCCATACCCCATGGACACGGACAATAGTTTGGTGAAGGCCAAGGGAGGGGTGGCAGACACATATGTTTTATATAAATCTATATCTACGTGTTACCTAATTATATATTTGTACACACATCTTTATCTATTCCTGGATCTCTCTCAGTTGCAATCCCATCCTGTAACCTCTATTTCCATTTTCATAAACCTCTCTCTAACTGTGAGAACCCTGGTTCCCATTATCTTCATTCTATTTAATGAAGTAATCTCCTGACCATGCCGGCAGACTTCTTGGCCTCTGGTCTCATCACCTCCTCATCCATTTCCTCCATCTTTCTAACCTCCTCAGCCCAACTACCTCCACGAGAAGGGAAAGAAAGAGGAGAGGAGACAGAAGGAGAAAAAAGAGGAAACAACTTTTTATTTTTTATACACACTTCTTACAAAAGAAAAAATTGAAACTAATGGGTTTGACCAAATTTCATGTATTTTATTTATGTATTTATTTATGTATTTATTTATTTATTTTAGCCAGTCAAGTTTCATGTATTTTATTGTAACTGAGACTAGAAGAAATGCAGTGAACAAATTTTAAAAAAGGACAAATCATAAGGGGCATTTTGATAACTTTGTAAAGGTTCTGTACATTAAAAAGTTGGACTAATATTTGCAACATGTATATCTGTTTTCTAGTGCTACTATAACAAATCACCGCAAACTTGGTGGCTTTAAACAACACAAATGTATTACCTTGCAGTTCCAGAGGTCAGAAGTCCTAACTGGGTCTCTCTGGTCAAATACCAAGCAGTTAGCAGCACCATGTTCCTTCTGGAAACTCTATTTCCTTGCCCTTTCCAGCCTGTAGAGGCACCCACATCCTTTGGTTTGTGGCTCCATTTCTCCATCACTAAAATCAGCAGTGTAGCATCTTCAAATCTCCCTCTGAGTCTGATCCCTCCGCTGTCTCGCTTTTCCACTTCTAAGAATCCTTATAATTATATTGAGTCCACTGGGTAATCCAGGGCCATCTCCCTATTTTAAGGTCAGTTGATTAGCAACCTTAATTTTAATTTGCATGTGAAATAACGTATTCAGGTTCTTGGGACAAGGATGTGAACATTTTTGGGAGGCCATAATTCTATCTACCGGGATATAAGGCATAAAAAAATGTTGACATCTTTTATTTTTTTTAATCCTCACCAGATGATATTTTTCCAGTGATTTTTAGAGAGAGTGGAAGAGAGAGGGAAAGACAGAAAGAAACATAGATGTGAGAGAAACACATTGATTGGTTGCCTCCTGCATAGAGTCCCGACCAGGGGCCGGGCCTGGGAGGAGCCTACAACTGAGGTAGGTTATGTGCCCTTGACCGAAGTTGAACCCAGGACCCTTCGGTTTGCATGCTGAAGCTCTATCTATTGAGCCAAACTGGCTAGGGCAGAATGCCAAGGGAGTTAAAGGGTTGACCCTGAACACATCAGCGGGCATGTAGATGAGGGTCAGGGTTGTTTTACTGGCAGACAGGACTGTGCTCTGTACTTTGGAGGGCAACTTTGAGTTAGCCAGGTTGACTGTCCTTTAGCTTTCCACTAGTAACCTGGAGTTTATTCTTCGGGTAAGGTAAAAGAGGGTGATTTTCACCTACTCTTGAGGGCAGGAGATGGGCCATGGTGAACTTAGAAGCAGAGGCAGCTGAGCTGGCCCCTCTCCTGATCCTGATCCTGACCCAAGGCCAGACCTGCAGCTCCAGACGCACATCACAGATCCCTAGCTTTCCACTCTATTTCCCTCTCCTTTCCTACTAATGACTTTTATAAACTCCCTAGGAAATGGGAGCATGCTCTGATGGAAAACCTTCTGGAAGATGTCCTCTATCAATGGTGATATTGATTTCTTACACAGACAGGCTTATGATGGCTACTGAGTTGTGAACAACTAAATGATGTAGTGTTAGAGATAAATCGTGGGGAGTAAAAATAAAGAAGAGCAAAAATCTGGATTAACACAAAATTCAATTATTAGCACAAAAGTTGTGATAATGGTTACCTCAGAATGTGGGAGGACAGAAATGTGATTGGGAGGGGACACACAAGGACTCTCTATGGTACATTTTATTAAGGTGGATGCTCAGGTGTTCATTTTATTATTTTTGAAAATGAATATTTTCATTTTATGTATATTTATATTTCAATATCCCTGTATATATGGGTAATATTTTTAAAAAGAAGATGTGAAGAGGCAGGAGCATGAGGATGATGAAGAAATAAGGTTATGTGGAGGTGGGGCTACGTATCCCAAGGATGGTTTTCTTTGTCTGCCATTATTTTACTCTCTATTCTCTACAATAGCCCTGTTGTCTCTAATTTGTTATAAAAAATTAATGACAGATATTTGTTTAACCTTACAAGAGTCTTTGCTAAGCAAAGTGCTTTGTGAATTAGAAGTGGAATTTACAATCCGTTAGAAGGGCCTACAGGATATGAAAGCTGTAGAGCCCGAGCTAGCAGCATTGAACAAATGCAGCATAAAAGGATTTGCATTGTGTTCCAACCAGAGAGCAAATGCATTTAGTGGAGTTATAAGGGAACCATGGGAATTCTGTGTTTATAGAGAGTTCAAAGGGAGTTGCCACTGTTTCAGTGAGGAGGGGCTTTGTGGAGGAGGCAGGATTGCTGGAGCCATTCGATAGAAGCAGGAGAGTTTGAACCGGGGGGAAGAAAATGGTTCAGGATTTGAAGGACTCGTGGTCCTGTTGCTATTTCGTTGGCTATAGAGCAGGAGCTGCCTGCATGGTGATCTCCCCAGGCCCGCGGTGGACTGTTCAGGAATGCTCCACTGTGGCTTCCACCTCCTCTCTGGCAGTCCTTCTCCCAAACCACAAAACCCAAATGAATGTGTTTTTCTTCTAAATGGGCAGAGCTTTAAATACGAAACCCAAATTTTCAGTTTGAGAAGAGTCAAGCTTTTGACGGCATTTTTATTTCTGGTCTTTATTTTTCAAGTGTAGCAGTAAGGATAAACTAACCTCCTCCATCCGTGCTCACATCTTTCTATGGCTAACCAGAAGCCGGACACCTGGGTGCTCATCATGTTTATCCCCATTCTTGTCTGCTTGTTACGTACTTTTAGTCTGTTTTTTCTCAACCATGGAAGTGTGCCTGCCCCTTGGTATTCAAATTCACTTTGTGACGGGAAAAGAGAGTTACTAAAGGCCTAACGATTTCAGCATCCTCTCCCGTTTTCTGCTTCCTTTGGGGTGGGAGACCTCTTCAGTTTCCACATGAACATTAGGATCAGCTTGTCAATTTCTTTCTTTCTTTCTTTCTTTCTTTCTTTCTTTCTTTCTTTCTTTCTTTCTTTCTTTATGTTGAAAGTATTACAGATGTCGCCCCCCGTCCCCATGCTCTTGTTCCTTTTCATTGTCCTTCTCGTCCCCCACATCCCAAACTCCTCTTGTTCTTCTAAACTCACTCTAGCAAAAGACTCCACATTGGGAAAGACTGATGAGTCCCTCCAGGAGACGACCTGACATCATAATCACACACCTGCTGCTGCCCATCCCAGGAAACTTGGACCTGCACCATCTATGATGGACATAATTATAAGGAGCAGTTTAAACTGTTGCTTAAATTGGCCCAAATACGGAAGTCAGTTTATTTTCATAGAAATTGTATCTAATCAGAGTAGAAGTAAAATAGAATTCTTTTTATATTCTCTATGTAGAAAATGATATCACAACATCATCATAGGAACAATGCATGCAGCTAAAAAAATATAGAGGAAAGGTATTATAGAGGCATGCTGGTCAATGAACAAAACTATGATGTTAATTTTGATTTTGTGATGTTTATGATGTTTTTTAACTTTTCAAAATTTATCTTTTGAGGTTAAAATTCTCAATATAGCATTTACCTTTGTGCTCTATGTATATAAGCTTATGTTTTATTTTCATCACAAGAAACCTCTAAGTTGTAAAAGCTTCAGCCTCCACAACACTTGGCTCCTCCCTCAGAGCCCAGGAAAATGAACCACTGCAAACGTGAACAGTGAACGATCAGTGAAGGAGCTTATCCTCATATCCACGTGAGAAGGCGAAATGTAGCTTCTTTTATGCTGCTTTTACAATGTTTCTGGTTCTGCTTTTTAACCCATATTTTTATATTTCCTGCTACCATGTGGAACCATTTTTTCAGAGTCAAGTTCATGTTACACTGACTCTTTTCAGAGCATTAGCCACCCTCCTAATTCAGAACTGTGCTTTCTGGTTGCTGGAAACCTGCCCAGTGAGCATTGCCCTTGTGCACCCATTTGATATAGAGCTTCCACGAACTGATGTTTAATAAATATTTAATAGGATGTGTTCAGCTAAATTAGGTCAGCAGCTAAGGTGGGAGGGGAACTGCAGTTTTATTAATATTGCAGCAGCTTCAGATGTCGAAAAGCATTAGAAAGCAAAGGCCCTGACAGGGAGGACAGTAGGTCTTGCCCTCTTTTTGTCAGGGAACTCCAGAAGCGGCTCAGAATTCCCAAGATGTTCCAGGCAATAGCAGCTTGAGTCTAATGCTGATCTGAGAGCCCAGGGAGAGAGGCGTTGTAACACCCCAGCCTGTGAGCTTCAGAGGGTTTGGAAACTCACACAACATGGGTCCAAATTATTGTGGAACATTGGAGAATATAGTCGTGAAGAGGCGTCATTTCTGCAACTTACAGTCAAATGATACAGGAGGGAAAAATGAGAGCTAAAGCAAAGATGGTAAAATTTAACAATTGGGAGATCTGGGTAAAAATACATGGGCCCTGGCTGGGTGGCTCAGTTGGTTGGAGCATCATCCTATACACCAAAAAGTTCCAGGTTTGATTCCCAGTCAGGGCACATAGCTAGGTTGCTGGTTCGATCCTCAATCGGGGCAAATATATATGGGAGACAGCTCACATCAATGTTTCTCTCTCTCTCTCATCAATAAAAATTATCCTCAGGTGAGGATTAAAATGGAATTTTTTTGGTACCACTCTTTTTTATTTAAATTCTATTTTTTTAATTACAGTTTACATTCATTATTATTTTGTGTTACTTGCAGGTGTATAGCAAGTGGTTAGACAATCATATACCTTCCAAAGTATTCCCCCGATATTTCAAGTACCCACCTCACCATACATAGTTATTGTAATATTGTTGCCTATATTTCTTATGCTGTACTTTGCATCCCTATCTATACCGCTCTTGAAACTTTTATACAAATCTGCAATTATCTACACTAATAAAAGACAAAGATGCTAATTTACCGTACCTTCGCTATGTCCCAAGCCACGCCCACCAGCCAATCAGAGCAACTATATGCAAATTAACCCAACCAAGATGGCGGCGGGCAGCCACGGAGGTGGAGCATGCAGGAGGCTTGGTTACCTGGGCGATGGAGGAAGCCAAGCTTCCTGCCTGCCCTGAGCCAGCTGTGGCCTCCGCTCATGGCAACAAAGTTTCAATTATAGAAGACAAATAAATCCCAGATACCTGCTTCCAGCCAGCCTCCACTGGGAGCTTGGGTGGCTGGGGTCAGTGGCCAGCCTGCAAACAGCCATCAGTCCCTCACCCAGGATGGCCACACCCTCATGGGGTGAGGGTCCCCGCTGGGGGGCTTGGCCAGCCTGCAAACAGCAATCAGCCCCTCACCCAGACTGGCCAGGCACCTCAGCAGGACCCCCCACCCTGAAAGGGCTGTGGCCAGCCTACAAACGGCCCTCAGCCCCTCACCCAAGATGGCCAGGTACCCCAGGGGGGACCCCTACCCTGAAGAGGCTGTGGCCAGCCTGCAAACAGCCATTATCCCCTCATCCAGGATGGCCAGGCACCCCAGGGGGAACCCCTACCCTGAAAGGGCTGTGGCCAGCCTGACAACAGCCATCAGCCCCTCACTCAGGCTGGCCAGGCACTCCTATATAATAAAAAAGTAATGTGCAAATTGACCCTAACAGAAGAACAACTGGGAATGACTGGTCACTATGACACACACTGACCACCAGGGGGCAGACGCTCAATGCAGGAGCTGCCCCCTGGTGGTCAGTGCGCTCCCACAGGGGGAGCTCTGCTTAGCCACAAGCCAGGCTGACGGTTGCCAATACAGCGGTGGTGGTGGGAGCCTCTCCCGCCTCCTCAGCATCGCTAAGGATGTCCGACTGCAGCTTAGGCCTGCTCCCTGCTGGCAAGTGGACATCCCCCGAGGGCTCCTGGGCTGCCAGAGGGATGTTTGACTGCCAGCTTAGGCCCAATCCCCCAGGAAGTGGGCCTAAGCCAACAGGTGGTCATCCCCCGAGGTGTCCCAGACTGCGAGAGGGCACAGGCCAGGCTGAGGGACCCTCCCTCCCCCCCAGTGCACAAATTTTTGTGCACTGGGCCTCTAGTCTATATATATAAAAGCCTAATATGCAAAGTTTCCCCTCAGGAGTTCGACCAACTGCGAGTTCCATTGCTCGCTATGACATGTGCTGACCACCAGGGAGCGACGCGGAACTAAGGAAGACCCTGGCTGGCAGCTGGCAGCTGGGTAAGGGAGGCTCTGGCAGGTGGCTGGCAGCCGCAAGGGACCCTACCCATGCACGAGTTTCGTGCACTGGGCCTCTAGTGTAAAAATATAAAGTTAATGGAAAACAACTAAAGGGTGTCCCAAAATTCACGCAAGAAGTAATTTTGACAGAAAACATAGGTTTATAATTAAAAGTTGTAAATTTTTTATTGATTCATAAAATATGCAGTATAGGGTTATGTACAGAATAGCATATAAGGTAAATGGCCTCCACGGCTTTGCTGGCACATATGCACTCTTTTGTTGAAATTTTCCATGATCGTTTTGCATAAATGTGGCTGAATTTCGATGAGGTTCATTTTCATCTTGGTGGCTTGGGTGATCGACAAAATTGTCGCATTTGGGGTTCAGAAAATCCACGAGTGATTGTTGAGAAACAAATGCATCCACAACATGTCACTGTTTGGTGCGGATTTTGGGCTGGAGGCATCATCGGACCATTCTTCTTCAAAAATGCCGCTGCTCAGACAATAACAGTTAATGGTCCTCACTATTTCAACATGATAATCCAGTTTTTTGTACCTAAATTGCAAGATATGGATGTGGACGACATGTGGTTTCAACAAGACTGTGCCATATGCCATACAGCCCAAGAAACAATCAATTACTGCATGAATCATTTCCTGGTCGTGTAATTTCCTGTTTTGGTGATCAGAATTGGCTGCCTAGATCATGCGATTTAATGCTGTTGGACTTTTTTCTTTGGGGTTTTTTGAAGTCTAAGGTTTACGATGACCCATGCCTTGAAGGAGGAAATTGAGCGCTGTATCAATGAAATTCAGCCACATTTATGCAAACGGTCATGGAAAATTTCAACAAAAGAGTACGTATGTGCTAGCAAAGGCGTGGAGGCCATTTACCCAATATACTATTCCATACATAACCCTATACTGTATACTTTATGAATCAATAAAAATTTACAATTTTTAATTATAAACCTGTGTTTTCTAACAAAATTACTTCTTGCGTGAATTTTGGGACAGGCTTTACAACAAATAAACACAGAGCAAAACAATAACAAAATAACTGTGGATCTCCATTTCAACCCTACTTTTTTCCTTAGTATAATGAAAACACTGACACAAAAAAATTTAAAGGATTTGTCCCATCTTTCTTTACCTGAAAATTACTGAATGCTAAGCATTATTGAGGTTTTTTTTAAATTTAAATTGTTTTAAATGCTGCCCATTTAAGAGAATCAGAACAGTCTGTGAATAAAAGGAAATCTGAATCTTTTAGAACTCGATAGACAATTTCACATTTCAAACAATGTAGATAACACAAGCAGTAGGACCCCTCAAGTTTTTTTGAAAAGTGGGATAAAGTTAGAGGTCCTGGCATTACTGCCAGTAGCCTGACTTTATTGTTGTTATGGCTATTCTTCTTCACTTTTTTTTACATCACCTCAAAACAAGGTAGGTTCCATTGAGATGGCAAAAGGGTTATGAAGGCGTTCCTCCAAAAAGGAGATTTTTGCACTATACTGGAGGAACAAGGCACCTGTTTGCTAAATAGAGGGGAACTTTGACTGGGGTAGGACCCGCCACCTATGATATAGCTATGAGGTCACTGCAGGCCAAAGAGAGGTGTGCAAAAAAGACAATGAAATATCCAAAAAACATTTTCCTTATGGCAGTCCTTGCCGTTAGGAAGAGAAAACACATTTTCCCTTTGTTTCTTCTTTTCTCACCTCTTTATGCCTTCTTTCTTCCTTCTCCACATGCCCATCTATTCCCAGAACTTAAGGTACGTGTGTTTAAATGACTCTTCTGCTGTGATTACTATGCCACATACATATAAAAGCATATTAACCACTTAACCATTTCCTAAAAAGATATTTATGTGGTTCTAAGCATCTAATTTAATGGTAACTTTAGAAACAAAGACTACAAACTAAAAAATGCATTATGAATTTTTACTTTTGAATCAAAACAATTTTCAGTTTTGCACAGCCTCAATTTAGTACAGCTATAGAGGAGGAAACCTGACCTTGGCCGAGAAATTGGGACTCATTCATGTCCCATAAACAACAGCATCTGAGAGAGTGTGTCCCCAGCAATTCTTTGCTTCCCTGTGTTTGATATAACAGGTCTCCAGCAACCCATTTTTTTAGTCCTGACAAAAGTTTCTATTAAATTATTTGGCATCATTACTACCTCAGTAGTCAAGTCAATTGCATTCTGATTATCTTTAATGTTTGACTTTAAGGTTTGTCAGCCTTCCTGGTAAGGAAATAAAAGGTACAGCATTAATTTTCTATAGTTGGCCAATCACTAGGATCTTTGAGGAGCTTGTTAAGACATAGATCCCCAGGTTCCTACCTGGTGGTCTGGACCAAATTCCAGAATTTGGCATTTGTAATAGCTCCTTACTTAGCTAAGTTTGGGAAACAATGCCAATGGAAAAGGGAAATTGGAAAGTTTCCCAAATGGTACTAAATATGCAAGTCATTCATGCAGAGAAATAGCTTTATTAACTGGTATGCAAATAAATAATGAGCCGTATTTTGTTTTTCCCAATGTCCTTTATTTAGGTAATTGTTTTACCTAATTAAGCAGGTAACATTTATTGCAGGAAATGTAGTGCTAGATACAGCATTGTTTTGAAACCTCAAAATACTTCTATTAGATCCGTATTATCCCCATTTTTCCAATAATGGGAGAAGGATTCAGATGAGCTCAACATCTTGGCCACAGTTCTCCTGATGGCAGTTTGAAGAGCTAGGATTTGAATTTAGAAATGTGTGCTGTCTAGGTAAGTGCTGGTAAAATGCTATTTTCCTGGGGAGTGATATACATCCAGATCCTGTATTTTCTATCTGTGATAGCAATAAGACTAGTATACAAATGATAAGCTTGAGACTATGTAAGAACAAACATGAAATATTTGCTATGCTTTATTTGCTATGGCAGGAAGAAGGAAGGCATCTCGTGTTCTGTTTTTCTGATTAACCCTAAACTAGTTTACCACATCCATTGAGTTCAATTAGTTTCCAGAATCTAGAATTACTTCTGATAGTTACTAGTGAATATGAATGTACTTGTAGTTTGCCAGATTTCCTTAAAAACACAAAACAAGCCCTGACTGGTTTGGCTCAGTGGATAGAGCGTCAGCCTGAGGACTGAAGTGTCCCGGGTTCGATTCCGGTCATGGGCATGTACCTTGGTTGTGGGCACATCCCCAGTAGGAGGTGTGCAGGAGGCAGCTGATCGATATTTCTCTCTCATTGATGTTTCTAACTCTCTATCCCTCTCCCTTCCTCTCTGTAAAAAATCGATAAAAAAATATATTTTTTTAAAAAAGCACAAAACAAAATAAAATTTAAAAGCTACCCAGGGGGTCTGATACTGGAGGACCTGGCAATCCTTCCAGAACGTTCTTACCTAAATACAAACTTTCCTTCTTCCTTTAACCCATCTTCCTTCGCCCCATGCCACTTCCTAAAGAGCAAGACCTCTGGAAATTGAATCTCAGCTGCAGTTTATTATGTGTCAGGCACTGTGTCAGGCACTGTGTCAGCATTTGTTATACAACCATAAAAGGTGATGTTTTGGCCTCATGGAATTTACATTTCTAAAAGGAAAAAATAATCAATAGGCAAACAGCTGAAAAATATCAGAGTACCATGGAAAATACAAAATCAATGAACAGGATAATACAACTAGAAAGTGAGTACCACGGATTGGATGATCAAGCAAGGACTCTCAGAGCTCTGAGTGGCAAAAAGGAGGCAGACACTCAGCCATCCCTCCAAACTTCTTTGGAGCTGCGTGGCGGGGTGGGATCTCCCCCCATTTCCCTTTGAAGTCCTATGTTTGATTGCTGTGAGGGAAGACATGCTGTAGTGGGACTGGTGACCTGAAATACCCAAATAAATCTATGAAAAGAGGAAAAATGCTGGCTAGTAGCTGGAAAGTGTACCACAATTACTGGATTCCTACATTAATTTAAGAAGCTGTGTTCTCTACAATAAAAACAACAAATAACCCAATTAAAAAACAGGTAAAGGGCCTGGCCAGTGTGGTTCAGTGGTTGAGCATCGACCTATGAACCAGGAGGTCACAGTTTGACTCCTGGTCAGGGCACATGCCTGGGTTATGGGCTTGATATCCAGTAGGGGATGTACAGGAGGCAGCCAATCGATGACTCTTTCTCATCATTGATGTTTGTATCTCTCTCTCCTTCTCCCTTCCTCTCTGAAATCAATAAAAATATATTTGAAAAAACAAAAACAGGTAAAGGATTTGAATAGATGGTTCTCCAAAAAATATATATAAATGGTCATTAAAGCACAAGAAAAGTGTTTAATATCATTATTCATTAGGAAAATGCAAATCAAAACCACAATGAGATACCACCGCACACCCACTAAGATGGCTATCATTAAAATTAAAAGGAAAATAACAATGTTGGCAAGGATGTGGAGAAATTGAAATCCTTATATATTGCTGGTGGGAATGTAAAATGATGTTACTGAAACCGTTTGGCAGTACTTCAAAAAGTTATGCATATAACCCAAAGATTATACTCCTAAGCATAGACTAAATATAATAAAAAACATATTTTCACACACACACACACACACACACACACAATTGGTGCGCAAATGTTCATAGGACCATTATTTATATTAACTAACAAGTGGAAACAACCCAAATACCTATCAACTGATGAATGAGTAAAAAATGTGGTATATCCGTACAACTATTCAACCGTAGAAAGAAATGAGGTTCTGATACATTCTACAACATGGATCAACCTTGAATACGTTAACCTTAGCATCAGAAACCAGCCACAAAAGATCACTTATTGAATGATTTAATTTACATGAAATAGGCAAATCCATAGAGAAAGAACATTGATTAGTGGTTTCCCGGGGGCTGGTTTGGTGGAGGTGGGGAGAATGGGAAGTGTATTAACGGTTTCTTTTGGGGATAATAAAAATGTTCTACTTGTGGATAGTGGTGATGGTTATACAACTTTGTGAATACACTAAAAACAACCTTAAAATTGTGAATTTTATGGTATGTGAATTATATCTTATTAAGAAATATGTTGAATAAAGCTGTGTTACTCCCCTGACATGTAAATATTGAGGTTGTCTTTCATAAATCAAGTAACTGAGAAGATTTTAATTGTTGAACAAGAAAGATATCTATCTACACCAACAAAACAAAGTTCATCAGTTATTTATTATGAAAAAGGTGGTTAAAAGTTAAATGTAATTTATAAAGAAGTAGAACTTGAAAATTCAGGCACTTGACTTGGTTAAAGATCTTATCCATTCCTGCCTTGGTATTACTTTACAGAGTATCAACAAGCTAAAGAGCTAATCAGATAATCGCATTGAGGACTAGATAGACTGACTGGGGATTCTTCATCATGATCTCTAAAGAGCATCTGATAGCTCAGTAAGAGTCGGGACTTGGCCTTGAAAGAACATTAACACACAAGAATGTAAAGATTGAAGGAAGAGATAAGTGCCAAGGTAGTAAGATAGAAATTATGGGGCTTAGTCAGGGGGAGAGAATGTGTTGATTAGTTTTCTGGAGAGTAAGGATGTAGGAGTAATAGGATAATGTGTGGAAGATTGAACTAGAGGGAAGAAGAAAGCTCAAATGCCAGGATAAAGAGATAGAAGAAAACTAAGAATTCCACGTTTGTCCTGGATTTTCCCTAAGTCCCCGAGTAAAGTTGGATAATTTACTTTTCACTCTCTCTGTTCAAGATTCCTTTTCTATAATGGGAGGTACTGGAGTTAATTTCTACAGAAAGTGTTTTATTTGTGTTAATGCTGTATTTCATGGTTCACTCGATTCGTTTGATATTATTGCTGTAACAAATTAAGCCACAAACTCAGTGCCTTAAAACAATATAAATTTAGCCTGGCTTAGTAGTTGAGCGTTGACCTATGAACCAGGAGGTCACAGTTCGATCCCGGTCAGGGCACATGACAGAGTTGCGAGCTCGATCCCCAGTAAGGAGTGAGCAGGAGGCAGCCGATCAATGAATCTCTCTCATCATTGATGTTTCTATCTCTCTCTCCCTCTCCCTCTCCCTTCCTCTCTGAAATCAATAAAAACATATTTAAAAAAACAACAAAGAACAAACAAAAACACACACATAAATTTATTATTTTACAGTTCTAGAGATCAGAGGATAAGATCAAGATGTCACAGAGCAGTGTTCCTTCTGGAGATTTCACGAGACAACCTGAGAATCTGTTTCCTTGCCTTTTCCAGCTTTCAGAGACACATCACCCCAACCACTGGTCCCATTGTCACATCTTTTTTTTTTCCACTTTGACCCTCTTGCCTCCTTCTTATAGGGGCCCTGTGATTACACTGGCCTACCTGCATAGCCAGGAAAATCTTCCCATCTCAAGATCCTTAACTTAATCACACCTGCCAAGTCTCTTTTGTCATTTAAGCTAATTTATTCACAGGTTCTGAGGATTACAACTGTGGACATCTTTGGGGGCCATTATTCAGCCCATTACAATCACCTATTATAAATGTGGCATTCTTAAAGTATATGTGTTTGCAAGTCTCCTTCTAGACCTCCAGGAGTGGAGTCAGGAATATGCATTTTAAATAAGCTTCTCCAAGTTTGAGAATCACTGCTCTGAGAAAAGGTATGTCACTCAAGATTTTTGAGGATGAGTAGAGGAATGAAATTAGTAAAACAGTATTTTAACATAAACTGTGAGATCTTTAAAACCATGCGAGAGTTAAGCTGTGTGGAGGGCTACTGAAGTTTTGGTCGACAATTACTCCTTTTTTTGTGTGGTAAGAGGAAATTCTGCATAGAATTTGGATTAAAAATAAGAAAGAAAGAAAGCAGTTGATTTAGGAGTGAAAATATAAGCAAGCCTGCTTTTCTTTTTTTTTTTTATCCCCACCCAAGGATATTTTTTCCACTGATTTTTAGAGAGAGTGGAAGGAAGAGGGAGAGACAGAGAGAAACACTGATGTGAGACAGACACATTGATTGGTTGCCTCCTGCATGCCCCTGATGAGGCCTGGAGTCTGCAGCTGAGGTAAGTGCCCTTGACAGGAATCAAACCCAGGAGCCTTCAGTCCGCAGGCCAACACTCTATCCACTGAGCCGAACTGGCTAGGGCAAGCCTGCTTTTCTAGTCTATGAGCCATCCTTGTTATTAAACTCCTTTGCTCCTTGGGGGAATCCTGCTTTCCTGGGGAATGACTTGCCAGCAGGCAAGGCTTTCAAAAATCTTGTTGCAACCTGACGGTGGACATGCACTGCTACAGCACCTGTGCACACGGAATGAACTTCAAAATGAGGTTGTCAAGCCCTTCCTTCCCATCAGATAATTGCCCTCTCTGCACTACTTTGCTTTAGTGTCACGTGAGCCCTAAAGCTCAGAATGAAAAAATCCTCTTGCATCATGGTGAGTCAGTCTTCAGGAGGGGCTGGGGTGCGTAAGACGGCTTCCTCAGCTCAGCTTGTCCTTTCCCTAAGCACGTGTCCTCAAAATGAAACACATCAGCCAGGATGCCAAGGGGTTTTCTCCAGGAGGCAATGTCATGAGGTCCTAGCAGGTGGCCCCGCATCTGGTGCATCAGTGCTCGGCCTCACCTGCACATTGGAGTCAGATGAGGGACCTAAACCAAACTATCCCTCTATCCTGGATATTCTGCAATTGGTTGAAGAAGGGTCTCTGCCATCAGTATTTTAAAAAAACCTCTCCAAATCATTCTAATGCAAAGCCAAGGTTGAATGCCACTGAAGTAGGACATTTTAGGTGGGTCCAGGTTAGTAAGTGTCTAATTACAGTCATTATCATATTTTTAGAAATGGAGTACAGTTAAGGATTCTATTTTAGCTTATAAGCAAAGCTCATTTACCATGTGTAATGCATGGTGCTCACTTTGGTGATAATGAAGGGTTAGAAGTAATTTTGGAAATATTCTCATGAGATTTAGTAAAACAAACAAACAAAACCTTGGGCTTTGGAGAAAGGGAGACTTGGGTTTGAATGACTTTTTCTCTTTCCAATTAGTAGCTGGGAAATCTTAAACACTTACCCCTCCTAAACTTCAGTTTCCTCCTCTGTATAATGTGCATATTTATAATTTGTAGCTTTGCTAAAAAGAATAAATGTAACATATAAGAAGTCCCTATCATATTAGTAAACACAGGAAATATTATTACCCCTCCCCTTTCCATACAGAGGAGAAAGTTTAGGCAGGAAAAAAACCAACCCTGCTGTGTGTCTTCCCTAAGCAATGCTATTAAACTAGTACTGATGGTTTGTAGCTGGGATCTAGGTCAGTGATGGCGAACCTATGACACGCGTGTCAGAGGTGACACGAGAACTCATTTTTTTGGTTGATGTTTCTTTGTTAAATGGCATTTAAATATATAAAATAAATATCAAAAATATAAGTCTTTGTTTTACTATGGTTGCAAATATCAAAAAACTTCTATATGTGACACGGCACCAGAGTTGAGTTAGGGTTTTTCAAAATGCTGACACGCCGAGCTCAAAAGGTTCGCCATCACTGCTCTAGTATAACTATAAAATGGGCAAAAGGTGGGATGTTATATGAAAATAAATGAGAGAAAGAATACAAAAAGAAAGAGAAAATAGAGTATGTCTGTCTGAATTGACATCTGGCAACTGACACTTCAAGCAAGAATAGACGGTCTCCTCTTGTTGTAAGTGGAAACACCCTGGCTAAAGAGCTCTTTATGCTGGTATCTGAAAGGCTGGGGATGGTGCACAGTCTGATACAAAGGTCTGGCGGGCAGTGTGCCTACTGGGCTCCCAGTGGGTTCCCACAGGCAGCTGTCACCATAGCAACGCTCAAGATTGAGGCTGGAGCCCTAAAAGCAGCTGCTCTTGCACCATTGCCCCACTCCTCACATCCATCCTGATGGCCCGAACCACAGTCTAATCAATCAATCACTGTGAAATCCCCGGAGAGCTCAATTTAAACACTTTTTTTTTTGCAGTAAAATGTAAGACTTGGAAAGAAGTTCAGACATTAAACTGATTCAGCGAATATAATGTTAGGCCTCTTTCTGTTAAAATAATAAAATCAAAATATAAATTTCACTGTATCCTATTGCCATATGTGATTCTCTGCTAAGAAGCACTGTCCCCTTTTCCTGCATTAATATATTTACTCATTTAGTGTCAGCGGGATGGTTATTGGTGCCATTTCCCAAGCACATAGTAGGATAACATTTTTCCTTTGAGAGGTTAAAGTATCTTTGTTGGGAATCAATTAAGACAATCAGAGTAAAATGCATTCTATTTCTGTCTATACAATTGATTTATTTTGGCCCATGCAATGGGAGTGGTGTCATGTGTTACTTCTAGCTAGAACCCTTTAGGAAGTGGTGCATAATTCACCCATTTCCTCCCTTGCCTGCAGTGTTTCAGAGGGTGGAGGCTCCATCAGTCTTAATATCTGAATGAGGACCACTTAGAGCAGAGTACCTCACTCATTTGATGAGCCTGAAGTGAAACCATTTTTAGAACATTGGGATTTAGAGGCTTGTGTGCTGTTAAACAGGAACAGTTTAGCATCTCTTGACTAACACAGTGAAAATACCAAAATAAAAATAAAACTGAAAGATTGAAAGAATCTGATGAGAACAGTTTAATATTAAACTATTAATTTCAAGAGTATCCTGTTTATTGCAAGATCAGCTTCAAGAAAAAATCAGTTTAGTGGTATGATTTTTTTCATGCCAATATCATTTGTCTTCCAATCAAGAATAGTCTTGGTTTAGATTAAAGCAAAAAATTAGTCTGTACTAGTGACTAAATGGTCTCCTCAGCCTTCTTGGTGTCAAAACACACATAAAAATATTTGATGACACCTATATATAGAGATACTAAAATGAATTTTAAAATAAAATATTTCAGTTCTCATCCTATATAATAAAAGCCTAATATGCTAAGTGTCCAGTCATCTGGTCTGCCATTCAACCAATCAAAGCGTAATATGCTAATGATATGCTAAGTCCACTCAACCGCTCACTATGACATGCACTGACCACCAGGGGGCAGACACTTCGACCGGTAGGTTAGCTTGCTGCTGGGGTCGGCTGATCAGGACTGAGTGAGAAGGGTCAGCACACCCTGGACCCCTCCCACAGCCCCTCCCCAGCTGGCCAACTTTCTGCATCCTTCCCTGGCCCTGATCGTGCAACAGTGGGGTTCCTTGGCCTGGCCTGTGCCCTCTTGCAATCCGGGAGCCCTCGGGCGATGTCGGAAAGCCGGTTTCAGCATGGGCTGAAGGACCAGTTGCTATGACTTGCACTGACCACCAGGGGGCATATGCTCAATGCAGGAGCTGCCCCCTGGTAGTCAGAGGGCTCCCACAGGGGAAGCACCACTCAGCCAGAAGCCAGGCTCATGGCTGGCGAGTGCAGCAGCGGTGGCAGGAGCCTCCCCCACCTCCACGGCTAAGGATGTCTGACTGCGAGTGGGTGTAGGCCGGGCTGAGGGATCCCCCCAAGTGCGTGAATTTAGTGCACCAGGCCTCTAGTCCTATATAATAAAAGCCTAATATGCTAATTGACTGAATAGTGGAATGACCTGTCGCTATGACATGCACTGACCACCAGGGGGCAGACAATCAACGTATGAGCTACCCCCAGCCCACAGGCCCCAGGCCAGCCAAGGTGGGTGCCAGTGGGGGCCCCCCGATTGCCCCGCCAGTTGCACCGCAGATCAGCCCTGATTGCTGGCCAGTCTAGGGACCCTACCCGAGCACAAATTTCGTGCACCAGTCCTCTAGTATTTAAATAAATAGCTTGTGGGAGAGGTGGGTGATATATACTTAGTACATTATTTGACATTTTAAAGATTATTTGTGGGGAATCCTAGGGAACAATCTGAAAGACATCTGTTTTATTTTTATCATTTTAGATACAATTGTTTGACTTCACTACTAGTTCATTATTGTTTCAGCATAGTACAATGATTAATGGAGGTTTCAAAATGCCAAATATTAAAGTATTAATACTTCCCATAATTAAAGGTATATTCCAAACAATAAAGCAAAAAAAAAATTATTGAAGATTGCTTTGAACAATGAGATCCTGCTTATTGTAAGCATGTATTCTCCAAAAAATGCAGCATTTAGATATATCAATCTTGATGTGTGTGTATGTATCTCATCCATTACCTCAAACAGTTTTTAAAATTATATATGATATAAAAACTTAAAAATGAGAAAGCATTCATATTATTTTATAATCACATATCCTAACAGACTCTTTAAACATCCACTAAAGATAAATAAATATAAAAACCAACAAATAATTCTGGTGGATTTTATAAATGCCAAGGATGAGATTTCCTTTCTTTTACTTTGATACTCAGAAAAGAAAATCACTTTAGCAACTCTATTATTATTATTATTATTATTATTTTATTAAAGCAGGAAACTTAGAAGTTAAGTAGGATGCCTCCTTCCTGTGTCTTCCCACTTCTCTCCAGGTCTAGCACATTCTGCCAGTTGGCCAGTAAGGGGAGCCATCACAAAGTAATTACAGACACATTTACATGACAATTTCCCTCATAGAATTAAAGTTGGTGAGGGATTTTCTAATGCACACCTTGCTCTCTAGTGAATTTTCTAGGTCATCACCGACCATGCTTTGTCTGTACGTGCCCAGCTGCCATAGCCCCAGGCCACCGGATAGTAAATGCTGTATAAAGCTCAGATGCTGTGCGGTTCCTTTGGAAATTCTTTCCCCGTGTCCCATGCTGTTAGAAAAAGCTTCTATTGCATCGGATGCAGGCCAATGGCTCTGATCTGAGTCACGCTGCTGCTTTCATGTCTACCCCTATCCCAGGATCTTTATTAACTGCTCTCACCTCTCCAATAATAAATGTAAATTACATGTTTCTTTCACGTCCACCTACTCACTTCTTTCAGGAAAAGCCATTTGCTCCCATGCACCTGGAGCTAATTCTCGCTTCTTGCATCTTACCTACTGAGCCAACCTCCCGCCTTGCCACCTCCTCCCAGACGCCCCTCGGTGCCATTTTACCTCCTCTGGAGGCCTGAACTGATGTGCTTCCAGGCTGGCCCCCAATGAAAGAATTCACGCACTGAGGTTTCCCAGGTACAGGAATTCTCGGCACTGTTTCAGATCCTTAAAGAGTTGAGGGCAAGTTTCGAGTGTGGCACCTCGCCAAGCATAGTTGTTTCAAGAAAAGTCAATAATGCATATTATAAACATGGTTTGGTGACCAAACACAGCCTCCCAACTATAGGTCTCTCGTAGAAAAGTAAGGTAATTATCTCAATCAGTCAAGTGAAAAGGTCCATTTATGCTTCAATTCTCTAGCTAATTCAGGCAAAAATAAAATTTTCATCTGAATGATCTCAGTAATTGGCTTGCTGCTTTGCTTTACCAGTGAAAACTTGACAAAGAGGCAGAGGCTGTTCCCTGCTGACAGGTTAAGGGTAATCACAGGGAACTTCTGCACAGAAAACATCTACGAGAAAGCACATTAGTGGAGACTTTGTTGAGAAATTTCAACAAAGATAACTCCTAATCATAGATGGTTAGGTAAACATTAGAATTCAGTCTTTCTCTCACCCTCCCTGCCCCTTCCCTTTACCTTCCCCTGCTCACCAACTATTCTTTCTTCAGTCTACCCAATCTGGAGCAAGTGTACCATTAGGTGCAAATCAAGAAATCTATCATCCTTGATTCCCTCTCTCTTAATCTTCATTCATGAACAGGTTACCTCCTGGATGTTTCCACAGCCATTATCTTAGTTCAGGAAACCATTGGTATTTTGCTTGAGCCCGTTCCATGTGCAGATACAATGTCAGGTACTGCAAATACAACGATGAGCAAGACAGACATAGTGCCATCGATTGTGGTTACTCTTACTCAGTTTCTCTGCTTACTATCTTACACACTTTCACTAATCCATTCTATCTTGCTGTCAGACTTACCCTTTCCAAACACTACGCTTGTTGCAGCTCTTTGTTGCCAAAGCCTTATGTATGACATACAAGAATCCTGATGATATTGTTCATTCTCCCCTTTACCGCTCTCATGGTCTTATATTTGGCAAACCTGCACTTTACATAATTGCCTAAGATAGCTGCTTTGATCAGATATGCCTCTTCCCCACTTTATCTGGTTAAGTTACACCTGCACTGCTTTTTTTGTTTGTTTGTTTTGGTTAATCTTCACCCGAGGATATTTTTCCATTGGTTTTAGAGAGGGTATAAGGCAGGGGAGAGACACAGAGAGAAATATCAATGTGAGAGAGACACATTGATTAATTGCCTCCCTCATGCACCCCAATCAGGGCAGGAGAATTGAGCCTGCAAATGAGGTACGTGCCCTTGACTAGAATTGAACCCTGGACCCTTCAGGCCCCGGGCCAATGCTCTATCCACTGAGCCAAACCAGCAAGGTCCTGCACTGCTTTTCTACTTGGTTTTGACTATTAAAACGATCCCCCCTATATTATGACAACTGTTGGCTTCTTAGATTTTTAGCTATTCATTCCACAGGGAGTAATTTCAGCCTCTTTAGGTATCTGAAGAAAACCTCTATTTAGTGTAAACGTCAATTCTTTCACCTCGTCCTCTTTTGTTTTACTTCTTAACTCCTTTACAATTCTGATGGATCTCATGTGTGAACACATCCAGAAAGTGGATATGCCTCTTAAACTGCAGTAAGCAGAAATGAACTCAGCACTCCATGTGGGTCTATCATGAAGGACAAATCTTGTACTGGTGAATATATGTGTTCGTTTTTTAGACCCAAGTTGAAGATTTCACATTTATCTCTGTACTTCTTCTTTTGATGTGATGGAGATGGAGATGTACCGCCCACAGTCTTTTTAGTGCTGACCGTTCTGACTTTGAGAGATGACCTCAGCTTCAGAGAGATACTTTGCTCAAAAGTGTGACCTACCTGGGCGTTTGCATCCCATGACTGATCATGGCAAGGCTATAAAGACCTGGCACTTTTGCTCACTAGGGGATAACTCCAAAGGACCCCATTGTCTCTGGGGTTCCTTGTGGGTTGGGCTGAACCTTTGTCAGACTGCATCACAGTTCAACTTATCCCTCTGTTCAATTGCTTTCTCATTGTTGCTTCTACAAGGTATTGATACCTAATAAATATTCTGCACATCAAACTCCATTTCAGAATCTGTTTCTAGAAAACCTAATCTGACATTTGGTACCAGGAATGGTCCAAAAAAGCAGCTAATGACATTTGGAGCTGCATTTGCATTTGCCACTTGGCTGGTAATGTGGACCCCATGACTGATGGTATGTGGAACACAGAATTTCCTTGCCCAAGGTGGCAATCCAGTGGGGATGACAGAACTCTGAAATAATTGAGGATGGGTGGTGGCATATAACTGCTAAAAACCAAAGGATGTAATTATCATAATGAGCAGCAGAGTGGCAGCCAGAATGTCCTAACCCACAGAGATTTATGACAGTGGTTAATAGAAAGGGGTATATTTAGAGACAAAATAGATGGACAACCAACAAGGCTACTTCTCAGTTTATACCAGCACAAGAAATTAGGTTGGATGACCAGGAACCTGAAGGCAATTACCCCAATAAAATATAATATCTCTTATTCACTTTCCAGACCTGAGTTAGTTTTCAGACACAGGACCCATTAACCCAATAAGAGGCCAGGTCCTTAGGAGGAAAGACCCAGCTACAAGTAGACATGGTAGTGATTGAGCAGTGCTTCCAAAAAGGTACCTACAGCCATTTATGTGGATGACTGTGCACCAGAAAAAGGGGAATACCCAAACATTTAGGGGATGTTTGATACTGTATTAGATTTGACAATTATCTGGAAGACTGAAGCCTTATCTTGAGCTCCCTGTTCAAGAGGGGATATATAAGAATCAGGTAATAAACAGAGACTTGGTCAAATCCATGGGGTTTTATACCCATTCAGCAGTCATTTATTCTATTTCCAAGTACATTATTGGGATTGAAATATTTGGTATATATGTATGTAATCCCCTCAGTGGGCCTTTGACCTATGGGATAAAGACTGTAATAGTGGGGAAGTTTCTGAAACTGTTTCTGCCCCACCCCCCAATCAATGTAAAATAAAAAAACAAATTTGCATTTCAGGGACAATAGTAGAAATGAGTGATACCCTTAAAGACCTAAAGGATGTAGAGGTGGTCCCCATTATATTCCCATTTAAGTCACCTCATTGCAATGAGTAGCCCCTGCAGAACACAGAAGAATTCCAGAGAATTCTCTCCCACCTCTGCAGCAGTGCTAAGGATGTCCCTCTGGGGAGCGGGCCTAAGCCGTCAGTCAGACATCCCCCAAGGCTCCTGGACTGAGAGAGAGCACAGGCTGGGACGAGGGACTCCCCCTCCAAGTGCACAAATTTCGTGCATGGAATTTATATATATATATATATATATATATATATATATATATATATATATATATAATATATGCTCATGCACAGAGGTGAATGGTCTGGTTGACTAGTCAGGGGCCTGAAAGGTGAGATATTAGACAATTAGGAAAAAGGAGGTCTGGGATATGATCATGTGGATAGACATATGGGAGTGCACACACAATGTGAAGATCTTAGTATTACATGTTAGCACTTACCAGAGAGCATCTTCTACGAAAGGACAGTCTGGACCTTTATTCTGTCCAGTCCAAATTACATGCTGTAAGTGTAAAATATACACTGGATTTAAAGACTTAGTGGCTCAAAAAATAATGGAAATAAAAATAACAATTTTTTTATTGATAACATCTATACTAATAAAAGCGTAATATGCTAATTAGACCAGACAGCCAAATGACCTTCTGGACATCCTTCCAGACAAAGCTGCAGTGGCGGAGGCTGAGGCCGAAGCAGTTAGGGGTGATCAGGCAGGCAGTGGAGCAGTTAGGGATGATCAGGCCAGCAGAGGAGCAGTTAGGGGGCAATCAGGCTGGCAGGCAGAGGCAGTTAGGCACAATCAGGCCTACAGGCAGAGGCAGTTAGGGGCAATCAGGCAGGCAGACAGAGGGGTTAGTGGCGATATGGCAGGCAGGCAGGTGAGCAGTTAGGAGCCAGTGGTCCCAGATTGTGAAAGGGACCGGAGTTGGACATCCCTTGAGGGGTCCCAGATTGGAGAGGGTGCAGGCCAGGCTGAGGGGAGACCCTCCTCCCCCATGCACGAATTTCGTGCACCGGGCTTCTAGTGTTAAAATAACATTTTTATATTAGGTTAAATAAAATATATTGAAATTATTTTCATCTTTTTTTCTCCCCTCTATTTTTAAATATGTTTTTATTGATTTTAGAAAGAGAAAGGGAGGAGAGACAGAAACAACTGAATTGAGAAGAACATGGATCAGCTGTCTCTTGCACGCCCCCTACTGGGGATTGGGCACACAACTCAGGCATGTGCCCTGACCAGGAATTGAACCAGTGACCTCTTGATGTGTAGGTCAATGCTCAATCCATTGAGCCACATAGCAGGGCTTTTCTACTATTTTTAATATGTCTACTAGAAAATGCAACTCACCCTTGTGGTTCACACTGTATTTGGTTTGGAAAGTATTGATACAGACAGAATATCTTGGCAAACAACAGCAGCCAGTCTCAGCCATTGGCTATTCCAGTGCTGCCATGATAGACACATGAATAGGTGGGAGTGGGAAACATAAAGACTGTGCCTGGCCCATGAGTATAGCCTCCCATTTACCAAGGTTAATAAAGCTACTGCTTCTGCCAAATTCACAGATTGCCAGCAACAGAGACTGATGCTGGGCTCTCAATATGGCACTGCTCTTCTGGATTCTGACCAGACACTTGCTGGCAGATTAGTTGCATTAGACTTCTATCCTTGAAGGACAAATGGATGTATGTATAGGATTGGGCAAAAGTAGATTTATAGTTGTTCAGATGGAAAATATAATAATTCAAATAATACAAGAATATATATATATATATATATATATATATATATATATATATATCCCAAGTATGATTTTGTCTTTCTTAGTTGCAGGGCTTACAGTGTATTTGATCTATCCATATGGGACTTTACATAATAACATCATATTGGAGCAGGTAAGTTAACTTACAGGAAAAAGGTATGGGAATGAGCCCATGACCATGGACTGGTTACATCAATCCAGCAGGATCTGGACTCAGAAGCTGGTGGCTGTTACAGTGCAAGTTTGGAGGTGGGACTCTGCAGGATGGGTACCATGTTTCAGGATGCAGTATGTAGTTTTATGTAGTTTTGTTTTTCCAATAGGAACTCATGAGTTCCTTCCCTGGGGGTGAAAGCAGGAGTGGCCCCATTTAACATAAACCACTGGGGAAAATTGTGTCTTCTATCCCACAACAATATAGGCTCTGCTGGGTTAAATGTCCTAGTTCCCAAAGCAGGAATACTGTTATCAGGGGATTAAAGATCCCCATGAACTTAAGCTACTGCTGCTGCCTGGGCATTTTAGGCAGGGAGAAGAGTCACCATTTTGGTAGAGGTAACTAACCTTGAGGTAATTAAAGAGATGGATCTACTGTTGGACAATGGGAATGGGAATAAATATCCACTTAGATGCCTCTTGGGTCTGGGCCATACCACAACGTAAAGCCACTGAGATGGGCAAAGTTATTGCTGAGGCTGAGAAGAATGTAGAATTTATAGTGAAAGATGAGATGATCAGTATCCATTGTGGTTCTAAGACTGGCTGGAGTGGCAGCCGTTATAGTTTGTTCTACTAACCAAGCTTTTCTAAGTTTTCCCGAACCCTGAAGGGCCTTCTCCATGAGATTTAGATGAAGTGGATTGAGGGGTGGGCTGTGGAAGAGACAGAGTGGTGCCACCTGCCAGAGTTCCCTTCAAGGAAGGACTTTCCTGGCTTCTGAGAGCGCTGTCAGCAGCCTCCAGCTCTCAGCTTTGTTCAGGCATCTCCTCTACTGCAGGTCCCCAACTCGCGCCACCCCCCCAGAACACTCCCTTCCTGGGGTGGATGGCATCCAAGGACTGACTGATCGTGGGGCGGCTATTAAGGTCCAGCATGTTCAGCCCACCAGCTCTGAAGAGCCCTTTATGCCCCAGGGCACATGTGGGGATGGCCTGGTGTGGCTTGTTAGGTCTGCATCACAGTATGATTTCTCCCTTCCCCAGCTTCCACAGTATTGATTCCTAATCAATATTCTGCTTGCTAAACTCCATCTCAGCATCTTCTTCTGCGGAAGACAGGTTTCAAAGATTCAGTTCTCTCCATTATGCTCTCTGTCTCTATAGTCTCCTCTTAAAACACTCACTCACTGCAAGTCTTATATCCGTATCTAAGCTCCTCACATTTCTTTTTTTTAAATATATTTTTACTGATTTCAGAGAGAAAGGGAGACAGAGATAGAAACATCAATGATGAGAGAGAATCATTCATTGGCCGCCTCCTGCATGCCCCACACTGGGGATCGAGCCCACAACCTGGGCATGTACCCTTGAGGAATCGAACCCGGAGCACCTTAGTCCACAGGCCGATGCTCTATCCACCGAGCCAAAGAAGCTAAGGCTCACATTTCTTTCTGTCCATTTTTTTTATTGTGTATTCTAGCATCAATTCTAATGCTATATCTATTATGTTAACTCAGTTCCCATACTCCACCTACAGTATTTTAAGCTCATAATCTTGTTACCTTTCATCTCTCCAGTTATCAGAAGTTCTGATAACTAACCCTTTCTTTGCCATAGTCACCCAGACCCCTACACTTGCTTATCTGGGAGGACCCTGTCTGTTTTGCTCACTGCAGCCCTCTGGTTCTCTAGCACAGTGCCCTAAACAGAGTAGGACCTGGACAATTATTTTTCTCATGAATAGTGATTGCAATCAGAGGACTTTTACTTTGGAAGTCCCATCTTCCCAAATTGTCTGTGTACTGCAATCAGATTCCACACGGCTAAACATCACTCTTGTTTGGTTGAACTTCCTCTTCTAATACTTTCAGGATATTTGTAGTTCTCTAAGGATACAAGGCAGACTCTTTGGACTGGTTCTTTAAAGCTCTGCAATATTTGAAAAGAGTCTCCTCAGCTGATGGCTCATTTGTTCCCAAAGGTAAATCGTCTGCTCTTAGCAACCTCCTCTTGCCCCAAACAGAAGGGGGTGACTTAATCGTGACTCAGCCTTTCCTCACACCATCCCATCATGTGGAATATGAATGTCCCCTACCAGCTGAAATTCTCCCTCCTTCTGACAGCCAGCCATCTGTCCCTCATCTGCACTCTTGCAAATGCACCTCTCATTTCTGTACTGCACATATATCAGTAAACATGTTTTAAGCATCTACCATGTTCCAGGCACTAAGCTGGAGGACAATAGAGAGAGTAACAAGACACATTTTCTGTTCTCAGGGAGTCCTGCGGAGGGAGTAGACACATACATAAGTGTATGCAGTGAGACCTAGAGAGGCTCTAATAAATGTCTTCAGATTGGGCATAAAAGAGCAGGTAATCAATTCTCAGGAGAATTAGAAAGGAACCTAAAAGGACATTTGAGTTTTCTCTTGAAAGTTAAGTAGCTGATCATTAGACTTGTGCTGTCAGAATGGAGTTGTGTGGTGTGTACTCTGGGCAAAGGGGACATGCTGAACAGAAGCAGAGAAAAATGGAGCAGCAGGCAAAGTCTAAACAGTCTTTTCTGTGGGTAAGGAAGGCCATGGGAGGCAGTGAGAGTTTGATAAGCAAAACTAGGCTACAGAGGTTTGCTGTACCCAGAGCTGGTGGGGCATTCCAAAGAGTTTGAATTTTATCTTATTGGCAATAAGGAAGGAACACTACAGAAGAGTTTGTAAGTAAGTGATCTGATCAACATGATCAAATTTGAGTTTTGGGATAATCACACAATCACACATTACTATTTAACTGTCAAAAATATAGATCCAGTATCCAGATGTAAGATATAAGTTATTTGAGGACAGTGACTTGCATATAACAGATTGGGAAATATGCATTTTCTTTTTTCTTCATTCTACTGCTAATAAAAGTACTCGTAAGTTTGGTTACCTTCAATCAGTATTGCTAAACAGATAAGGCATATGTATGTCCCTGTCTGTACACATGTATTCTAAATGCCAAATCACACAGATCCTGCTTTAAGCAAGGCAAAACACAAATACTACTGAACAGGTGAATTACAGGATGCAACTTAAAAGGGGTTGGAGTTGTCTTTGTAAAAATATCATCCTCTATTTAATTTGAATAGGGGGCTTCCTCTCTGGCCCCTGTATTTATGTATACATCATTTCTTGATGAAGGAGTTGAATAGTTGAGGAAGAAAAATGTTATTAAGCACCTCCACTTAGAGATCAAACATCATAAAGTTAACACATCTTTGAGATGATAATATAATGAGCCATTTCACAGGAACTGGATTCACTCACAACTTTTCAAGAATGTCTCTGTTACACAGAGGGAGGGAGGTTTTCTTAAGTGTGTGTGTGTGTGACAGCTAGGAATGTAAGAACAAAGGGCTTACACAAAATGCAACAGTAGATACAACTTAGAAACCAGTTTTACTCTGCTGCAAACAAATGGACAAGATATTATACAATATATAATAAAAAGTACAGCATAGTACAAGTGCCACTAATAAAAGAAACTTAAGGATAAGACTTAAAAATGCTTGTTTGTGATATATGTATATATATATATACACACATTGCCATAAAAAGCCACAATAAATACACAAATTTCCATGTCATTCATAATAAATACTGAAAATATAAATACAGAAGATTATAGCTAATATGAATAAATTATTACAACATAAGGTCCAGGTTAAGTTCTATTGAATAATATTGTAGCTTATTTTATATACCCTTTGGCATCTTTGATGTTATAACTTATACACAAGAGAAATCAGTCTAGAAACTGTGACATATAACATGACATCTTAGAGTATAGTGATTGTGTGTGTGAACTGTAAGTTTGACTTTTCCCCCTTCTGACCTTTCCATTTGATTAGACTACTATTTAAATTGAGTAAAAATAATAACAGAAATCAACAAAAAGATAAAACCAGTCAAATGTTAAAAAGTTGTTACAGTTTACCTCACTGAGTTTTTAAATTACTCCCCCTCCCCTGAAGTGAAAACAAACAAAAGCAAAACAAAATACTCTCAAAAGACTTCCCTTGTGTAAAGCCCATTCCCAATGTCCCACAGTTTAACATAGACTGAAGGATAACGCCCGGGTGCTCTAGAGCATTCGATCCACCATCTCATTCAGCTCACTAGGTTTCACTAGAATCTGCAAATGTACCAAATTTCTATGGCAGCTGGAAAGTGGAGACACAGTTGATGTCTAAGACTATGATCAAGGTCAAGATACTGCAAAAGGTGACATCTGTCTATGCAATGGATTATACAAATATATTTCAAATGGGGAAAATGCATTTTTGACCAATGTCAAATGATCTTTTCCTATCAAATTGATATACCCTGTGACACTGAGGGAAACACACTGAAATAACAAGGTGCCATTTTCTGCATTAACAGGCATTAACCAGCACATATGTATTAAGAGTTCTACCTCAAGAGGCTATTATTACACCAGAAATGCAATAAACGAAATGAAAGCAGATCAACTTTACTAAGACACAATAAAGGCTGAGGTTCTCAGAAACAGAGTCATCTTCTACAGGTTTTTAATTTTTAAAAACTATTTCTGCACTGCAAATGTCTAGCGTTTATTTTACAGCAAACACTTTTGAAACATGTTTCACAAACTACGCCTCAGACTTATTTCCATAGAGGTGCCTAAAGTCGATTAAAACATGGGCCAAATCATTCAACCTTCTTTACATAAGATTCTATAGCTTTATTTATTTATTTATTCATTTATTAATTAAGTAAAAGGGTTATTTCCCCTGGTGGTGTTGGTGGGGAACAACCACACTGATGTGGCTGGCGTTTCACAAGAGCATCCTAGTCGGGGAGATTTTAAAAATCCCATGGAGAAAGGAGACTTTTTGGGGGTGCTCCTCCTCATAGGCTAGTTCTGACTCCTAGTTGGAAGCAACTAAGCAAACAGAAAAACAAAAACAACGTTCTGAAAGCTGGCTGCAGGGGGTGATTGGGTCAAGCGATGCAATCAGATAAAAGTCACCATCCTACAGGACTCCTCCCTTGGCTTTCAGGCTTTGTTAGGATGATAAATTTTTAAATCATTTTGCTGATCCCTGGGAAGGCGAGCATCTATTGTTTATATAACATGGGAAGAAAGGCTGGGATCAAATGGAGGGTGAGCAATTCTTTGGAGTAATTTTATTCCACATCAGACTCTCCCCAGCTAGTCCTAACTTCCCCAGAAGAAGTGGAAAACCATGAGATTCTCACTTGTCATTTTAGGGTAAAGAGAGTTTAATGAGAAGGTATTTATTTAGAGGCAAGAAGGTAAAAAAATGCTCATTTTTTGTAACTGTAACTTCTCAGAAACAGTCACTTTTCTTGAAATTGTCTCCTGACATCTCAGTGATGAAAAACAAAAAACAAAACACACACACAAAAAAACTAACTAAAATCATTATTTTCCAGAGCAGGTCATAATTTTTGACCTGACATAATTGTTTCAATACCCACATCTTTATTTTAAAAAATCTCGTTTCTTAGGAGACTTGTGGAATCATCAAATATAATAATTATCAAAGGATGGAGAAATCCAACTGTCTTTAAGTCTCCCAGTACAATGGCCCAAATCACCACAACTGTTGCCAAGTGCCTAGCTCACAACGACTGGCCAAGATATTTTCTTATTGTGAGAAAAACCTAAGCGATCTGGATTGTGTTGCCAAGGAAACCGCCTTCCCCGGAGATGTGAAGAATAGCTGGGTATCTCTCCTGTTGTGCATGCCTGAGTGACAGTCCTCCCTGGAAGTAGATGGATGAGCCAGATGACCCCTGGAGATCTCTTCTGGTCTTAGGACTATAAAATTTAAAGAATATAGAAGAACCTCAAACTTTCCATTGTTCACACACAGTTGGCCATTGTGAGTATCTTTGAAAAGATTAAACTGTTTTGAGATACCCCTTCGGCATGACTAGCGCTGATGAATCAAGATTCAGACAGTAAACTTTGACAGTGGACCCTATTTGATGATGGTACAAAGGAAATGACTTTGCCAACTGCCAACATTTAAAGTCTGTCAAGTTCAGATATCATTTTGGTATTATTAAATCACCCAAGGATCAACACTAAGTAAGCAAAAAACAAACAAAACAAACAAACAAAAACCAAAACAAAACAAAACCCAAAACAAACAAACAAAAAAACTAACCTAGGTTTTTCCTGTATAGGAAAATTCAGATTTGGGTGGATTTTTGTTTGTTTAATTTTTTTTTTACTTCTTTCTTCTCTTTCATATTTAAGTAAAATTTCAAAGTAATATATAGATCTTTGAATTTGTTTTAAAGATGGTTGGCTTTATTTATGGCTAAGGAGACTAGCTTAGTTGCCAACATAAAAGGAGCCAAACAAAACTGGATAAATCATGCTATAAAGTTAGAAATTTTATTCTCTTTTAAAATAAGGAAGCTAGACCTCTGAGAAGGGGGTTTCTGATTTTACCTAGAGTGGCACTAGGTCTTGATGAAAATCTCTGGTGATAGAAACTCCTAAATAATTTTTAAAGAGATATTTTCCAATCCAATTTTCTTTCAAATATTCATTAATAAATAACTTTAAAGATACTCCCAACCCAGGTAAAAAATATTGGAAGAAAGCCAAAAGAGAAAAAGAGAGGGGTACCTAACAAAAAAAGCCGTTCCAAAATTACAACTGAAACCATTCTATGAGGTCACATAAATTAACTTAAACAAAGGCAAGGCTCATTTCTACTATAAATTTGTCTTCTCCTGAATCCTTCTGATCAATATACATTATCTTAAAAACATTTAACTGGCCTCACACATCACAAAAATGAGTTATTGAAATGACATGACTATCACCGTGGTAATGAGTAACACAAGGAAAGGAATGGCATCATTAGCATGTTGAATACAAATATTGTCCAAAATAGAACTTATATTCCTTTGAAAACTTTAGTTCTGCCAGAAACTTATGAGATGTAATAAAATGACACACTAGAGCTGGCTTTTCTTGAATTATAAATGTCAAGTATCAAATTAAAAAAAATTACCCTGTAGAGTGATATATTTATCACAAGTGAAAGTAGTCAACAACGTGATTTAAGTCCTCGAAATTACCTCATTTTCTATGAATGTAACAAGCACCTGTATTTACTGAAATTCCAAGCCACCTGTTAATTAGATTACAAAAACTGCACACAGAAAATGAACTCGTTTAGGCTTTGAATCTGTATAATCCTGCTTCCCATCCTTCTGTCTGAGTCACCACTGTCAGGATACAAAGCTCAAGACATGACAGTTACTATCCAGACAGTACAGTTAGACTAATCCCAGGACTGCTCACCGGTAACACCCAGCTTTTGAGTTTGAATTTCTGACAAGAAAAAAAAACAAAAGACCTGTATTGGTTAGGAAGGGGGAATCTCATGGTCTTGGTTGAAAGATAGGAAAAGAGTTGAAGTAAAATTTAGAAAAGTGACTGTTTTAAAGAGTCACACTGAATATGCAGATTGGCAAGTAAAATATTAAAGAGCTCCTTTATTTCCATATTTACCATTTATTTCCATACTACTTCTGACAAATAGTCTGTCATTTGAATATAAAATGTGTTTAAATCTTAAAAATGGTTTCTTTAGCATGTTCCAGCTGTTTTTATTTTTTAAAGCGTCAAATGATTTTTGGATAGGAAGATGGAATTGGTACGAACGGTGGGCAGCAGACTGAGCACCACCAGGGCTGTTGAATGCCCACACTGTGACTGCCCTTCTAGAATCTGGGCTGCCATTTGTGAATCTACTTTTTTCTATTATAGTAGCATTTTAGTTTTTCATCTCTGCTGAAACTTATGGTTTCAAGGACACACCATCACTTATTACGTTTATATTCCATCCTCACCCCACCCAGACACTTCCATAATTCTAGTGAGGTTTCAAAATGCAGATTATTCAGTTAAATTTAATCAATTAAATTATTCAATGCTACATAACACATCTGATGAGCTGTGCTATTTGTGCAAAGCTGGAGCATTTGGCTTAGGCATTTAAGTTTCCCTTGAACATGTTAGTAGATCTCAGAAAGAATAATGTAATCAGAAGTCATAATTTGTGTTAGAACCAGGAGTAGTGATTAAGGCTTTAAACTTTTGGTGCTGGTTGTGGTCAGGATCTATGGAGAGTTCCAGTTTCAAATGACAGTACAATCTTGCCTTTGAAAGCACGCCAGTACTCCCCGTTTGAGTTTGGTATTTTATACGCTGACTACAATAATGAGTCTCTAAACTGTGAGAGAGAAGGAGCAGATGCCATTTGAAAGAGGAAGATTAAGTCATATTTGGAGAAATGGAAGGCTTTGTGGCACCTTCTAAATAGGCGGTCTCCTGTTGACTTCTGACGATGTCAATTTTCCACCTGCTGATTTGATGGTTTGTAACCCCAGCGAAGGTGAGAGGGCAGAATGACCTTTCTGTTTTCTAGGGGCTGCCAGGCAATGCCTTTGAAACTTGGAACTAGGGCTTTGCTATTTTGATAGGCTGTTTATTAACAGAAGTGTGATTGCGTTCCCTATTGCTGTTTCAAAGGTTTCCTGAAATGCTTCCTGCCTTATGCATGAGTCAACCCGCCTTTGAAATTGTCTAGTAGGAGCTTGCTGGTATAAATTTAGCATCACTTATATGGGTCTCACACTGAAAAAGCAATTAGCTGAAAAATCTTTTTTTCATTCGATTCAGTTATTCTCACTGGGTCCAGATTTAATTCATAAATGTCAGATAAGAGGAAAGGAGGAGGATACAGGAAGTCTCATTAATTTAGAAAATAAGAAGTTTCCTTTTAGCTGCAGTTTGCTTATAACTAGACAAGAATTGATGTCCCACTGTCTATCACTTTATAAAATCACAAATTAAAAAGATTATAAGGATTGATTATTTCATGCTACTCTTTATCATCATAACCTTTAGAAATTGTAGCGGTTTCCCCCCTGTTTTTTATCATCTCTAACACAGTAGATGTTCAATAAATATTTGTTGAAAGAAAGAATTGTTACTTAATAAATTCTAAATATCATGACCAAAGGGTTATATAAACCTGTACAACAATATCAGAACTTTAATTAAAGAACCAGTGATATAACATATGTTCTTCTGCTTAATGGTAACCAAACCAGATTTTTGCCCGGAAGTCAGCTGAGTGTAAAAATTTAAAGAACATAATCGCTTATAATCTTTTTGCTTCTGGATTAACTTGTGGCCTGTGTGTATATGTGTGTGTATATGTGTGTGTGTGGGGGGGAGGGGAGGGGGGATGTGGCTATTGCTGAGTTATATATGGTTGTGAAGATTTTATCACTTTAATAAGTATTAATTTCACATTTTATATGTGGCTCGCACAATAGGAAAAATATAGTTTTATCACAAAGAAAAGATTGCCTTTTGAAAAGTAACTATATTATTCAATTAACCAAAAGACATGAGACAAGCAGATTTTACTTATGTCTTAATAATCAATGTTCAAGAGATGGGGGAGACCTTAAATGAATCTCTTTCACTGACTTCTTTCTCTCATAAAAAAAAACAACCTAGAATGTCAAAGAAAATGAAAGCTGCTCCAAGTCACTTGACTTGCAAATCAGTTTGGCCTGGATTCTAACTGGGAATTAAGCTCCAATAAAAGGTAGAGGGCTGGTGCTAAAACAACAGGGACCAAAGCAGGAGGCTTTGTCCTTGACAGTGAATGACTAAAGAGCTGTGTGTCAAAAAAAGGCTGTAATTTGGTTAGATAATGCTATGGGAGCAATGAAAGAGCTGCTGGTCTGGTTAACGTGGCTTGGTATAATGATCTTAAGTATCCCCACTGTCTGTGTCTAGCTTGATCCCCATTTTAAAAAGCTTTCCTGGTATGTGGGCAGTATTTGTTGAATAGAAGGGCTATTAATGGGGAAAAAAGTCAGATAGAACACTGTGCTCTCTCAGCTTTTCTGGGAAAGGAAGTAACAATGAAATGATTCCGTCAATAACATTATTTGCAACTTTGAGTCAATCTTTTCAAACTATAGCTTTAAAAATTATACTTTTTCCAAATCACATTTTTAGATCATAAAACCCAACCAGATTCTAGGGTAGGGAAAATTCGGTACTCATTGGCCATTGCCTAAAAGCTACTGTTCTCCAGTGTGTGTGTGTGTGTGTGTGTGTGTGTGTGTGTGTGTGAGAGAGAGAGAGAGAGAGAGAGAGAGAGAGAGATGGGGGTGTTTTAATAGGTAATCTGTGTAGGCAGCTTGTGGGAGATGTTTAGGGGTTAGGTTATGTACATAAAAACTTGGAATGGTTGGAAGGCTAATCCTTCTGTGTAGCAGTGACTTTTATCCCCAATTGGACAGATAGGGAGATAAGCTCTGGGGTGTTTGTCTGTCTGTTTGCTTGTTCCTAGGTTAAGCATCCTTTTGGAAACGAAGCTACAAAACAGAGACCAATGAAACATAACCAAGTAGGCATCAGCCTTCTTGGGAAAAATGAAGCTGAACGGAATTGAATATCTATCCTTTCAGGAAGTGGACTGACATTCTATCCCTTCAACTCTGCCCCAGCCAGAGTCGCCTCTTCCCCACTCTGCTGTACTCTGTGTTCCAAGAATAAGCTGAGTGCTTCCCACGTAAATACTGCAAGGACTTGCAACTGGTCCAGCAAATATGGCACATATGATTCTTTTACGTGCTTGAATAAGGAACAATAGCCTTTCGTCAGTATCTCTTTGGGTCTGTGCTCTTTGTATTGTATTGGTAGGGGGGGAAATTTGAAGATCAAACACTAAAAACTGTAACTTTGTAGACATACCCTATATGCTACTGATCAAGCAAAACCTCAATCAGATTACCAAGGGACTTATCACTCAAAAGGAATATCCCTGCCTTCCTTACTTTACCTCCATAAAGGATAAACCCAAAGATCCTTTAACGTTAATATTAATGGTTATAAATTTGGCCCATTGGTGGGTAGAGAAGGGGCAGGAACCAACCGCACAGTGGAGCACTGCAAGTAAACACATTTTCCCCAAGTCAAGTTTTAGTAGAAACTTTTCCATTGGAGGACTTTAGATCAAACATTTCCAAGTTCAATGAAGTAAGATGGTATTTTTTAAGGAACTGAGATCTACGATCTATTTATGTCCATATTTCTAAACATCCACGTCTAAAAGACAGAAAAAATAAGTAGCAATGCAGTCACTGAATAGCAAGGCATGTCCACATTTCAAAGAGGCAGAAACTGTGAAATGATATAACAATAGGTCCAAAATATGAAACAGATTTAGCATAGTCATAGTGCATTGAAAAAAAGAAGGGAAAACACGCTACTGAGTTACCTAAATTAATTTACAGGAAAACAGGATCTTAGAAGTCCTCCGACGAGCCATGTATAGATCATCTAAAGGTGGGGAGTGCTTGTTTTATTTCTAACTGTCCCCTTTAACAAGAGAACATGAGGTAATTAGAAAGTATTCAATGCTTTCTGGACTGTTCTGTTAAATGTCCCAGGCAAGATAAATCAAAATGCTGCAGAAAAGTAAGGCCTAGTTGAGTATTAGGGTAGAGGCCCCCCCTTCAATCAGCTAGTCACCAAATGGAAATCTCATTATACACGCATTCTGTAGAGATGGATTGGTCTCGCTGTAGAAAAGGCTGGTTGCTGAGGATGTGTCTCTTCCATGTTCCTCAGCCTCTTCTGCGTTTACAGAGTTAGGTCTTCAGAGCGGCGAAGGAAAACAGGTCATTTTTCCTTCACAGAGTACCATTGGATGATTCCTCTATATGAAGTATATGAACCTTACCAGAGTTACAGATTTTAAAAAAATTGTTTTAAAATTTGTCATCTCAAAGAGTTCTCAGTCCCCACCCCTCACAAGTTACCATGAAGGGGCACTAAAGTGCATTTTGATGGAGGGGAGTAGAGTTTAAAAGTGCTGTCCAAGGTAAGAACCAAGATGATGCTGTTTAAAAAAGAAAGGCAATTCCTTCTACCTCCATCGCTGGAGTCAATTGAGGGAGAGCAATGAACTAGACCCTCCCCAAAGGATTGTCCTAACTCTTAACTTGAGAGAAAACTGTGTAAGGACCTGCACATATAGACTCATTTATTTGTCCAAAATAGCAAAAATAGGCCTATTTCACCCTTAAGAAAGTATTTGCAAATTTGATCAGTTATGATCGTAAAAACGTGAATGGATTCCAGATGCAATCCATGTGGGCATGCTCGGTGGTACTAACTATGCATCTTCAGCTTAAAAGAACATGCGGCTGCTCATTTTCATCAAAACATGACTTCGAACTACCATAAATAAAATACACGTGGGACAATTAAATCTTTTTCTTACAATAATTATGTTTACATTAAAAAGTCACCATCATCTTCAGATAATATCGAAAAGTAGGACTCTAAATCTTATTCTCTCCCAGTCTTAGTTAACAATTTTGCACAGGCCCGATAATCCAAAACTTGGAGCTCTGGTCTACACAACTTGGCAGGTTTCACACAGTTTGACAGGTAGGCAATTGTGAACTATGCTTTTTTAAAATTAGCATTTTCTATCAAAACAGTCTGAAATCGTTTAAAATCCTCACAGAGACTGTATTTGTGCAATGCCACAGACACACAGCTAGAAAGGGGAAAACAAAGTACAGTCTGGAAGATTCATCACAGTCCAAGTTTTCTTGGTCCTCAGTTTAAACAACCACGAGCCCAGGAAATCCAATTAAATACAGTGCTTTAAATAGAAGACTTGGTCCTAGAATAACTTAGGTGACTAGACAGGGACGGTCTCCACCACGGGTGATTTGATGCACTCCTCATGCAGTCTGCTCTTTTCTGCAAGGCTCAAAGGATTTTCAGCAGAATGCTCTGAAATGTGGCTGCCATTCAATGTAGAGACAAACCCCTCCTGGGAGGGGCCTTTCAAGTATGAGTGAAATTCCATTTGAGGGTGACTGGACCTGTGTTCGGGATATAAGCTATTGCAGGCCACACCGCTGTCATTTTCCGAGGACGAGCAGCAAACGATGACAGAGGGGTTGGCAGCTGGGTAGTGGGAGGTGCCGTAGGCCTCTTCTGCGTGTCGGGCGTAGTCAACGAACTGCTCTGGGGTCATGGTGTAAGGCACCAGCGAGAGGGTACCATTTTTGACAGTATCTCTTTCAGCATAGTTCTCAGAGATCTGGTTAGGAGTTCCTGGAATGTGGCTATCTATTTGGTAATACAGAGTTGAAGAGTTGGCATAAAAAGAAGCATTTTTCGCGTGGCTTTCGTGCACGGCGGTGCCATCAGAATAACACAGGACGGAAGGGAGAGGGACAACTTCAGCATGGGTACCCAAACCTTCCATGAAACTGTCTCCTTTCTCCTCCTCTTCCTCTTCCTCCTCCTCCTCTTCCTCTTCCTCCTCATCTGACTCACTGGGTGCCAAGCTCTGAGTGCTGGAATCGGTGACACCGCTGCAGAAGCTGCTCCCATCCTCCTCCTCCTCCTCCTCTTCCTCCTCCTCTCCTTGGCAATCTAATTCCTCAGCGGACTGCAAGTGCAGTACTGCAGCCTGGGGGTCAGTTTCAATCTCAAAATTGTCTGTGATAGAATATTCTACGGAGTGAGCCACAGGGCCCATGGAACTACTGTGAGCACTTATCTCACCATGGCAGCCGTTCAGCGTAGGGATCTGCTGCTCTCGGTTTTTCTCCAGTTCAAGTTTCATGATTGTGTGCAAAAAGTGAGTCCGGACACGGATAGGATTAAATTCAATTCTACCTGCTGTGTTACTACATCCTTCTTTAGTGCAGCCACACGGGAAAGACATTCGATCCACCTTGGGAGGAAGGACACAGATTAGCCCCATGGAACTCTTACAAACCAAATACAAGTCCAGTACCTTCCAGCAACCCCTCGGAATCTGGGATTACTTAATTCCACTTTGGCTAGACCAAATGACAAACAAATTGCAAACAGAAATGAAAAGGGAAATGGAGGCTTAAAACATAAGAGTCAACCCAGTTTTAAAACCTACATTTAAAATAAAAGTGAGTTACAGTATTATACTAAAAATATACTGCATATTTTGAGTTTGCTGACCCTTCCTGTGCTTTCTCCACTTCTTCCTCCATCCTTCCTTTTTTTCTTCTCTTCATCCCATTCACTTTGCTCCCTTTCTAAAAATGTTTCTGTCCTTTCCCCAAGATCACTTTCCTTGCATGCCAGCTCATGCGTCCAATTTTAAACAAACTTGCCACCCTCATCTCCACCTGCTATTTTTTAATCTAGATTTTATGACATTCCCCATATTAGTCATCTATTTTTTTCTTGGCTTATTATAAGATGAACTTCTCTGTCCAAGGTGTCTAGATTGACACCACTCAGCATATTGTGTAGCCTGATCATTTGTTCCCATTGGTTTGCCTCTGTGCTCGGTGCATGTATGCTGACTGCAGGGCTGCGATGGATATGCACATTCATGACTTTGACTGGTGGACCCCTGTGCTTAGGTCCTGGCTCCCTCCTTCCCCGCTCCACTCCAGTAGACTACAAGTTCCTCAAGTAAAGGGGATGCTCATTTCACCAATATCTTAAAATCATTCAAGTGATTGGATCCTGTGGATAGAGTAGTGGGTTTCGGCAAGTGTTGTTGGACTGAATGCTTAAATAAGTGATATGTGGAATTCTGGGCAATCCAAGGGTACTCCGAAGATATTTGCTAATTGTCCCAGATTCCTCCAATTAGCCTATATGCAGACCAGAGCACAGGCCACCAGAAAGAACTTGCCCTGTTAGCACCTTATCCAAATGTGGGGCATTTCCTATGCAACAGAGGAGAAGGCAGACTCTCATGCAGTCATCTGGGCCCAATAAAAATTAGTAGCAGATGTCAGAACCAGAATCGACAGCTGTTTTCTTACTCATTAATCCCTTTTCTGTGAATCTACCTCAAACAACTATTCAGCTGATGAGAACTATTCTCTCCTTCTGCCTGTCTGAGGAGCTCTCCTTATTAAAAAAGCCAAGTTTCTGCCTAAAATAATGACACCTAACTAATCATGGAGCACCCGTGCTGTTATAGATGAATGGGGACCTGAGAATCATCTAATCCAGGGGTTGGCAAACTTTTTTTGGTAAAGGGTCAGAGAGGAAATACTTTAGGCTTTGTGGGCCATAGGTCTCTGTGGCAACGAGTTGGCTCTGCTGTGGAAAGGTGAAAGCTGTCACAGACAGCACACACGCTGTGTGTCCACAAAACTTTATTTACAAAAAAACAGGCGACAGTCCAGATTGGACCTGTGAGTTATAGAGTTTGCCAACACCTGATCAAGTTCAGCCCTTTCACTTTAGAGGTGGGGAGACTGAGCCCAGAAAGTTGACCTGACCTGCCAATTTCAAGTAGCTGGCAACAAGCGGAGCCAGGAGTAGGACTCAGTTTTCTCCGTGTCAGTCTAGTGATTTTTCCACTCGTCTATACCACCTCTCCCCAGTCATCATTTTAAACCCCTGGATGGATCCGAAAATAGAAACTCAAATGTTAGGGAAGTGATGATCTGCTTGAATGCTTGTAAAAAGCCAAAGTAAACTAGTCTAATCAACGGATCCAAGAGCAAATAATGTCAGTTAACTCAGCTACAGCTTGGGTTGCCTTTCGTAAAGGCAATAAAGATGTGCAGCATTGCGCTACTGGGATTATATCTGAGATGTATGAGCACGTTATGTGTGCCCATACATGTCCTTGGATGAGGATTTCTTTTTTTCTTGAATCAGGTGTCTTGCCTCACCCCACGTTTCCTTCCACCCGTGGGAAACTTCATTACCTGGAACATGACTGTCTCTTTAGGGGGTGGTGTGTTACCCCCTGTCTTTGGGTTCCCGGAGATGCAAATCCTTACCTGACACTTAATGCCCGCCAGGCTACAGGTACACGTTTCTGGGTCACAGAACACACGGCAGTCACAGCCACAGTCCTCTCGCGACAGGCGGATGGCTCGCAGCTCGTGCTTTTCTTCCACATCGATCTTTTTCACTCCGGACGCCCGCAGCAGCGCTCGTCGTTTTTTTGTTGGCAGGGGTTGTAGGAAGAAGTATTCGTCTACCTCTGTGTTGTCTAAATCAATATCATCATCAGAAATGTCATCCACGGTCAGAGTGCTAGCTTCTTCAGACTCCACGGTGCCGTTCTTCGTCATCTAGAAACACAACGCAGCAAATAAGAGACGGCGAGGGCAGAGGCTGCAATCCTAACTTCCACAGTTCAGAACAATGAAACTATTCCATTCCATCAGGTCCCCATAATCAATAAGTGTTTGTGGGTCCAATCACTTCCATTTATTTTCCTCTTTAGAGAAGTCACAGGGAGGAAAATGAAGGCATCAAAATGACAGGCTTTTAAATGCACAGAGGACTGTTAATTGGGTCTCTTAACCTCCTAATGTGAGAGCTAGAGTTGTTAGAGCTTTTAGCCAGGGCAATGTGAAAAGGACCAAAGGTTACAGATGCCCATCAATGAAAGCTATCTTTAGACTTGGTTCGTGATGGGCGGCTCTGGTGTTGGAATAAATTCACCCTTGTTCAGAGATGGTAACACCTTCATGGGAGCCATTGCCACCTAAGTCAGCAAACACGCTGTCCTTGAAATGACCACCCTGTCTTTGGGAGTCCAGCAACAGCACGTACTAGGAAATAAACACGTGCAGCATTGGGATTAGGAACGTGGTTACCTGGTTACCCTACAGAGCATTCCAAGAATGAGCCCTTGATATGAAGAAATCAGTCAGGTCGCTGTGACTGCAGTAAGACAAGGAGCAGAGGGCAGTGCTGGCAGGAGCTGGCCAGTGGGCACTGAGACAATAACCTCGCCCTCAAAGGAGGTCCCACTATCCTGTGCCCAAAGCAAGCGCTTCCTCATTACAGCTCCTGTGGACAACTGTCTCCTCTCCCCATAACTGTTCTGCTGCTATTTATGTTTCTACTCTAATTAATTCCATCCATCAGTAAACCCTGTATCAGTATTTCACTTCTGACTGTTCTACCACCACATATTGTTTCCTTCTTAAAAAAGCATTTAGAAAGAGATGTTTTCTCTGATTATGAGCAAAAATGTATTCTGAGGGGTAGTACAGGAATACATGCCAAAGCTCTGTAAGGGATTATTCAAAAAAAGTTTTAAATATGGAAGCTTTTTTGATCCTTTAATTTTAAAATTTATTCATAAATGTCACTAATTGTAATCATTACCATGCTATTTGATCTTAACAATGGCTCAATCATGTCACAATTAAAATGCTCTGGTGACATCAGACATCAATCTCTCAACTTCATAGAAAAGGTCCGACATTTAGATTAGAATATTAATTACTGACCCCAAATCCCAAACTGGATTACTCTGAATGCACTGAAAAATGAATAGAAGACTGGTCTTTGCCCTCAAGTAGAGGAAACAATACAGTAGCAAGTGTATATTAAAATGTATTTCAAAGGGTCCCTGAAATGCATTTAAAAAAACTACTACATTGTACTTTTTGAATATTTTAGAATTTAAATCTATTTCCTTACAAAGGTGTGCATTCCCCTTCACTGGGTTTTGTTTCTTGGCATGATCTGCAATTTTTTCCTTCCTTGGCATTTCTTTATAAAGGTATTGGTTCAGCCGTTTTCATGTTTCCGGATGTCCACTATTAGGATGTTATTTTGAGTGGTTTCTGTTACCATTTGTGCTAATTCTTATTTGCAAACAGAAGCATCTTTCTATCTGTAAAGATCTGATTTGCTAAGGAATTCAAGTGTGTAATTGCCTAACATCTACTCAATTCTCTGATAGGAAAAGCTGCATTACCACACAGGAAGAGTTACCTTTCTCATCTTGTCACCTCTGTGGCACTTAGATTTGTTTCCATTGATTCTTGGTTTGCCTAAGTGAACCTCATCAAACTTCTGACTCCACGACATATGAATACCAGAAATATTCTGGAAGAACATATTCTTTTTTTTCAAAATGCTTGTTTTTTTTTTCATTTTTTAAAAATTTTATTTTATTGTTTAAAGTATTACAAATAGTAGTACACATGTCCGCCCAAGCCTGGAGCACTGATCTGGCCCCCGCAGGTGACGCTGAAGCAGATGCCCATGGTGGCCCTCCAGCAGTCTTAAAAGTGCGAAGAACATATTCTTAAAGGTATTGCATTTGCCCGGGGCTGAAGGCCAGTCTCCCTGTCTCCATCTCTTTGGTTAGACATATTTTCTCTGTACTTGTCAAAATAGGTTGTGCATATGACATGGCAAGTATTTGGAATATTAAAGTTTTCCATTTGGTGTTGGAGCAGGCCTCCATTTGGGGATGTATTCCGGGGAGGCAAAGCAGGAAGTATGCCCTTGAGTAATCTCTGTAGTGTTTAACAGCGAAGTTTGGTAGGAATAAGTGGAGTTAAAAAAATACCATGGTGTTAGAGAAAACTGAGAAAAGTGTATAACCCTGGGAAGACATTGGAAATGGTACCAGAGGGGAGATAGTCCTAATCTCAGGAAGAAGAGGAAGAACAATCAAGGTTGAAAAAATATTGAGAAAAAGAGGCTAGTCAAAGCTGTGAAAGCTAAATTAAATTTCCTAGAACAAGGTAGTAGAATCCAGTAAGATATAACCCAGAGGCAACAGGAAATGCCAAGGCTCTTTGAAATGTTCAAATGGCTGCCTAATGCATTTTACAGATACATGTGAAATGGGAATAAAGGCTAATGTAATTGTTCAACAGTGTGGTGCTGATGATGAAATCTAAGCACTTAATTTGGAAAAGAGTATAGTATCAAGATGACTGCATTGATTACTGTGAAGGGTATGACATGTTTGAATGCGCTTGACAGAGAAAAAGAACTGTGCTCTGTAATTTAGAAATCTAAAGGTAGTTATTTCTTCTGGGACCATGCATTTTATTCAATCAGCTTTATCTATTAATTGTTTTTAGACAATGTTTGGAACATCAACAACAAAAAGGATACACTTGAACCCCCAAAATAAAATTGTGCTTTTTTTTCTACAAATCTAATTGTACATATTATTACCCAATATATCTATGTCATAATTTGATTGAGATGAATTACTAAATTAGAAGAAATTTTATAATGAAAAATGAATCTCTATTCTTAATTTGTCCTCAACATATTTATTATAAGGAAGCACTAAGAAGTGTGGATGTTTCTTTTCACTACTTCTCCACTATGAAGGCCCCATTGGAAGAAGTGCTATGGAATACATTGGGTTGGAGGCACAGAGGAAAGAGAAAATGTCTCTTTACTGCTTTGGGGCTGTTGGTTCTCAAATAAGTAGGAGGGAAACTGCCCGGTTCCAAGTCCAGTGGGTTTCCTGTGGTGTTTTATCTGGTCTCCGTAGTGAGAGCTTTGGAAAGCGTTTGTCTTGTCAGATGCTGCCTTCTCTCTGCTTTACTCAACAGGCGGTTCACCGCCTCTCACAGAGGACCACCTCCAGGCAAAACCAAAGTGGCAAAGTTTGTTTGCCGCAATCCTGGCTTTCTTCTTTGGACCCCTTTCTGTGCCGTAAACCTTCCTGCTGCCCCAGTGAAGATAATAAAATCACTTTAGCTACATTTGTTTTGCTACTTACCTCAGAAGGATTTTTATTTCAAAACAAATGTTGCTAATATTAAAGGTAAAATTTCAAGTATCAGAGCGAAATTTTTGGACAGTTAATGTTTTTGTTTTCCAGTTATTGTTTTTGGATAGCTAATTTTAGATTTTGAATAGGTAAACCTTATCCCAATAGAGTCAGTGATATGTCAAAAACCATAAATGTTAATATGCTAGAGGAATCACAATGAAAATATACAAGCTTTCCTCCATTTATTTTCCTCAGTTGTTTTCGTTTTTTTTAGCAAACTGGTCCACATTGCTGTGATCTTTTATTAGGTTCATGTAATCATGTGATGTGTGTTTCTGAGTTTCTGAACACTTTCAGTGTAGTGAGGCTAAAATCAGGTCATCTTAGAATCCCATTATCGTTTTTGCTTGGTATTCATTTGGAAGAAGCTATGCTATCCAAATGATTTTTGTTTGCATCTTCACCAAAAGAAAAGGCTGCATGTTTTCACCTCTCTGCTTATCAATGACAAGCCAAGACATGCCACCTACTCAGATGATTGCCTCTCCAACTTCCAACACAAAGCACAATGAATAAAGTGAATCAATAATAGAATTCTCTTTTTGTTTCTTTTCTTCTTCAGCTTGTTAAAAAAGGCATAGAAGTAGCTGAATACAAATGACAGGGTCAGAATATATCACTGCCTGATGTGGAGGAAGGTTCCTGTAGTTGTGTGGCTCCCCCTGATATCCATCACATGCACAATCTGCTTCAAAGTTCACAATAAATCTTCTGGTTTTCGGATAGAATTATAGTTCCCCAGCTGTTAAAAACCACTGCACACAGTACTCAACCTCAGAAAGGGACGGCTCCCTATAGGTACACAGATTGTCTTTCCCAAGGTCTATAGGGGATAATCAATTAATTTTAGAAGAGGAAGTAACAAGATCATAGGATCAGTTTCCTGCCGAGTGAGCCAGCTATATCACATCTTAGTGCTGCTTCTTCTTTAGTTGTACACACGGTCTCATAATTTACCTATTCCACTGGGTCTTTGCTAATATTAACGTAAATAATGTTTATAAAATGTCTGACAAATAAAAATCACTGAATGAATGGCAACCATTACTACTGAGTTTGAAGAATGACTTCACTCTTTGAGTAGGATGTAGAGTTGGTTTGTAGTGGGTTAGAAAGGCAGAAGGTAGATTTCACCAGCAAACCTGCAAATTATTATTAAGTTAAACAACATGAAAGCAGTCACAAACAACAACAATAATGGATTGCTACCAAAAAATCTTAAGGGACATTTAATGAAAGATGGCAAAAGCACCTCCAAAGGAAATATGAAACATGCTCTATGCTGACTGTGTCCAGCTTAATTTAAGTACCTGCCTTCTTGTGCAGTTGATAGCAAAGCACATATATAAATAGCAAAATGCATAGAAACAAGGGATTTGGAAACACACATCATATCTCTGCCAACTTTATACTAGAAACTAAAAACTTAAGATACAGGTAATAATGGTATGCTTATGGTGCTTCAGCTATTTCATGAATAACCCTTTATGTTAAGTACTTTGGATTACCTGGATTTTTTTTGTCATTAGATAATGATGGGAGAGCATTTTATATATATTGGTAGGTTGCTGAATCATTGCAGATATAAAAAGAGCCTCTGGTTGATGAAAGAAGTTTTCTGAGCTGTGTTTCTCTCCAGTTAATCTCTAATGTGGCAGAACAATGGGTATCTCCACCTGGACACCTCCCTGACATGTCTTAAAGAACTCAAAAGCCTCTGAAAATTAGTATGTCCAAAAAATATCTCATTATTTACACCCCCCCGACACACACACATACCCAGTCCCAATCTGTACCTCTTCCTGGATTCCTTGTCATATCCTTGTCATAGAGGAAGATACTATCATCCACAACTTACTCACTTTTGTAAGCCAGAAATTCAGGAGTCGTTCTTTTCCTTCCAAATCCACCCATTATCAAGGACTGTTGATTTTACTCCCTAAATTTCTCCCTCTGTCTATCTCTTTTCATCTTCCTTACAATCAATCTAATCTAGCTCACCCTCATCTTTCTCCTGGACTGTTGCAATAGCCTCTTACCTGGTCTAACTCCACATACCACAACCCCCCACATGGCTGTCCCCACCCCTTACCCCCAAAATATTCTCACATCAGAGCATGACCAGATCACATTACCCCACCAACCCAAACCCATGCTGAGAACTGCTGGATGACTTCTGATGGCCTTAGGATGAAGAGAGAAAGGAAAAAGCTCTAACAGGGTCTACAAGGCCCTGTCCCAACTCCTTCACGTCACTCCACTCTTCCTGTCCCTGCTGCAGCCCCACACGCCTGTGTGCTCACTGAGCTTCTTCCTGCCACAGGGCAGCTCCGGGCCTTCCTGCTGCCTGAGCCGATGTTGCCACCCCTTTCGCCTAGTTATCTGCTCAGATTTCAGTTCAGTTGTCATTCCCTTGAAGAAACCTTCTGTGACCTTCAGATCACAATTCTCTATTATGTACTTTTACAGCACCTTGCAACTCTCCTTCATAGCACTTAATACAGCTGTGACTCTATTTTGTCTACATGATTAATATTTTCCTTTCCTATTAATATATTAATATGCAAGTTCCAGGAGAAAAGGGACCGTATCTACTTTTGATACCAGTTAGCCCCAGCCAAAACACAGGGTCTATGATTTAGAATTACTCAATAATACACCTTTTCAAAGTGTATTTTTTTAAGTAAACCTTTTCAAAAAAAGGTTTCATTATATCTCACTACCAATTTTACACACACACACACACACACACACACACACTCTCACACACACACACACACACACACTCTCTCTCACACACACACACACACACACACACACACACACACATTGAGCATCCCCACCCTCCTTGCCCTCAGGGGCAGATTTCTGAAGCACCATTTTCCCTTCTATTCTTAAGTCCAGAGTTTGAAGGCCCAGAGAGGGATCAGCCTTCCCCCAAGCTCACACAGCAAGGGAGGGAGATGGATAGAGAAAGGGGGCCTAGATGGGGCAGGCAGCCCTGCACTGTCTCCTTGGAATCCTAGGGAGTCTGGGCCCCGGTTGCGTGGGAGAACTGCTCCTCACTTCTGGGCCAGTAGATGCCTTCCACCTGCCGCTTCTCCCGCAGTTCCCGCACCAGCAGCACCAGCCCCACGGACAGGAGCAGGGCAGCCAAGAGGGGAGAAGAACACGGTGACAGCAGCGGTGGCCTCCCTATAGAATGAATTATGCATAAACAACATCAGGTAAATTTTCCACATTACTTCATTACTTTCAGCGAAGACACTATACCGTTTTGGCTGAAAAAAAAAAAGCCGTAGCAGGCAGTCTGTTGTATAAAATGCCCAGTTTGGCCTGTGGATATAAATATGAAAATGCTTAACTCAACTAAATCGAAGACAAGACACGAGGTTTTGCAAAAAGTGAGTTTCAAATGCCGTTTACCTTTAGTTTTAAAGAGTTCAGTTTTTCCTCCCTGAGGTGTTCTCTTAACATCTCCCGGTGGATCCGCTCCTGCTCCCGGGCGAATTCGCCCAGAGTGTACTGGCGCACGCTGTTGTGGCGGCTGGACATGCCCAGCGTGCTGCCCCCTTGGCTGGGCACGCTGGTGAAGCCCTGCCTCCTGGTGAAGTAGTACACGGTGACACAGCTGAAATGCACATTCTTCGTCCGCAGCCGCTTCTCCCTTTTGAGGATGGAGGAAGCTGAGAGAGAAAAAAGCAAGACAGTGACCACTTGGGGCAGCAGTTTTAGATGAGGCCAAGAATTAGAAACTGCCACCTGAATCTTTTGGTCAATCCTTTTTGGCGGGGAGACACAGAAAGGGTCATATCTCAGGATTAGCGCCTATTTCTATGTCCTTTCTTTAATCTTTCTCTAGCTGCGGTGGAGTAGACTTTTAAGTTCCGTAAATAGCAGTAGTCTAAACAAAACTTTAGGAAAGTTGCCAATAGTCTGTGAATCTGTCGCAGAATTTAATTTTTCACTTCCCCAAACCTCTGAAGTTTCTGTTTTATGGTTTTCACATGAGTTGCATCAGACTTTAATCAGAAAAGACATACTACAAACCTTCACACTTTGGGTCTCATTTTGATATGGAGGGCATTTCTGCTGTTCTAAGTCCCTTGGCATAAAAATATGTCAACTTAAAAATTTCAGAAAATTCTAAAAAGCAATAAAAATCCACAAAAAAGGCTCACTGGCAGTATTTAGGTATTTTTATAATAAAAATTTAACAAAGCTTTTATTTGATATGACTCTCACTAAATAGCATACAGACAGGGGGATTTTAATCTAAGTGTATGCTGAGACCATTGAAAATGCCATGAAACGTTTTATTATTAGTTACTAGAGGCCCAGTGCACAAAATTTGTGCATTGGGGGGCGGAGGGGGGCGGGGGGGGGTGAGGTCCCTCAGCCAGGTCTGTGACCTCTCGCAGTCCAGGAGCCCTCAGGGGATGTCCCTCAGTAGGACAAACAGTGCTGCAGTGGAGGTGGGAGAGGCTCCTGCCACCGCTGCTGCACTCACCAGCCGTGAGCCCAGCTTCTGGCTGAGCGGTGCCCTCCCCTCCACCCCCCCCCCCCCCGGGAGCACACTGACCACAAGGGGGCAGCTCCTGCATTGAACATCTGCCCCCTGGTGGTCAGTGTGCATCATAGTGAACCGTCGTTCCACAGTTTGGTTGATTTGCATATTAGCCTTTTATTATATAGGATAGGGACTCGAGATGCACAGAGTATCATGGAGGGTTGAGACACATACTATAGTCGACAGAAAGAAAGTCACATTCTAATCAGGACCTTTTAGAGTTGAAAGACATACTAGATATCATCTAGCCCATTCTTTTTATTTTATAGTGAAGTGACTCAGGCTTGCAGAATTTGAGTGGCTTTTTTAAGTGTAGACAGTTAGTCGCAAAACTAATCTTAAACCCAAAAGCACCGGGTCTGTTGCTATATTATATGACACTTCTCCATTGGGTAAGGAAAGGTACAATGAATTGAAGAGACACATATAGAATGCTGCTGCTATGGATTAAACTGTGCCTCCTCACGCCCAAAATATATTGAAGTTCTCTCTCTCAATACCCTGGATGTAACCTTATTAAGGAATAGTGTCATCATAGAGGTGATCACGTTACAGTAAGGTCTTTAGGGCCGGTTTTAATCTAATATGACTGTGTCCACATAAAAAAGGGAACAATTGGGCACAGACATGCACAGAGGGGTGATGTACAGACACAGGGAGAAGCCCACGTGAAGATGGAGAAAGATGGGGATTTTGCTGCCAAAGCCAAGGAATGCTTGGGGCCACCAGAAACCGGAAAAGGCCAAGAAAGGCCGTTCCCCTGCAGCTTTCAGAGGAGCATGGCCCTGCCAGCACCTTGACTTCGATCTTCTAGTCTCCAGAACTGTGAGACAGGAAACTTCTGTTCTAAGCCACTGAGTTGGTGGCATTTTTTTTTTTACAGCAGCTTTAGGAAACTAACACACATGCTAAAGTAGAACAACAGACAGGAAGAAACAATGCACTGAGAATAAATCCTTGATAGCAAAAATTAATAAAAACTAACATTTGCAAAGTGTTTCTTAAGTTCTGTATTATGCAAAGAACTTTACATGAATTATTTTATCTTGACAACTCCTTGGGTTGATATTGCCCTTGTCTCCGTCTCCATTTTGAGGAAACCAAGTCATCAAAAGTTACATAACATGGCCACGGTCATATAACCAGTGGTGAAGCTGGGATTCATTATTCCTGAGCCCAGGGTTTTAAACATCATGTCACAGCCAGAGCTGACGTCACCCAGGAAGTTGCACAAGGCTGAGAGATGTCAACTGCTACTGTCCTCCAAGATGATTTTAATTTGGAAGGCTGCATAAGCAATGTAAAAGAAAGACTACAGTATCACTTTGGATTTATATAGTATCTTCTTCCATGTGGGTTCAAGTTTTTTTTGTGTGTGTCTTATTCCCCACCTCACTCAATAACATATTTAAGCCAAATATAAAGAGGCTGCTATGATTAATCTCATTTCATAGATTTATGTATTCAATAAGTATTAACCAAGGACCTAGTATGTATGAGAAAATGTTCTAGATGATTGGATACATTGGTGAATAAACCAGATGGTGATCCCTGACCGTGAAGCTTTCATTTTCAGTGATGAGCTCAGACAGAATGAACAGATTCAGAAGAATATAGAGTATGAGAAATAGGACATGTGGGCAAGAATTTAGCTTCCCCAACCTCCCCTCTTCCCTACTGTTATACTTCTCCAAAGGAGATTGCCAGAAAGCAAATGCTTTCAAACGCGTGCATAATTTCCCCATTTATTTATGTGTATGTTCACTGCAACATATACTCCTGGCTGCAGAGACAATTTTCAGCTTTGATTTAAAAGCTCTGATCTGCTTCATAACCGTATGTTTAAATCACCTCAAAAAAGAGAAGCATTTGTAAAAATGTAAAAGATCACCGTAGAAAGCAAAATTCAACAATCTGCCTGGTGATCTGACAACCTCATCTGTCACCCCTTACAGCAGGCTAGAGCTTCTGATTTTGGGGTGATAATCTTCAACCTTTTTCACCCTTGATATCATAATAATGATGCCCTTAAATCATTATCATTTAAGGCCATACATTTATAGGTAAGAAAAAATATTAATGTAGTAATTTAAGATAATTATTATAAGCACCTCTGACAACTTTATTACTTGTTTCTTCTTAGACAATTCTGGTACTCTAGACCAATTTCCTTCTTAAAAATTTATTTAGATCGTAAATCTGTATTTTTAGATTATAAGAAGAACTCTTCAATCTTCTGCATGAATATATTGTACCACCGTTTCCTAAAAAACCAGATAATCCTTTCCAGAAAGTCAGTCCAGAAAGGACTTTCTAACAGAGAGCAGGGGCCCCTCACCTGGGCTCTTGGCATCACTAGCATTGTCAAGTTGTGCTAGGATTCGTGATGCTTCTGTCCCACAAGCCTTCACAAGTCAAACCTGTGCATATGGTTGTTTTAGCATTTGCATATTATAAATAGCACTGAGAAAAGAATGATTGGAACGCCTACAAAGTATATTTAAAAGGAAGGCTTTGAAATACTATAAGATCAGCTGTATGAGGGATGTTTTAAGTGTGGGTTTCCTGAACTTAGGAGCCACCCGCGTCTCTTCTGATTGCATCGGAGCACTAGCATGGGCTTTTATGGGCTATCTCCTGCCTCCAGGCCCCAATTTGACTAACATCACAAAATGAAGTCATAAAAAAAGAGTCTGTTTTTCAAGCCTGGGAAAAACAGACAAGTTCACTCAACACATCTGCCTTAGGGAATCCAAACCTCCCTGATATACCTACCTAGTAAGTTGTGCCCTTTGCAGAATGCCTGAACTCAGCTTTGTGTCTCTACAGAGTTTCATGTTCAGTTTACTACTGTGAGGTCAAGAGCAAGAAAAAGGCAGGAGAAGCGGTCTTTCATTACTGTTTTAAAAAGAATTAGTCTGTTTTCATGCACAATACTAATTTTTTGGTGTCTTTCAGCTCCTTTTCTTTTATCCCATTTACAATGAACTCCCGCCCAATCCCCCCTTCCCCCCCACCTCCCAAAGCAGAAGTGTCTGAATGCAACAATACTGCACATGCTGCCTAGGACACAGCTCTTGGGAACACCACTATGGTAACCACATCATAATGTGAATATTGGTGTTACTATAAAATGATCACATATTATGGAGATAATGTTGATTTCTATTAAATTAAAAAAATAAACAGCTCAGGGAGAATGATATCAGCTATCAGCAGGTTATTCTTCCTAAAAAATGCTTTAGAAATGAATGGTAAATAAAAATGAGAAAGTCACTCATTCACAATGCCAGGGTAAGAATTTAATTAGATAAAGTAAAATAAACTGTATCACAAAATATATAATTAGTTCATGGGCAGAGTGGATTAAAAATGGAAGTCAAAACTACATTTGGGGCAGTGTGTTTCCAGGGTGAGACAGTATTCCAATAAGACCAATATTCTGGATATTCTGATCCCACAGAGGAGATGAATATATCAGGTATCAGAGTTGAATCACATCAATCTCTAATAAAATTCAACTGACTTTGCTTAATTTCCACACTCATAAACCAACCTGTTCATATAAATTTGGATACACCTTCAAGACTAATGAGTTGACACATCAATTTTGCTTCTTACTGCAAACGACTTGTTTCAAATTTATACTTTAGCCATTAGTGAATGTGATTAGCGCATACCACGCCATCTGAAATTGCCTTCTCCGCACGCACAGAGACCATCATGCGGAGACAGAGGGAAGCTGGATAGACAGGGACAGGAACCATGATGGGGGGTGGGAAATAGAACCGGGAAACCCAGCTGGGCAGGGAAGGAAGGGCACACACAGCAGACAAACTTTAAAATGTATGGATGTTGCTAAGACAGGCAGCTTGCAAATAACCAATCACAAGGCAGTGAGGTATATAAACCAATCCCAAGGATGTGGCTAAGGCAGAATTCTTTGACAGGACCAATCAAGAACTAGCAAGATATGCATCTGCCCCTAGATTAAAAAGCGCACATGCTTCCTCTCTCCTCTCTGCTCTCCCTGCTGTGCTAGCTTCTTGGGTTGATGGCAGGGTTGATGGCTCCCCTGCACCCATGTGGTTTATGGCCATGTGGGACTCTACACATAGGCTAATGAGACTTTAACACCTGACTGTAACATGGGAAGAAAGCTCTGAACACACTGGCCTGCTCCCAGCACTCCTGCACCTTTTCCGGGACTGGCTTCTCTCAATAAACGTTGCTTCTGCTGACCGTTTTGGTCCATGACTTCATGCTTCAATTTTGCGAGAGAATGAACTGACTCAAACACCCCACATTTGGGTTTCAATCATGGATCTGGGCCTGCAAAGCGGAAGACCAGATTCAGACCATGGACACCACCATAGTGCTGCCATCCTGGAGCTCATGCTGGCACAGCAAGCCAGTCGCCCTCTCAACGCAGGCTTGTTCCTTGTGCCAGCAACTACCAGCAAAGCCTGGGTATAGCTGGAAAGGCAGGAAGCAGTAAACCGAGCTAAGTATTTTGCCACTAAATCTGGCACATGCAAGTTGAGAGTTCATGGCCCAGTGTGATGTGAAACAAGGGGTAAACCCTGGAAAATATTAGTTCTGCTGTTTGGGTCTGAAGTCATTAGCTCACTTCTCTCTCCTGTGCACTACGCTCAGAAGGAAAACATCAGGTGATTTGAAAGTCTATACTTTGGGTTTATTTTTCATTTATCTGGGGGAAATTTAGTAGAAGCAAAGTGAAATTGCTGAAATTAACTTGTTTATTTTGGTAAATCTTGGGCAATGAAACGCGAGTTTTTAAAACATACAGACCAAATGAATCGGGGGCTCTGAAAGTGTGCATGTTGCTTTGTACCTTTTGAAAAACAAATTAAGGTCAAATCAGACTTAGGAAGTCAGGAAGCCTAGCTTACAAGCCCCAAATCTTGTTTCATCAGGAAATATTTTATGTAGAAATTAGCCTAATAGCTTAGATATTAAATCAATTTTCAATGGTTAAAGTGATTAAGATTTTTTAATAAGTCCTAATCTTTACAAGTGACTTCTGCAAATTTCCTGTGATCATATTCTCACATTTTTATCCATGTTGACATGACTATCAAGGTTGGTTCCTCTTCATGAAAGTGTTGCCCACATGTTCTTAAGTCTTAACCATAAGTAAGGAGTGAAAATCAATCTAGCAACCAAGAAATATAGGAATAGTTTCTTTGAAAATAAAGTGTAGTCTGCTATAGAAAGCAATTCATACTTATTTTAATTGTCCTCCTTTATTCCTTTAAGTTACATCCTCAAGTTTTCTGAATATAGTTGCTCTAGTTTTGTCTTTTGTTATTTTGCTCAAGTAAGGCTTTTAGGGCAGTTGTAAATCATTCAAGTGGGAGAAACTCCAAAAAATTGATATTCTTGGGTCCTGGGTGAATGAGAGGAAAAATGAAAGTAAAGATTAATTGGGAATATTTTCTTTCCAAACCACACACAAAATACAAATTACCTAAAGTGTGTAATGTAAAGTGATCTATGGCAAATATTACATTATTTTACACTCAGTTATGAAGAGCATAAAACACACACAATCACAAACAAAGGAGACTCTCCCAAATGCTGTGCATATTATAAGCAATAGTGTGCATATCCAATATTTTGGGACTAAAGTGCTTTGCATTTCCAAAAAGGTACTGAGACAGAGTCAGCAAATGTGAGAAAATGTCAGAATCCAGATAATAGGAAACAAATCAGGAACCGTTTTTTTCCTTCTCCTACTGCCCCTATTACTATGAAAATAGCATTAAAAAACAAAAGACCAAAGAAAAATAGGTCCCACCCATAGTGCTACTCGAGATGCCTGGTCCACATTTGTATTTGGTTCCCTATAGTGAGAATGATAGCCCTAAATGCTTTTAAAATTGCAGCACATCTCTCGCCTCAGTCCCTAAATGGCACTCTTCTCCATTTCAAACCAACCAGCCAACTTAGGTACTAGTTAGCAAAGCAGCAAGTAAACAGAACCGTATAAAATACGATAAACGTACATAAGAACCAGTCATCATTCTGATTTCAGTCCTTCTGCAGAGGAGGAATAGTTTTATAATTCCCAGACAAAATTAGGTAGTTTAACCATTTAGCTGCATTTTCCATTCCAATATTAAGTTAGAAATATTCACAATGAATTGCCCTCAAGGCTAATAATATATTTCGTGCATCGCAGCTTCTGAGTGAAATCATTTAAGATGAGACGCTTTGAAGTCATTAGTGTATCAAATCAAAACCAAAAATAAGACCTTCTCATATAAGGCTATGTAAAATAATAAGTATCCTATCAAGAGGTGTACAAGTACCGCATCATGCATTTAAACAAAAAATATTAGCAAGACCAGAAATAACATGAAAAGATGACCCTTGAGGCTGGATGACTAAAGCTTTGTTTTGGATCATAAACATGCAAGTCACGTCGTCACCCATTCAGTCTGTCGGCTACATCCACACAAGCAAGCGAGAGATCTGCATGGAGGAAACCAGCTTTCTCGTGAGTCTCTCCACACAGCGACACCCCGGCTGCCCTGCACACTGCTAGCTGCATTTGACATTACAGGGGTCATTTAATAGCATAATCGTTGATTTGCAATTCTCAGCTTGGAAAAATGTAAGGTTTACCACCCAGGGTTTTGACGTACATTCGGAAACCTGCCTATAAAAATTAAGTGTCAACTTTGACCTTCCAGCTTTGATGTCATAGATAATTAAAATGATTAAATATCAAAGAGTAATCATCTTTTAGAAGTAGCTATTTTTCATCCACACATTCTCCTGATTAAAGATGCTCCCTGCACTTTCTAATTCTTGTGAGTAATCTTTAAAAAAGGGGGGGCGGGAGTGAAGGGGGTTGTTTTATTCTCATACTTGCTAGGACACAAGGAATAAATGTTACATTTTAACGTTATAAAATTGAAACAGCAAAAGTTAAAAAAGAAAACACGTTCTCTTTTATATATAATCTTAACATATAATTGACTTAGCACTGATCCTCGTCCCTCTTACATTAAATTGACCTTCCCTTGAAAATGTGATGTGACTGCAGAATGTCCTAGCCACCAACACAAAATGCCATTAACATTGGGGATGGTGAATTGTTAAACTAAAACAAATTTAGATGAAACTATAGATTAAAATAGTACCAGTAACTGAGCAATCTACTGATTTTCATTCTAATTTTCCTTTTGCATCAATTTATCCATCAAATTTATAGTACTAGGCATCATGAATTTTGGTGTTCCAATTCTATGTTTGGAACAGTCTTCCTTCTGGCTCAATTTTGTCTTTGCATGACACACCACTTAAAGTCTATACATTAAGATCCTTGAGCAAAATTATTTGAAACACAATGTGACATTAAAATATTTTGCTAAATTTAGGCCCTGCATTCTGATCAGTTCCGCCCAAAGGAGACTGGATGTTGGAAATTTTTTTTTCCTGTTCCACACAGTCAGCTAACCATTCTACATTATTATTGGTAAAATCATTTTATAGAATTTTGATCAATGTGACCAGCTCTTTTCTCTTTTCACACAATGCATATTCCTTTAGGAAACATTAAACTTTTCCAAGGAATCTTTGAGGTTTCTACAGTCATTGTTACAGTCGTATGGAACATACATAATTATTGAGGTACCTAAATATCTTTTCACTTTTTTAAAAATAAAATGTTTCTTTATTGGAAGCATATCCTGGTATTAATAATGAATTAGAGAAAATATTGTTCTGTCCCGAGAAAATGATAAATTGTGAAATAATAAAATCAATAAAAAATCTGAATTCTAATACTTGCTAAAATCCATTATACAGATTATATTAATGAGCATCTGCATTCCTCAGTTCCTGCACTAATATTTTCAGAATTATGTTTATCTACCTCATAGTTATGTTATCAAAAATAATTACCTTTGTGAAATGCCTTAAGAATCACAGATGGAAAGCATTACATATGCAGAGTACTATCTTGGTGACGCTGTTAAACCAAATAAAAATCATGAGAAAATAAGTACCACCTACTTCCCAGCTTGTTTCCTTAATCTCTCATATGCGCAATTAAACCCTAAAACTTCATGCTAAAGAACCATATCTCACTGCTACTAAAGTAACAGCTATTTCCAAAATATATAAACCTATACTCTCATTTTATGAAAATCTCAATATGGATATCATTTCAAGACCATACCGCTTCTTATTGGGGAAAAAGGTAGTCGTTACTAAACATAAATAGTTGCAGTTCTGGCTGCAGTCCAAGGTGTAAGCACTTTCCTCTGCTGTCTCAGCAATTCTCCTGATGTCAAAGACACATTAAAATAAATGGGAACCATATGGCTCCTCAGCAGAGTACCCGCGCTCTTACAACCGAGAGGGCAATGCAATTCATTACCACCACCGGAGAAATATTTGAGGGACATGGAATATCTCAATGCAAAATAAAGCTGCATGAGGCAGGCCATTTGATTAAAAGGCTCACACAATGACAGAAGGAGACATTTGCTATTCTTCAGCTCTCTCAACCTGTTTCGCTGCTTTTGACATTTTCTCAATACCACCAGGAGCCTTTCCTGCTAGAAGAATTACACAGCACTTTCCACCTGCTCAGTGACTTTGCCACACAGTATTTCATCTGGGGCAACAACATAGCCCCATTAAGCCTAACACATCATAATAACCCAGGTCAGAACATCACTGAACAACATCAACAAAACAAAATGCTCAACAATAAGAGCAACACAACTCTCCTAAGATCAAGTCATCCTGGAGAGCAACAGCAGGCCAAAGATTATACACTTGAATTTTGAACTTTGCCCAGAAGGATGAAATCTGGATGCTTGATTTCTGTTTTTGTCCTTAAGCTTGAAAAACCTTTACTATACTTATCCCAAATAAAAATACAAATCGTTGAACAAATACGGAAGGAAGAAATTAATCAATGTTGGCTCCGTATGTCAGAAATTCTAAATTTTAAAAAAGGATCCAGGGCTTCAGAGTTGGGATTAAAGCAGAGGCTGGGAAGGCTGGTGGGCGAGGGGCAGCTAGGTTACTCAGGTACTTTCTTTTTTTTTGGCTGTCAATGAATAATTGAATGAATATTCATTGAATATTGAATGAATAGTCAAAACCCAAAAGACGCACTTTTAGCTATGATTTTTCTATAAACATACTCATTTTTTGGTTGACCTTATGTGTAGTTTTCATAATAGTTCTTGTCTGTTTTTAATCCTTTTTAAAACGACGAATAAAAAAGTTACTTATACACAATGTCTAGTATGGAATTGTTACCCAATATCTACTAGAAAAATAAAATTGTCACTCAGCTCAAGTGTCAACTCCAGAAAGCCTTTCATAGAACTCTTAGGATAAGGTGAGAGCTCGGTCTGCACATTTCCAGAGCGTCCTTGCCTTGATATTGATCACATTAGTGTGTGTCTCTCCTCCACTAGTGTTCAGTTAAGACCTAGGGTGGAGGACCGAATTTTACTCCCTGGTGAACCCTCAGCAAATGGCACGCTGCTGGGCACCTAGAACTCACTTGATAAGAGTTAAACTAAGTTCCATGAATGAGTATATGAAGTATGGGATAAATCAATAAACATTTGCTAAATATATTTTCCTTAATTTTAAATGATAAAATGGCATACGACAGCTTTTCCCTGAAGCCTCATAGTCAACATATCTTCCTTCCTCACTAATTTCTAGACACTTTATTTTCCTAGGGTGCTTTTTAATGGAAAAAAATGTATTGAAAAGAGGACATATCACCCTCATGGCTAGTGGGCACACATAACTTTTGTATTAGAAACCATTTGAAAAATGCTATAATTTACATGCCAGAAGATCTCACACAACCAACCAACCATGGCATCATAATAAACCTCTAAACAGTCTGTCAACAATGAGCCTGTAAATCCATCTCTAAAAACCAAGTAGTGGTTGGGGGAAACAGTTACCTGAATATTATAAAATGATTTTGAAAGAGAAATCCTGCTTATAAAATATCACTAATTGGTTTTGACTGACAGCAAAAACATGACTGAAATGCTTGCCTGTAGCAATTCATTGGTGATGGATCTACAAAATGATTCTGTCTCTTAGTATTTAAATTGTCATCTTTGCCTTAGAGCAGTGACTGTCCCGTAAAAATAAAATCATACTGCTCAAGAATTAATTTCCGATGAACTATAACATACAGGCATGCTCTACGACAGATGACTTTCTCCTTTTGGTGATGAGACAGAAGAACAAGGCCCAGTTGATGAAATCCTGAGACAAGGTACAGGAATAAGCAAAGGGGATTTTACATTTTCACTGAAATATGAAAACAGGACAGAGCTGAAACAATGTGGGCTGGAATGAAAATTGAATGAGGGCAGAGATTTGTCATGTCTGGGACTGAATTTACCCTAAAGCTAAAAAGTTGTCCTGTTCATGTTTCATGAATGAGGGCAAAAGACAGGAGACTCCTGGGTCAGAACAAACTGCTTTATTATTCCCAGCATATCAAGTGTCATGAACATCATGTGTCCGTTGGTATTTCTTGTCCCCCAAGTTCTACAGGGGCGATATGTGTGTGTGTGTGTGTGTGTGTGTGTGTGTGTGTGTGCAAATAGATATTACACACATAGTAGGTTTGCATTGGATCCAAGGCATAATGAGTATAGGAAACCACAGTTTTTCAGTGAGCAAGTAAGTAAGCCTGTTTTGTTTTGTTTTTGTCCCAGAAGGAGACATTACCTCATCCATCAAGGTTGCTTGCTACAAACACAACCCTGAGAACTGGCTCAGGTAGAGAGGGCCAAGGTCAGTGCATTCTTGGCACCCTCAGAAAAACAGCTAGGAGTATGAAAAGCCATGCAGGAGTGTCTCCCAATGGAATTTTTATTTTATTTTATACAATCATATACCCCAGGAATCTGAAATAGAATGTTGTGTAATATTCAATTCATAGTTTAATAAGTGAGTGGGATTTATTGATATGTTTCTACTCTTATTAAACACTGCAATTCTTATAAAATTCTAATTTTACAAGCACATATGCATAACTATTATTTAGTATGTGAAAGCAATATTCAAAAAACACATAAAGAAATAGTCTTTCTTTACAAGGAGACTATGAACTAAAACAGTTCCTAAAGAATGCTTAATGAGGTATTTTTATTACTGTGAGGTATAGCATCTTTCATCTTCATAGCTCAGGGATATTTCCCTTTGCAGACGTGTTGCCAAAAGAGAAAATCAATTCAAAGACCTTTGGAATGATTTCAGCAGTTCCAAGGAGTGGTATCAGCTACAGCTCTCCTATCACCTCTGTGATCTATGGATATTTTTCCCCTCAGGTACCTCCTGGACACATATAAACAGTCCCAAAAGGATATATGTTTGCCCTTTTCTATGCTACTCTTCTGATATATGGGTTGTTACAAACATATTTTTTTTCCAAAGCTAAAGTAACCCTGGTTTTGGACTGTATAAAGGAGAGGGTTTCTTTTCCTTCTTGCCCCTACATTGAAGGAGTTTATATTCCTCGGGATAGAAGAGGAAAACATAAGCAGAAGAATGAGTGTACTATATTTTACAAAAGCAGGATTCAACTTCTTCCATCTTTAAGAGCATCATTTCTCAAAATTTCTGTTCTATCATCTAGAACAAACCAGATTTCCGAATTTTAGCTCACAGCAGTCTCCATTAACCAGCTTCTCTTCCCTCCTTTTCATGTACACAGTCTTCAATGCCTCTAAATTTGATTTTTCAGTGACCTCCACAAGCGAAATATTCACATCTGATCCAATTTACTCACCAAAGAGTCGGAAAAAGGCAAAGAGTGAAAAGCAGAATCAACTTAAGGTAAACTGGGCCTTGGCCCCCAGACTTCTGGCCTTTGATAAAGGATTCAGTAGAGATAACACAGAATGTTGAATATGTGAATACTATTGAGGGAATGAAGAAACTGTTGTTCTCAGATGGTAATGGAGATAATTGCTTTGCTTCAGCAGTTACCCTTTTTCTTTAGTATGTCACCGGAGGAGGCCACAGGTACCGTTGAGCAAAGAACTCTTTACGGAGCGGGGGTGCAATGATCCAAGGTGTCCAGGGAAGCTCCTGGCATTGAGGAAAGATAAACTAGGACTTGGTGAATCGTTTCTGAAGTCTAGTTTAAAACTGTATGGAATCTATTACTATAGCAATCCATTTCCATAATTTATACATAAAATAAGGATATTGGGATGCTTGCTAATTTTAATGATAGAGATGTGTGGCCACAAAAATTTGGAAAGCTACTGGTACACAAGAGATGAGACTGAGTAAAAGACAAATTTGGATAATTTTAAAGTATGTATTAGTGACGTGTTTTATTTTAAATATATTTTATTGATTTTTTACAGAGAGGAAGGGAGAGAGATAGAGAGCTAGAAACATCGATGAGAGAGAAACATCGATCAGCTGCCTCCCGCACATCTCCTACTGGGGATGTGCCCGCAACCCAGGTACATGCCCTTGACCAGAATCGAACCTGGGACGTTTCAGTCCGCAGGCCGACGCTCTATCCACTGAGCCAAACCGGTTTCGGCAAAAGTATGTATTAGTGACGTTTTTATTAGTGAAGTTTTATTTGTATGTTTACTATGTGCCAACGACCTTTCTTAGTGCCTTATAAGTATTAATTTATTGAATCCTCACATCAATACAATCATGGGTTGAAGAGATAGAACTGTACCAATTTTACAAATGAAACTGAGGTCTAGAGAGGTGAAGTCATTTACCAAAACCTCACAGCTGGTAACAGAGCAGCCCGATTTGAATGCAGACAGTGGCAGTCCAGAGCTCAAGCCATTCATCTTGACAACATACTGCCTGCCTTTCGGAGATCTGAAATGGTCTGATTCTCTTTCTGCTTCTTTCTGATATTCCATGAGCACGTGCTTCCAGGACCCTAACACAATCTAGAATTATGGCAATGATAATCTAGCTGCACTATTAAAACAGGAAGCGATAAAGCAAGTAGCCTTATTCTTAGAAGCAGCTTAGGAAACCATTGTAAGCCTCTGAACCGCTAGTGACCTGGAGCTATAAATCGTAATGACACAGGCTTTGGAGTCAGACACACCAGTATGTTCATCGCTGCCTTAGGTCAGTTACTTAAGCCCTGTTCCTTTATCTGAAATCTCCTAGGAATGTTGTGACGAAATGTAATTTATAAACGTGAACTCTGGGGCCAAAGCACTTAGTTCAAATCCTGAGTCTACCATTTACTTGCTGTGACTTTGGACAATTTACTTTCTTTATGCCTCATGCATAAAATTGTTTTAATAATAATACATATTATGTAGTATTGTTACAAGGATTAAATAAATTCGTATTTGTAAAGCATTAAACAACGCTTGGAGCACAGTAAGTACTATATAAGTGTTTGTTAAGTAAAAATAAAGAAATCAATAACTCATTCATATAATTTGAGTCCACATAAGTCATTTATATAAAGCAGCCGAATGTTTGAAATAGAGAGATCGATAGGTGTTAACTATTTATTGGCAGTGTCTAGTCCTGTATGACATGGGTTTTACAATTAAAATGCTTTATTCTGCACTTTAAATGTACAGTACTCTGTATTTTACTTTTTTTGTTCTGACATTTATTTTTGGTGTATTTTGGGCATTGAGTATCTGACATATATATCTGATAGATAATTGACAAAACATATTGGGAATTATGCAAAGTCCTAGGGCTATAATTGTGGATGAGAGACAAAATGTAACTGTAAGAACCATTTAGTCTAAGGAGAGTATCTTCACTTTGATGCTGTAGCGGAGAAAATAGTGGGTCTCATCCAATGTAACAAGTGGGCAAATGAGACTCACAGTCATTCACCTTTGTCCCGCGTCACCTGGTGGCCCTTCCATTTCCTGTCGCTGCTTCTCCTCAGGTGTCAGCATATTGGCTACGTCATTCTCAGTTTTGCACTTTCCTTGCTGTAGTTAGTTATGCCAACTCCTACCTATTTTTCAAAATGATAGGTTTTAAAGAACATTTTTCTTTTTACTGGTTCCCTTTAAAATGAATTAATCTTTATCTGTCTATTCCTTCATTTCTTTACTCATCCATATTTATCTCCATTCACCTGTAGCCAGATCACTAAAGTATGAAGATATAGTCAATCTTCACTATTCATGGATTTTGTATTTCTGAATTCACCTCCTCACTTAAACTATGGGTAACCCCCAAATCCACACTCCTGGCACTTTCATAGTGTCTCACAGTCATGGGCAGGGTTAGGAGACATCTGAGTGGCCTCCCACTCCCAGCCCAGGCTGAACAAGGTGGCTGCCTGCCCTCTCGTTTGAGCTCTCCCCCTGTAAAAAGCATCCTTAGTGTGGTAGGTGCAGCGCCACATTATTTGCTCTTTTGTAGGTCATTTTGCTGTTTAAAATGGCCCCAAAGCGTAGGGCTGGAGTGCTGTTTAGTGTTGTGAAGCACAAGAAGTCTGTGATGGGCCTTACAGAGAAAATTCATGCAGCAATCAGATCAGCTTTGTTCAGGCAGGAGTTACAGTGCTGTTGGCCATGAGTTTAATGTTAATCAATCAATAATATATTAAATAAGGTGTCTTTAAACAGAAACACACTAAACAAGGTCTGTATTGATCGGTGAATGAAAATGTTATGAGCAGAGCCTCCCAGACATCTAACCCTGTATTTCTCTAGGAACAATGGTTTGGTATTTGCTAATTTAGTGTTCACTGAGACCTTATGGAAAATAACTGTCATGAATAATGAGAATCAGCTATACTTTTTCTCTGTACATGGGATATTTTTCTAACAATTAACTGATGATCAAAGTTTAAAAAAATAGAAAGCTGACAAGAAATGATATTAGAATGTTTGAAGTAGGTAAAAAAAGTGTTTGACCTCACTAATAATCAAAGAAAGCAAAATCAAAACGATAGCAAAATACAATTTTCTCCCATCTAATTAGCAAATAAATAAATTATTATAATCTTAAATTGTGACAACAGTACAAAGAGATGAGTTATTTTCTATACTACTAATTGTTATATAAATAATAACATTTCCAGAAAGCAACTTCTTAATGTATACCAATAACCTATAAAATCTTTACCTTTTTGAATAAAAATAATTCTGAATCTAGGATTATATAATCAGAAATTTAGAAAATTATAGATGTGCAAACCTGTTCCTCATTAAGTTATGTGTAACAATGGCAAATTGACAATTACCTAAATGCTGGGCACTGTGAAAATGGGTGAGTAAAATGGGGCTCTGTCTATATGAAGGGATATTTTTATAGCCAATAAAAAATTAATAAGATTTTTTAGATGTTTTTAATAATTAGAAATGCCCGATACAGTGTTCAGTGAAAAAAAAAAGAACAGATTCGAAAAAAAAGTTTAACTATATGTGGCAACTATGTAATAATACACACAAAAATAGTAGGACAAAAACCACAATGCTAATAGTGGTTGTCTTGAAGGTGATAGCATTACAATTTGAAAAACATTTCCTTATACCCTTTTGAACTTTCCAACTTTTATGCAGTGAACATCACAAAAAGCAAAACACAAAGATTGCAAATTCTCTATTTTGTACTTTAAGAAACACTTCTATAGTTTTCTGAATACAAGACAATAAAAATGTTTAATACATCATGAAGTGGCATTACTATAAATGAGTCATCTTATACCCTAGCACTTTTGGCCATATGTTTCACATTTTCAAAAATTTCATTAAACATAAGCACAAGTACTTATTCATAGAATTCCATAAAATAGTTTTAAGAGCATAAACCACTTCATAGTGGTTATGAATCTGTCATTTCTTGCTGGTCCCGTCACAACCCGCTGTGAGTACTACTCCCACCTAATTCTAAGCCAATGAAAATGAGCCTGGAAATATATTAATGGCACCATCTCCACTAGCATGCCAACTATACACATAGTTTGGTTTTTTCCTTCCAGGTAGATTCAAATCCACTGGATAGTAGTGTTTCTGCCAAATCTCCATGTAAAGACCCAGACAGTGTGAAGCAGCCTGATTCTCGGTTCTAGATTTGATTCCATTTTCCTGTGAGAATTCAAGCTTTCCTAGCAGAGTCCTAATCTTGTTAGCTCTTTCATCCTACTCAGGACTTGGTCTTGTTCCTTTAATTCCAAACTACTGTATGAGTTCCTGCTGTAGGCTTGTTTAATTAACCTAGAATCACAGCTCTGTGGCCTGCCTATTTGATGCAGCAATGTTTTCTGCCACACTTCTTTCCACTTTATCACATATTTTAGCTGAAAATAAAAGACTGACTTGGTCAGAATTGCATATGCTATGATAGCTGCAGTGTTGTGAATAGAACTGCTGGTCGTCTTACATAAAGAACAACCCTACTTCCCAGTGACTGTCCTCAGTCTCTGTCAACCAGTCATAAATCCAGTCTCACTGTGCTCTGGTAAAAACCAAACAAATTCAAAGCCAGCGATCCAGCCAAGGTTTAATACTCTAGTTACTTAAAAAACAATAAAAGTGTAGCAGCATTAGCATGGTGAAACTTTGGAATGGCTAGAGAAATATCCATAGAAATTAAGTTGTGCTAGAATTTAAATACACATGTGATTTACATATACAAGTATCATATACTAGTATATATCATGTTTTCACAGGCATACACCCATTCGTGATCAATATGGTATCTGGCTGATTTGCTAATTGGGTTCTAGTGATGCCCAGGTCACACATGGTAATCTTGCACATTGGTGCTATTAGAGATGAGAACCAAATGGGAGAGATGTATTTGAATAACACAAACACATCAACGTTGCCAGGAAAGCTTCTCAAGACATGGCTACTAACTAGTATTGATGAATTAGAACTGTTATCCTCATTCATAGATCTCTAAAATCACGTAGTTCATCTTCCTATATTATTCACTTCTTCAAAGAATTCCTCAGCTATCCACTCCTAATTTATCCATGGATTCATGCATCAAATTACACATGCATGCATTCATATTTATTCACTCACTGAATAAATATATATTAAGCACCTGTAACCCAGGCAATTCCTAAGTGGCTTTGCATAAAACACTAATCTGCTTATAAATGGTTTGTCACCAGCCACAACTGAAAAGAACAAATAAGTTGAAAGACACTGTTCCACTCAATGTTAGTAGGAATATTATTAAAACACAGTGCCATGTGTTGACATAGATTTAGAAGACTGGGTTACAACAAAGAACAGGTTTCTTTACCCGTGGGTCTGCTACTCCCATGCTGTGTTTGGATAGGTGAGTTTAGGAGTAGAATCTGGAGGAAGCTAAAGGGCTCTGCATAATGGAAGGAGATGACTTACAGCTCTCAGGGGAGCAATTCATGAGAAAAGGAGAGACTGTGGAAGGAGAGAGGAAGAGTGGAGCCAGGGGATGGAGGGAGGTTGTGTATTTGTCGTATAATGACTACCCGTGGCTCTGAACTAGATTTTCAATTCTACAGAATCATGTAATTCTGGGCTGTGACCTTGATGAGCTGCACTAGACCATGACCACAACACCCAGATGCTGATTGTCATCTAACACAAAATCCAGACCAGTCCAGACTAATCTTACCATTAGGTAAGATACTGAATGTAGACAATGTCGTCGCCCTAGCTGGTTTGGCTCAGTGGATAGAGTGTTGGCCTGTGGACTGAAGGGTGGAAGATTTGATTCCAGTCAAGGGCATTCGGTTGCAGGCTCCCTCCCTGGCCCCAACAGTGTGGGAGGCAACCAATCAATGTGTCTCTCTCACATCGATGTTTTTCTCTCTCTGGTAAAAACCAAACAAATTCAAAGCCAGCGATCCAGCCAAGGTTTAATACTCTAGTTACTTAAAAATGTCTCCTATGCAAATAATATAATAAAATTAGGGGTTGAAAATAGGTATCTGTCCTGTGTATGCCGTGCATGTCCCTCCATACACATGTGATTTACATATACAAGTATCATATACTAGTATATATCATGTTTTCACAGGCATACACCCATTCGTGATCAATATGGTATCTGGCTGATTTGCTAATTGGGTTCTAGTGATGCCCAGGTCACACATGGTAATCTTGCACATTGGTGCTATTAGAGATGAGAACCAAATGGGAGAGATGTATTTGAATAACACAAACACATCAACGTTGCCAGGAAAGCTTCTCAAGACATGGCTACTAACTAGTATTGATGAATTAGAACTGTTATCCTCATTCATAGATCTCTAAAATCACGTAGTTCATCTTCCTATATTATTCACTTCTTCAAAGAATTCCTCAGCTATCCACTCCTAATTTATCCATGGATTCATGCATCAAATTACACATGCACTCTCTAAAAATCAATGGAGAATTAGCAAAAAAAAAAAAAAAGACAATATTGTCTCCTATGCAAATAATATAATAAAATTAGGGGTTGAAAATAGGTATCTGTCCTGTGTATGCCGTGCATGTCCCTCCAGGAGCACAGATTATCCTGTTTCTTTCTCACTGCTCTTTCTTTCTGCCTCACTGAACACCAGTGTCCTTATCAAAACAGCTGATTATCTCAGAGACCATGTCTCAGATATGCCTCTGAGAATGAGAATAAAGGTCCCTGAAGACTTTGGAATTTCAACTTTCCATTTAAAAATGCCTCTTTTCCTGGGAGTAAAACAGGGACAAGCTTTTGTTAACCAAGATGAATCAAGCTGTCCTGTATGGTCTTGGGTACATTTTTTTATGATTCAGGGAGAAAACAATAAAAGATTCTCCAGGTTCCACTAATTCATTTCCACTTTCACAGTAAACTTCTCAAACAGAAGGAAGAGGATGACGGCACAGGAGCCCCAGGGGTCCCGCCTGGCTGCACTGCTTTGGCAGCTCTCCCACTCATGGCGGCTCTCCGTGTGAACAGTAATTCACAGGGGAGAGCAATCAGCTCTCTCTGCTGAGAACCAAGATGGGAGCTCCAGGTGGCTCCTCCCCAGCTCCAGCTGAAGTGCTGGGATCTCTCCCCTCCAGACCGAGAAGCAGCCGCTGGGTCTGGAATACACTGGGCCCTAAGCACCCTGGAGCATTCCAGGATGAACACATGGTTCCTTTCTGGGTGAGATGACAATAGAGTAAGGCACACAGAAGCACATAAAAGAGCAAGGCAACCACACCAGTGTTAGAATGGCTCGCCCCCATAGGTTGTATCAGTGTACTTTCCACACCCTAGAGTGCAATTATTGTCACCCGCAGGTAGGTCTTTTCATGATGTGAGTGAGCAAGGAGCGTGTTTCATGGATTGTTATATTCTCAGCCCCTAGCACAAGGCGTGGCATATTTCTTTGAGTAATCCAGCTTTCTACTCACATGCCTTTTACTCTAACTTCCCTGTGTAGAAGATTCATCCATCCATCATTCTTCATTTTCTTTTCCTCCTTTGTTTTTGTCTGCATCTATATCATTGCCTGATGTTATGGATCTGTCTGTATTATCCATCTTGACCATCAGAATATAAGCTTTGTAAGAAGGGGCCTTTGTCAGTCTTGTTCACCACTGTATTCTCCGTGCCCAGAATATTGCAGAATAGGTGTCCAATACATATTTTACAGATGATATTTTATAACAACAAATATTTGTTGAATGAGTGAATTGCTTTAATACTCTAATGCATGTAAGGAGTGCTATGAAAATTTAATAAAGAAATTAATCTTGGTTACAGAAGGATCAGGAAAGGTTTCACAGAGCAGGGCTTTGGAAGTATGGGTAGCATTTCAATAGTTCTAAAAAGTACCCCCAAGTTGTAAGGGGCAGGACACATTCAGAGAGCCATGAATAGTGAGTGGTTGTGGAGGAGGTTCTGTTCATACTTCAGTTATTAATTAAATTTAACAGATATTTTGTGAGCATCTACTATGGGCCAGGCACTATTCTCTGCACTGAGGAAATGAACAAAGGAATCAGACCTAGCATTCAACAAGAAATAGGGGAATAGGCTAGCTTAATTTTAAGCTTAAATCCTGTGATCAGAAAATGGAACTTTATTCTGTACTCAGTGGGGAGTCTTGGAAAGCTTGTGAGCTGGGGGATTCAAGTTATTATGTAGAAAACAAAGGAAGGCATTAGAATGTTGAATAGAGCAAGATAAAGAAGCTGCAATTTCTTAAGAGTTTGCTTTCTTTTTGCAATTAAAAAAATGTCCAAATACTTCCATGCACATTCACAAGAAATCCTAGAAAAATAACAAGATAAGGATATTATTGATGCCAGAATTTGAGGCCTCATGACAAGCCATTTCATTCTTTCTTAAAGACAGAGACCCCAAATCTGCAGACTCCAGGAGGTTAATGTTTCACATTTCAACATAGTTCCAGGTGATAGAAGAATGAAAGAAGTCCTGGCTGCCTTCCCATAACAATATTATTGTATTATCAGCCATTTGGAGTAGAGCATCCCTAGGTCTAAATATCCTGAAATGGTATTATCAGGTAATGATTGGGATGAATGCTTTAAAGGCATTAAACAAGCTTAACCACACAATCAGTGTGTGCTTCACTCAGGTGGTCCTTTTGCTAAGTATAAGATGACAGGAACATTTGCATTGAGTAGGACATGAAAGATGTTCAAATGCTACAGAATGTATCAAAAAGGGAAAAAAAACTAACATTTTTCACAAGTAACCACAGTGCTAAGTGCTTTTCAGGTTTTATCTCATTCACTCTTGGCACAGCTCTACAAAGGAGATAAAGGGCTTCCATTTTGTAGATAGGAAACAGAATTGACAGCTGATAAGTCTCTGAGTCCAGGTTGCTCAACCAAATTAGAGAGTGCAAAGTTCTGATAAAACAGCAGCAAAATAAAGAATCATGGGGCAGGTCATGATCATACTTATTGGAAATATCCCATGAAGAAATATTCATTTAATCGAAGTTATGTTTTATGAATCAAAATGGAGAATTTATCTAAAATATGAATGCGTTGAGATTTGTTGATGTCTAGACTTAAAATTTTTTAAATGAAAATGTGAGGTTCTAGAGTCCAAATGCAGTAACAGACTGTGAATGAAAAGAGAGAGAGAACATTTGGTTTCTCTTATTTCACTTTTTTGTTCATAATAGGATGATAAATTTGTGACATTGATAAGAAAATAAGAAGAATTTCTTACTAAATTCAGAATTAATACCTAGGCTATATTCTAAGCACTTATAAAATGCTTAATGGTTTTCTATTATCATCGGTGTGATGATGGTCATATTTCATTATCATTTCTAGGCCTGGCCACACAGCACAGATATTGTGAAAATACTACAAGCAAGTCTCGAGTGGATATTTTCAATGGCAATAGTGTTTGAACTTATCCCTTTAATACAGGTTTATACATATTTTATTGCAGAGGTCAACCAACCTTTTCTGTCAAGAGCCAGAGAGTAAACATCCTGGCTTTGTGGGCCATTTGGTCTCTTGCAACTATTTAACTCTGTCACAGTGCAAAAGCAGCCCCAGACACTGTGCAAAATGTGAATGAATGAGCATGGCTGTGCTCCAATCAAGCTTATGAAAACTGGCAACAGCATGGGTTTGGCCTGGCATGGCTGTAGTTTGCTGAAATCTGATATGGTAAAATTCATTATTGTTATAAAACTATTTAAACACAAGGATGTAGTCTGATTGTCTAATTACTCAGGTGTGTAATTCACCTGTTTCCATGTCTGTCTCATCTGCTAGATGAAGGTCTTCTGGGGCATGGCGTGCATCCTGCTTTTCCTTAAAATTTCTAATACATCATGGGCAGGATAGCTGAGCAATTGCCAAGGGCTCCTCTAAGTAACTCCATAACGGGTTACTTAATATCCCTGGAATAAATAAAAGATGTGTGCCAGGAAGGCTGACTTCCACAGGAGACTGGCAGCTTGTAAATTGGACTTGTTCCCACCAAAGTAAACAGCTCCCATGAGCAAGAATATAAAAAAGCCTTCACTGACACCACTCATCTGCTGAGGAGATGCCTGGTGTGCACACAAGCTGCTCCGTGCGGCGGCAGGAAGAGCCACTTGCCTGCACAGACGCTGCCCCAGCCCCTAGTCAGTTGCTTGAAATGAATGAGAGCTGAAATTCTGAAAATGTGGGATGCGCGGCATCGCTGCTATTTACCGGGAACATGTGATTTATTGTATCATTTACATTTAAAACCCTCTTATAGGCCTCCTCAGAAGTTATCTGGTTCAGAAAATTGCAATAGCAAGGCAATTACGATTAAGTTAGAATGTTACATGATATTTAGTGCAGGTAATAAATCTCTCATTTTGAACATAATGAAAAAGGTATACAATAATTGAAAACCCTGGCCTTAATAAGAAAACGTTGAGCAAATAATTAGCCTCCCTAGGGTAGCCACATGTCCCTGGGTATGCCTGGGCGGTCTTTTGATAAATGTTGAATGAATGAGGGCAACAGGCCTTGGTTCCACCAGTTCTGAAGAATCAAAGAGCTGACTTTGGACATGTTGAATATTAGCAATTTTATGATATGAGAAATAAAATAATTTCTGATAAAGTTACCAAGAGGGGATAGCTGTACAAGGTCAGTGTTTCCTAAAATGGTGTTGAAATTCACAGCGAGTGACTTATATCCATGCTCACAGTAAATGTAAAATGTCGACTTTGTCTTTCCCCTGCCATCTGGGTGAGAAAGAGATGCACTGTGAGAGCAGTTCTGGGGGAGACCCAGCTGGGAACGTTGCTGGTATCCAGCTGAAGGGACAAGCTTGTGGCGGGCCCTCATGAGCACCCGAAATGTCTCCACCACGCACGCACCGCAGTTAATGCCCAAGGGAGGTCGGGGGCTAACAAACAGGAGAAACTATGGTGGATTTCAAAATGTTGAAGAAGAAGGCATTACAAATGGGCAAAGCAGGAAAGGCAATAAAGCAGGGCGAATAAACACTTGGAGAAAAGGAAGTCAGATCTAGGTATAGAAGAAATAAAACTCACAATTCTAAATGCTGTCTCAGTAGAAAATGAAAAGACTATTTCAAAATGCATGTGCATAATTTTAGAATTAATTCATTGCTCACCAAGAACACCAGAGTTTAATTTGTCAGACCGAAAAGGAGACAAAAGGAGCTTTTAGTCCTTCAAAAATCAAAGAACAGGCACCCTTGTATGGTGCACCCTAGGTCTTATTTTAGTCTACACATAGATACAATGATTAAGCTTTTGTATAGTCTGTGAGAGTCTTTGAAAGAAAGCTTGTTTTAAACAATCAAATCCACCTGACTACAAAGGAGAAAGCTGCAAGCTTTCTTTTAAGTGGTTGAGCACTGAACCACAGGAAATCAGCTTGGAGTCGTCTAGATCCGAGAGAAGAAATAGCTTGCTGAATGCAGCACACAGGGCACCTGGGAATTAAAAAGGGAATCGATGAAAGGTAGAGTGCAAAATGAAGATAAATAAAGATGAAAACTTTTAAAGGGAGAAAAAGAGTGTGATCACATAGGATTTATGTTAGGCAGCTAGATTTTCACAAACATAGTCATTTGGTGATTCTGGAATTTAACGTTTACTAACTTGATTTCTGAATCACAGGTGCCTACAGGTATCTTCATGTCTCACTTGTAGACTATTTCACAAGTGATCCCGGAGGAGGAAGACTACACTTTGCCTCTACTTTAGTCTCTCTCCTGACTTGACAAGTAACCAGATGACCTTAGACGAGTCACATACCTGCGATTTTTGACCCACTTCACAGATAGGGGGATCCTAAGTGCACTCTGGACTTGATAGCATTTTGGAGAAAAATCATGGTAGCTTTACCTGTTTGAATAAAGTGCATGGACCAGGAAATGAAAAAGTATGACTACTACAAGTACAATGGATCTGGGAGAGTTTAAGGGCTGTAGAATTTGCAGTTGCATATTATTTACTGGGACAAGAGGAGGCAAATAGTGAGCACACATGGCAGTCCTTCATCTGTCCCTGGAACCTGAAACTTGAAGGTGAAAGAAATGTCAGGAGAACAACGTGATAAGAGTCTGAAGAAGCAGAGCATAGACTAATCCTCCTGAGCAGGGTATAAAATATGATCTATGAAAATGTTCTCAAACTTTAGTGTGTGCCAGAATCACCTAGAGCAGTGATGGCGAACCTATGACATGTGTGTCAGAGGTCCCAAGCGAACTCATTTTTTTGGTTGATTTTTCTTTTTTAAATGGCATTTAAATATATAAAATAAATATAAAAAATATAAGTCTTTGTTTTACTATGGTTGCAAATATCAAAAAATTTCTATATGTGACACGGCACCAGAGTTAAGTTAGGGTTTTTCAAAATGCTGACACGCCGAGCTCAAAAGGTTCTCCATCACTGACCTAGAAGCAGCAGTGAGCTGAAAAATGTTTAACAAATGTTTGCTAGGATAAAAAGCTCTGATTTGTAGTGTTTGCCAATTTCTGTTGTGTAAATATTCCTGACATGCCCAATTTTGAGCTACAAAGGTAGCATCACTAGTATGGACACAGGAAGAGATGCTAAGGTGCCTGTACCAGCTCCCACTGGCTCAAATATGCTCCCCGCAACCCCCCGCCCAAGGGCTTGCCAAAACACAGCTTTCTGGGCCTTCACTCAGTGTTTCTGATTCAGTAGTTCCCCCATGATGCTGATGCTTCTATCTCAGGGACCACACTTTGAGAGCCACTGGTCACCCAAGAGAAACTTTGCAGACAGTATGTACAGAAAGAAATTGAGAAGCAGTACCACACAGGTAAGCAAAGAGGACAAGAGAAGCAGAATTGGGGAGGGGGAGTGTTGTAAGGACATAAAATGGCATAACAAGAATAGAGTAGATCTGAAATAACAGTCTGTTTGTGGTTGTGGTAGGGAAGATCCTGGAGTGCATCCCTCAGGGTTGACTTGGGATGTGAACCTACTGAATAAGAATAGGAGAAATCACCCAGAAATCAAATGTCAAGCTTATATATAAAATGACATCAGAGTAGAGTTGCTAGAAACCATTTTTGAGGCAATTCCACTGTACACACATAGGCTAAAACTACCCATTCATTCTCTTTAGGAATTCAACAAAGGCTCCAAGAGAATTTGTCTCTTCAAGCAATGCAAGGCATTAACAGCTCCAGTAAAATAGGCTGGGCCATGTGTTGTAGGGCCTTGGAGAGACAAGGAGTCTTTAGAAGAAAGGGTTCAAGTAGCAACTCTCTGTTCATTGGCTGTGGGCTGGAGGTAGGGGTATTGCGAGACCTCTCTGATCATAGTTTTTCATCTATGAAAGAACAAAAGCCATGCCCTGACTACTCTGTGTGGAGAGGATTGTATAAAGGCATTTGTTCCATCACATATACCAATATTAGGTGGGGCATCATTTGTGAAAAGTAAGGTGCAAGGTCATGTGTCAAGAGGAAGAAAGTGTTACTGACTTGGCAGAGTTTTCTTTTAGGTAGAGAGTATTTATAAGTAACAGAGGAGGGCACCAAAAACATGGGTCGGTATGTGGTTTAAGCACTCAGTGCAGTGTGAAGGGATAAGAGGGGCTTCAATGAGGAGAGACCATGAGTGTGTTCTTTCAAAAGAGGTAGAAAAGGCTATTTTGAGTAGACGGCCACAAATCATTTCTCAGTAAAGATAAGTTACGCCCACTTCAAGGGCCCAGAAGGAAGGAGGAAAGAACTCAGAAAAGCTACCGGTGGCTATAATAGGCAGAGCATCTCGTGCAAAAAAGCTTGCAGGGAAAATGGCAAAGGATTTCAGTTGATGGAAAGACAAACAAACTGGCTCAGAATGGACAATAGAGAAATCAAGAAAAATGGCAGGAAAAGTATTGTACCTGCTGAAGAGAGGAGATGGGTAACTTGCGTCAGAGGTAGATGCCTTCTCAGGCCAGGAGTAGGAGGAGAATACTGAGGGGAAATATCAAGCCCAGGTAAATGGCTCCCGCCAGGGATCACTGTAGTCAGATACTGGGCAGGAAGAAGACTCATTCATAGTTCTGACAGAACCAGCAGAAGGTGAAGGAGTTCAAAGGAAGCCACGACAACGTAACCTCTAAGTTGCATATAAGCATAAAGCCAGAGAAGACATCACCTGAGAGGGAGTCTGGCAACACAGGCCACACAATGGTGAAGGAAGTGCCACGGAAAAAGGAAAGAAGTTTTCATCGTGTTTTTGGGGAAATGGGATGTAACTGAGGGAACGGAAACCTGATTTGGGAATGATTATAAGTAACTTTATCATTTTGTCGAAAAGTGTGGATCAAGAGCTTTCACCTGTGGGAGAGACTGGTCCACTTTGAGGTGAAGGCACGTGACCACTGGGTACAAGGAGGAGAGAGCAGTGGCAGTGAAAGGTGGCAGAGGCTCTCTGGGCGGACTTATGTGGAAGGTGGCAAAAGGAACCACGTCATAGCAAGTTTTCAGATGTGCTCAGCTCTCAAATATGCTTTACACAAGGAATAACGAGTGTTATAAATACATGGAAACTTTAAAGGGGGAACAAAGACATTTATGTACCTGAAATACACCAATATATATGCGATGAAGATTCACTTAATCATTACAAGCTTTTGGGTTCATTACTACTAAATCCAGCTTTGCACTTTCCTTTTGCCTGGAATATTCTTATCCCAGAAACCCATGTGCCTCCTTCCCTTACTCTGCAACTCTGCTTAAATTGTACCTTCTTAGAAAAGCCTTTTCTTACCCCCCCTTTTTTCTTTTCTCATCTTTCTTGTTCTTTTTTTTCTTTAGAGCACTTACAACTAGATGATATGTATATTTATCATCTGTCTCCCCACTAAAACGTTGGTTCCTTGGGAGAGTGGGTCATAAAGGTCTTATTCACTGCCATAACCTAAACGTCTAGAACTGTGACTGGCACATACAAAATGCTTAGGCTTGGCTGGAGTGGCTCCCGGGTGGAGCATTGGCCTATGAACCAGGAGGTCACGGTTCCATTCCCAATCTGGGCACATGCCTGGGTTACGGGCTCAATCCCAAGTGTGGGGCATGCAGGAGGCAGCCAATCAATGATTCTCTTTCATCATTGATGTTTCTCTCTCTCTCCCTCTCCCTTCCTCTTTGAAATCAATAAAAATATATTTTTAAAAAAGAAAATGCTTAGGAAATATTTAGTGAATGAAAGAATGAATCACTGTCTCCAATGTACTGGTGAGGAAATTAACTAGGAAGGTTAGTGACTTACCTAGGATACAACCAATAAGGTGGAGGCAGGATTTGAAATGGGATCTTTTGGACTGTCACACTGTTTCAGTTATTCTCCATGACACCGTTAAAAACAGCAAACCTGGCTGAAAGGCAGTGGGACATAGTGTTGGCTTCAAGTCAGAATGGATTTCCATCCTGGCTCAGCCACTATTTAGTTTCCCACCTTCTCCAGGCTTCCTGGCCTCTCCATGCCTGCTTCCTCTTTGTAAAATGAGACTATGGGGTTGTGGAGATTAACAAGTATAACTTCTGGCACCTAAGCGAATCCCAGTGAATGGTAGGTGAGACTACTGGAGCGGACAGAATAAATACAGGAACGAGGTGACTGGAAGAAGGAGGAAATGAAGAGAGGCAAGGGAAGGAAAGGTGAGGTCTCTGGCTTTCCTCGAGGGCTGTCGGATGAACAGAAGGCTTCTTAGTGCAGAGGAGAAAACTCAACAGCTTTTGTGGAGAGGGAGGGCCTGTACGGGGAAATTTATGAGGTGCTCAGTTAACAATGGATGCGAGCAGCTGGCCAGCAAGGGCTCTGTAGGTACCATGTACCCCAAGAGGGATCCCTTACAAAGCTGCAGTATTGTAGGGTGAATAGGTCTAGAGACATAATGTACAGCATGATGACTCTAGTTCAGTGACTTTCAACTGGTGTGCTGCAAGAATTTTTAAAATACGCAATACCTGCTGTTTAGTCAGGGGCACTGACCTCTTTCCCCTTACATGGTCAAATTTAAAAAAATGACAACAGCCAACAGAACAATAGCTGTCAAAGGTGAATAAATAAAAATTATACCTATTTTTTGTTAGATCAGCAAAAAATATATTTTTCAGTATGTTGCAGATTTTTAGTGATTAGTTTATGTGTGCCATCGAGAAAGGTTGAAAATTGCTGCTTTAGTTAATAATACTGTCTTTTAGACAGGAAATTTAGTGAGAGAGTGGATTTCTGGTGCTCTTTCTCTCCCTCACACAAAGAGTAACTATGTGAAGAAATGGAAACATTCATTAGCTTGATGGTAGTAATCATTTCACTATGTGTATGTATAGCAAGCGTCATGTTTTATGCCATATATATATATATATATATATATATATATATATATATTAAAAATAAAGCATGTATCGTGATTCTTCATGGTAAAATGAAGAAAATCAAGGTAAAAATTTTAAAATATCCTACATTGAATTAAATAAACACTTTTAAAATGTTGATTTTATTTTATGTGAATTTTACCTCAATGAAAAAAAACACGAGAAAAAGACGGATGAACCTACAGACATCTATAGTAATTTAACTCCATAAAATGAGGTAACCATGAGCTTACATCAAAGAGAAAAAAAAAGTGACTTTGGAGAACATTTCAGGAAGAAGAAAGGACTGGCCTCATGAAGGCCCTCCGTGGTGGTGCTAAAGAGCAGGAGCGGAGCCCTTTGCTCATTCCATCATGGAACCAGGGTGGGGCGTATACTCACAATCCCAAAGCTGGACCTGTGTTTTGAGAAAGATTATTTTACTCTCTAGCTCTTTTACTTAAAAGGAAGAAAAAACATTTTCATAAAATTTCCTCTATTAAAAAGGACAAAAATATGTAAAAATAAGGGACTATTGTTCCTTTCTTTTCCCCACAAAATTCCAGGAATGGTTTTTCTTTGAATCTTCTTTAGGGCACAGGATGACAGAAGACACAAGGTACGTGAGCTACAGCAGCAGTGCAGGGTGGCTGGGACACTTTTCATACTGTTTTTAGGTACATAGCAAGCTTAAGCTCTATATATATATATATATATATATATATATATATATATATATATATATATATATCCCACGTTCAAAGGCTGTTAAATCGCATTGTTTACCATATCTTCAGAAAAAAAT
>NW_005871053.1:14812046-14853278 GCF_000147115.1 Myotis lucifugus
TGTGTGTATATATATATATATATATATATAGCAACAATTACTTTTGTATTCAATTTGAGCCATACTCTCTTTTCTGACTGTCACAGTAACTTCAGACAGTATTTTTTTAATATGGAAACTATGGTAGAGGTATAGTCAGATGGCTATTAGAAAGGAGACATTTCGAGATAGACGAGAAAGACCAGCAGAGAGTAGTTCTGCCTGACTTTCAAGATTTGTAAGAGCTGGGGGACGTGTTAAATGATCTGAAGAAAATTCTCTAAGTGGTAAAGCTAAGGGCTCTGAAGAGCAAAATAAACATTCTTCTCTGTAGAAACATTTAATAGCACACATAGAAATAGCAAGTGGGAAGTCACAATAACAAGAGCAGAGAGTAAATGAGGCCAAGGCAGGAGAGGCACACACACACATGCGCATGTGCACACAAGTATGAGGCTAAAATGTGGTGAGACTTTAAAAGAGATGAATTTTTCCCCCCAATGGTACAAACTGTGCAAGAACAAGAAAAAATAGAAAATATTGTAAGAACTTGTTCTAAATTCTCTTTAATAAAGAAATATTATTTGCAATTAAAAACAAAACAGCTCAAACATCTCATCTGTAAGACTTTCTTGGTCCAAATCCTTTTTAAACAGTAATCTTCTGCCTCTGTGCTGCTTAGCACATTGTTCCTTATTTCTACCAACTCACTTTATGCTCTACTACACATTGTTTGCCTCTTCCTTTCCCATCAGTAAACCTGGGAGTTCCTTAAGGGCCAGACCATGTTTTATTTTTTGTGTGTCTTCTATTTTTAGCATATCAAATGGAAGAATACTTGAAGAATATTGTGCCTGCTAGGAGGAAAGTGAGATGAAAAGCCAGAAAAGAAAGCCAGACTTGGCATCGATGGTATTTCAATGAAAAGATTGAAGGAGGCAGGCAGAACACAAATAATAATATTTGGTGGGGCGCCTGCAGTGAGAGCTGCCAAGAATAGCTGTGGTTGAACAAGACTCAGCACAGTACCCAGGACTACAATGATCCAAGACTGCTTACCAAGAACTGATAGTCATTTAGTTTGGCTTTTGATTTTCAGCTTACGATGTGTCATAATGTGGTCATACTCCTAAGTTCTTTTACAACCGAGAAAGAAATGAAAATAGAATAAGAGAAGTGAGATAACAATATAGTGGTAATTTCTCTCCTAAAGTATAAATTTGAAGAAAGCATACTAGAAAGAGGTCAGCTAAAGAACTGATCATTATGTATATGATCATATATGTAATACGCAAATATATATGAAAGAGAGGATAAAAATGCAGGGTGGTAAACAAAGTTTGAGGCCATCTAATCCATAGACAATATTAACATTTGGTTGTAGAAAAGGAATTATAGTGTAATATCCTTCAGATAAACTCCTTTTCTGAAAATATGTGAGCATCCTTTGAATGAGGAGGCACTTTACAAATATCAGATGTAAGATTTCAGCCACTGCACTTATGGGATACCAATATTATTCTACCCACTATGGGCTAACATTGAAAAATACAATGGAAAATTATAAGGATGTGCTTACAATATTTCATGAATTCTATGGTAATATTTAAATAAGATCTTGTCTGTTTTATTAACCTGCTGTACAATTTGTAAACAAAATAAACATTTATGTAGGTTTGATTTGAACAAAAGTAATCTATTTGGAAGTGACAGAGATCTGAGATACTAAGTGCTGAATGATGTACCATATCAACCCCATTGGACATATCTTTCTTTCTGAGTAAATCATATTTTAGTATTTAGAGCAATGGGCTTTCAATTGTATGACTTAGGTTCCCTTTATAATATCATTTTTACTATTCCCTACATGACCTTTTAATTGGGTAATATATGGCAAAAAGCCACTTTGGACTTGTAATTATTGTAAGTAAATATGCTTTATTTAATTATAACAGCATCTGCATAGATTTCCAAAAAATAAAAAAATTAAAAATATTTATTCACTCTAAAATGTTTCTTTTTAAAAATTCTTTATTGTTTAAAGTATTACATAAGTCTCCTTTTCCCCCATTGACCTCTCCCCAGCCACTCCCACCCCCCAGCACATGCCCTCACCCACCTACTGTCTGTGTCCATTGGTAAAATGTTTCTTTTTTTCTATTTTTGAACAGTAGAGGATCAAATACTTTAGATAATTTTTAGAAGGTTTATACAGGCATAAGCTCCAGTTGGATCAAATTGATTAAAAAACACACCTGTAAAATGTATAAGTGTTTATATGCTTTATGCTGTGACAGTTATAGAAAACCATGTAACAAGTAATTACTAACCACCAAGCTGCCCTTAATTCTACTTAAAAAAACTTTTTAAATTAACTTTTGTTTATGTGACTTATAAAATCCTGAAAAACAAGAGAAAAAAGGGGGTTGCATTTCTTTGGGTACCCACTTCATATAGATACACCTTCATCTGAGAATTTTTCTTTGATTTCCAGGCCTTACTCTTATTAAGAGTTTATTCCTCCAACTAGAGTAATAAGCATAGCCCAATTCATACTTCACTAGTAAGTTTGAAAGAACTCTTGAAACTCTTTAGCCTTATAATTTCTAAGTCCTTCTGATTTAAGTGGTTGTATAAGCAATTCAATAACTTTATCAGATTGAACTACTAGGGAAGTAACCCAGGTCAAAATTACCTACACTAGGATATGTGCCAGTGAATAAACTCTAGGATACAAGACAAGAATTTCTGAGCCTCCAATTCTTCTTTTTTTTATAGTTTTACATTGTGTATGTAGAACTTCATAATTGATTCAGAAATATATGTTCTCTCTCGATATTTCTGCCATCTTCTTGATTTTGCCAGTAGCTATGAGGTACAATGTTGAGGGCAGAAATCACGTGGTCCCCAAACCTAACTCACCAATGAGCACTGTTTGCTTCCCAGGCTCACAACTAATGTAATGAAATATTGTGTGGTTCAATGTGATTCCATAGTTGTGTGAATTTGACTCAAAAGGAGCTTAGGTAAGAGGAAAAAAATACCTTGTGATTTTTAAATTCACAATTCAATAAATGAAAAATTAGGACACAGAAGAAGGGATTATCCTATAATAAATCCCTTATCTACTCTATATCTTTCTAGGAACAATTTCAGATAAAATTGTAAGTTAGAAGGCATTTGGCTTTAATTCTCTATTTTGTTGCTCTTTTCCTTGATTTTATTGTAACAGTTCTGTAATTCAGACAATGCAGAGCACTACGGGGGCCCTAGGTCCCTTCTGTTAGAGACAAAGTCATTCCCACTATCTTGGGTGTAACTGATAGTTTTATGATTTTAAGGCCCTAATAGTAATCATTCCAAAAGAAGGAATGGGAAGTGGGGGTCTAAATGAAAAAAAAAATGTTACAGTACTTTTGAACAGCCTCCCAAGCTCACACCACATAAACAACATTCATAAGGGTAATTCAGCATAACCTTAATATATACTTCTTTTTCCATCCTCTAATACAACAATTTTCAATATTTTTCATCTCAAGGCACACGCAAACTAAGTATAAAACTCTGCAGCATACCAAAATATATATTTTTGCCAATCTGACAAAAAAAGTATAATTTTGATTCATTCACACTGTATGGCTATTGTTATGTTGGCTGTTGTTATTTTATTTGACAATCTAAGGGAAAAGAGGTCAGTGCCCCTGACTAAATAGTCATATATTGCATGTTTTAAAAGTTCTTGTGGCACACTCGTTAAAAATCGCTCCTCTAAATCATTCTGTAAGCCCAACTCAGAATTTGGTTCTCTGGATAAACCCATTATAATTAACCTCAGAGCATTTTCCATCCCCATGAAGGTTATTATTTCTAGAACCCCTAATCCTTCCACATATATAATTTGCTCTGTGTGGGCTGTAGAAGGAAGAAGAGATGAAGGGATAGTAAAGATCTCCTAATAGTGGCTATGCAATTATATGAAATAGTATAATCTGTGTAAATCGTCAATTTGTTTAGTTCTTGGTTCATATTGTCTTTCTACTGCTATTGCTCCTCAACATCACAGTGGCCTAACTTTGTGAATTTCATAGAGCCCAATTAAATCACCATCCTATTTGGGTGTTAAATGTTAGCTAATGTTAACGACAGTGACAGCTATGTTAATGAGATAATACACTTCTATTTTCAAGAGGTAAAACAAAAAGGATACTTATAGTTTTTCAAGCAACTGCTTGAAGACAACACAGCAAAAAGCCCTATCACCACTGTGTTGAAAAATCCCAGATGGGATATTTTTGTTGGTATATCATATGTGACTATGGTCTGCGTACAAAGATCATTGAGCATCACACACTTGGAACGGTGTTTTTTCTGTTCCTGTGATCTGTTTTCATTTACTTATTGCATCTAATATTTTGGCAAGCATCTTGTGGTTTTGTAAATATCACCTCGACAATATAAAAGTAATCTTTATAAGAAATAAAGAGTTCAAGGCAAGAGCAATGATCAATGTTCTTACTTTTTAGGCAATGCAAATAAAATCTGTACAATGAAGACTTTGATTAAATCATATGACCATGATCTGATTTTATACTTAGACAACGAAATCACACCCACAAAGATTTCTGTAAGTATTAAAATCAAGCCTAGACTAAAAATTACACATCAGAGAAGGAAAAGAAGGTTTCATTGAGCAGGTCCTTCGAGACTTCAAGCAAAAGGTGTATGGATAAGAGTTGCAAACGCTGGCCTGAGGATGACCAGAGTTTGAAGCCGGTTCTGCCACTTACACTGCCCTGGAAAAGTCAGCAACCGCCTCGGAAACCCAGTTTCATTATCTGTAAAATTAAGATTAAAAGTAATGCCCATTTCCTAGGGTTGCTGTGAGAATTGTGTGTTGATACATGTAGCGTGTAGTAGTAAACATTTTTAAAATCTCACATTTCTTTCACCGTTTGAAAAGAAAGCCACCCTTTTCTATGACGTTGCAATAGATTCCATCTCTTAACTGGAAACTTTAAGAGATGCTAACTGCAACAGTAGCAATTGATTTTCTAACACCTATTTTTATCACTCGCTTGTTGTCTGTGCTTTGTGCCGGAGCCAAGCACAGGCCTCCACCCTTCAATGCGTTTCCTGCTTGCTACCCCTTTTCCTTTCCTAATTCCATATTCTGAGTATATATGTATACACTCTCAGTGCAATCGACCTGCATTATCTTCTCTTCCCCACTTCCTTACCCTCCCTCTCTTAGACTTTTAAGCTTCATGTCACTATTTCTTCTAGTAAATTGTCCTTGATAAATGTTATACAAAAATTTCCAGAAATACCTGTGCCAGCATTTATTTCTCTGTCCTGGTATTTACATAAAAGTCACATTATTGATGTTCCGATAATGCCTAGAATTCAGGAGAATAAGCCCCCAAAACATCAAACATTTGCTGTGACTATTTCCCATAAATCTTATCTTGGAGTGCACTCTTAAAAGCTCTCCCATGCTTCCATTAAGATGGTCTACAAGACAGCTCTCTGCAAATGGCCCACGCTAATGAGCCCATGGATATTTTTAAAGCCTGATGTGGTCAATCAAAGGGGAGGCAGCTGCCAAGACACTCCCTTCTCCGCAGCTCTGAAGCACTTCCTGCAGAAACCGGGGCCTGGCTGAGAGGTGCCACAAGGCCCAGGCTTACCTCCTCAGTCATAACATGTCAGCAGCTCTTCTTTCCTGCTCCTTTTACTCTCACAAGAAAAATACCACTCAGAAAAAGACTAAGTGTTCAGCTTTAGAAAAAATCTAAGAGAACAAAGTTCTGACATCAGCCATAGAATTTCAATACAAAGGTTTATGACTCCAATACAAAAAGCTGTGTGCACGAAAGAGCTAGTGAGCAAATACAGCGTATTCACTGTGAACCCAAGTCATTTAATATTTATCAAGTTTCTCTCATTTAAAGTGGAATCTATGTCTCTTTTGTTTTGTTTTGTTTTTTTTTTAGCAGTAGACTTTACTATATTTTCCAAATTGGATGCAAACTGTGAGGGGATGTTTTCAGAATTCTGGAAAGTGATGCTAGAATGAGAATGGGTAATGTTGCTGTTTTCAACAATAATTATGGGAAACAATATAATGTAAAAATACAGGTTCCAGTCAGACTAACAAAAAGATCTTAAGCTGGTCCCACTACTTATTAGCTTTGTGATTCTGGGCAGCTTCTTAAAAACAGCATCAGATGCTTCCTAGGCTGTGCTAAGTAAGATAACGCATAGAATGTAAGTGCAGTACCGAGCATTGAATGTTTAATGAAAGGTCGATAAATGACAGTTATAACTGCTATGGCTATTATTCTCAACCCTTATTATTTTTTTGTAGAAATAATTCCGGCAAGAATGGAGAGTATACGCTGGAAATGTTTATTTCCATAGCAACGGTGATTGAATCTCAGAATGTTCCCTGAATAAGTTTCCACTACCTACACCAGGAGCCACAAAGAGATATTTGGTAAATTGAATATAGACTCAAAAAGAATGTCATTGGATTAGGTAGGCTTATTATTATTATCACTATTACTAGTGAATAGAAAGCCTTTGGGAAGGTACACCCTAGATCCACTACACCTTCTTGTCAGACACCTGGCAACTTTCTCACAGTTATGACTTGAAGATACTTGAATTTGCATCCCTAATCTTGATCTTTTCCAGACTTCTCTCCCACTCTACCAAAAACAGACCTACTCTCTGTACATGTATTTTGCAGAATAACTATTAATAAAATGTGTGTTGTTCCTCATTGAAAACATCATCATCATCATCATCATCATGGCTAACACTTTTTGGGCTTTTACTAAATATCCAGCACAATGTAAATCATTTTGCCTGTATTCACTCTTTGAAGCCAACATCACACTTATAATACAGGTACTATTTTTTAATCAATATTTATAGGGGAGGAAATAAATGTCAGAGATACTACTTGGCTCTGAGTTGACAATCTTTGATGAGAATTTGAGAAATTAGGCATTTGGAGTCCAGACATTACATTTTTAAATAATAGAGAGAACTAGATAGGCCACCTATATGTGGATTTTTAAATAATCATCCCAAAGGAATCATCCCAAAGGGATTACATTCATGGTGGGAATTTCAGTCATGGGGTTGAAAAGATATTTTAGGACAGAAAAGCCTCTTAAAATATACTGCCTCAAAGCCTGCTCATTCTGTTGACAAGTAGGGTTGACCTCACCAACATTAAAAAACAATTAGCACAGAAATACCACAAATGTAGACATTTAGTTTTATAAGTAACATTTCATGATATCAAATGGTTACCTAGTATGCATTTTAAAAATGTTTCCGATAAATCATTCCTTCTAATTTTTCATTCTTTTGTGACTTTATTTTGAAATTGTGTTAGAATATTCCTTTAGTAATGAAATATTCTAGAGTGCTCACGTTCACATTTTAGTTACAGTCAGCTTTGAATATAACTTTGTAAAATCATCAAGTAAATAAATATTCTATTTATTTTTCCAATATCTTACTGCCAATGAACCAACATACACAACTCCTTACTTTAACCATCATCACTTATTTTTACTTAGTCCCACATTATTAAACTGCATTTTTTACAAATCTAATGTACTATACCTTGAGTGCTTTATCTGCTTAATCAAGACATCCCAAAATAACATTAATTGAAATAATTCACATGATTTCCTTTTTTGTTTTGTTTTGTTAAATCTACAAGCTAAAAGTATACTATTGGACTTTGGTACACCAATGGTAGGACACAAGCATAAATACTGAAAACACAAAGATGTCCTCAAGTATAAAACTATAAATAACTCAAGCAAAATAGGACTACCAGAGGCATGTTATATTTGGAGGGAAGAAGGATTACTTGAATCTCATGCAAATTATAATACCTATTCTCATGTTTTCCAAATGAAGAAACAGTTCGAATGATGTAACCATGGTCAGAGCTACTTAGAACTAAAACTAGATTGAGGATCTCTGGCTCCTCGATTGGGGCTTTTGCTGTTATTATAAACTTAAGGGATTTGCAGTAGAGCCCCATTCTCAGAAATTTAGCTGATGCACTTGGGAAAGAAAAATCATAGCAAATCTAAATTTTTTTTTCCCGATGGCTCCTAAACACAGGCAACTACTTCACCGATGATCCACTGGAGAAACAATATTCTATTCTAACACCACTGGGGGGAAATGGTTATGTGGGACTTGCTGTATGTTGTATTTTATAAGCACAAGAAGCAATTTCCATTGCTGATTTTCCTAAATGTCATTGTGCAGCCTTGAGCCTAATGCTAGGAAGATATGTCTCCCTACATTTTAGGAATTAGGTAATAAATCTGTGTGAAAGGTTTTATACGTAGCAGAGCAGCTCCCTTCCTGCAATGTATTGAAAGTCAGCCCTCAACACAAGGGTTTGTAATATTTCTTCTTTTTTTATATACAAATAAAATAAATAAAAAAAGGAAAGAGAAAAAAAAGAAAAACAAAAGAAAGAAATTTGTGTGAAAGGAGTTGAGGAAAACATTTGACAATGTTGGTTGGCTATCACTGTGGACAAGATGAAGGCTCTGAATGACTATATTAAATTTTGTTCTACTTAATGACTAAAATTGGCCTGAGAGTTTCTAACGTGCTACGGCCCTCTGCTGCCTTTCTCTATTAGGAATACAGTGGTATTCAAAACAGACACAGAAACATGAACAAATATACTATAAAATAGCTGTAAACTGTGGTATGTATTATGAAAGAAAAGAATGGGGTGGGCGTGGTGGTGGTGGGGGGGGGCACATAGACTTTTATCCCAAGTGCAAGGTATGTGAAACTTGTTAAAAATTATAAAACATTTCAAACCTCCAGATAAAACATGCACTTACTACCCATACTTAATGGATACTAATATTTTGCCATATTCACTTCTTATTGCTCCTTTAAAAATATATATAAAAGTACAAAGTACAGCTAAAGCATGCACCACCCATTCTTAACACCCTTATCTCTAGAGATACCAGTCCTCACATTTGAATAAGAATATGATGTGATCCATGAACTCCTGCATAGGGAAGAGCCTGTGACTCCCGAGAGAGGAAGCAGAGAGAACAGCTGGAGGCTCCTGTACCGTGCAGGGGAGATGAAAGTTATATGTGATTGGGTGATACAAAGCAAATGGAGAGAGGTAGACAGACTCGAGACATATTTATATAACACATGACTGTGGGAGAAAAAACAAACACATAAGACGACCAAAAGCACTTTTAAAAAAAAATCTAAGCAGGTTGAAATAGATAAATCTAGTAAGTTCCCTTTTATAAGGTCCTGATCATGAATTTAAACAAAACCAAATGACAACTACATGAACTATACTTACATAATGTTAGTGATCTGACTTGGTAATGCCTTTTTCCCTAGCTGATTCAAAGGATGGTGAAGGGGAAAGCAACCTGGATTGCCTCAAGTGCGTTATACAGCTACTGCATAAAGAGTGCACAGCATCCAATTAAACAGTGATGCTTCTGCCTGGGAAAGCTATATATACAAGCAAATGAAACCTGAAAGGAACATGTTCGGAATACATAATTACAGTGGGGCCCTATTTAAAACACAGTTCAGCATTACATGTATTGAAATATAATAATCAATAAATGAGGATTCTGATATATCACAATCATAAATTACAAAGTTAGCTTGTAAATTAGTATTTATTTCCACTAATGTTCATGCCATTATAAAGTCCTACACTAAATGTGTCTTTTTTTCACTTATATCATTTAGATGTACTAAACAAAGGACAATCCTCTACATAGCTAAGTGTTATATGTCAAGTATTTAATAGTAATTGAACAACACCAGTTTAAGTACTGAGAAGAACATGAGCTTAAGCTCTATAAATCTCCAAAAAGATAAGGTATGTATGCAAATAACAATGTAAAACAGAATACAGTAAGCATTGGAGAATGCTAAAGTATTATTAGGCTGTGAGTTTCTATAGGAACTGGATCATGTCTTATCTTATATAATAAAAACCTAATATGCTAAGTGTCCAGTTGACTGGTCAGCCATTCAACTAATCAAAGCGTAATATGCTAATGATATGCTAAGGCCACTCAACAGCTCGCTATGACTTGCACGGACCACCAGGGGGCAGACACTCTGACCAGTAGGTTAGCTTGCTGCTGGGGTCCGGCCTATCGGGACTAGGTGAGAAGGGGCTGGAGCCCTCCCGCAGCCCCTCCCCGGACCTGATCATGCACCAGTGGGGTCCCTTCTTTAAGTTTTCAGGTATTTTGAATAAAAAAGAAATACGGACTGAAGAATTTGGGAGAAAAATGGTTAAGAGTCTGGTCTTGCATATATGCATAACCCATGGACACAGACAATAATGCGGTGAAGGCCTGGAGAGGGGGAGAGAGCAGGATGGAGGGGAGTCAGTGAAGGAAAAATGGGGACATCTGTAATACTTCCAACAATAAAGATAAATAAATAAATAATAATTCTGAGAGGGAAAAATAAACCATGCTAATAAAGTTAAAACAAAATAACAACATACAAGAGTCTGGCCTTCAGATAAAATTAAAACAAAACAAAAATACCTGAAATAATGGAGCAAATGGTGAAGGGTAGAAAAAGATATAAAGACAAGAAGTGGGTGCTATGTTTGGGAAAACAAGAGGAGGAGCTAAAAATAAAAGTGCATAAGGGGAGGAAGAAAGTGGAAGAGAAAGGGGTATGGCCTGAGTTTGGAATTTGACATTTTGGAGTTGTAGAACTCTTCTAGTTTATGAAAATATTCTGGATAAGGCTGTGGACATTGGCAGCTGAGTGAAGTGGCGGTCAAGGACATGAATGGAATAGGTAGAGGTGATCAAGGAAGTATGAGACTGATGGTCCAATGAGCCATGACATGGTTGCTGACATCATGATTTGGTGGGGAATACTAAGATGGAAGGAGATAGAAAACTATCACCAAATTATTTGAATGTTGGTGAAATACCAGGGGATTCTGAGAAAATGGCAAAGAGGGTGAGTAGAATGAGAGACTTGGTAAATATTTCATGGGGCAAGAAATACTTGGTATGAACCTTGTTGTACATATAAAAGTTCACAGTCAGAGAGATTGAGAGGCAGAGGAGAAGACTTTTAAGCCTGAAGGATGGTCTGAGTAACGTCAGGGGAGGCAGGAATGGTTAACTTTCTGATTCATCATTACTGGATCTCTCGCATGAAATGATCTGAAACAATTACATGGTTCCAGTCAATGGGCTTTACAGTATTTTCTAAAAGGACCACCAGCTCATATCTATCTCCCTTCACTCATAATTATCTGAACTCCCTAACTCCCTTATCCCCAGCAAAGCAAACAACACCTAATGATTCAACTGGTCCATGTCTGGTGTTTATATATGTGACCTGGTGTAGAAGATCTCCAACTGGTTCCATCTGATCTGACAAGGCCTGGCTAATTGGGTTCTTTTCAACATAAGGGGCTGCAGAAAGTCTAATTTCTTAATTTAATAGTAGCTTTTCAGAGGTGTCTTAAACTTGCTTATCTTTCCCTATTTGGACATGGCTCTAGCTTAAGATGGTATTTGATCCTTGTTCTGAGAATTATACTTTCACAGAGTAGAAAGGAGCTTTGGAGGGTCATGTGGTCCCACCTCCTCTCAATCAAAGACTTTCCCTAAAAATACTGTGCTCAGTTTCAGCCTGAACACTCCTCACATATTGAAAAATCACTAATTCAAGGGTAGATCGCTACATTTGTCTTTGCTGTAGTAAATTCTTAAATTAATACCACAATGCTGGGTAGACATGATCTGTTCCTGTTATCGCCAAGTTGTATTTACTATTTGTAGTTTATCATTTTGACCTGTCTGAAAGCACCTACACTGAGCCTGTAACAGATACACTATATTTGTTGAAACCAAATCTAAATCTTCAAGGCATCTTAACTGCTCAGTAGAGAAGAGATATATTTCAGTCATACTTCCAGTACAGTATAGTTTCACGTCACAATCTGTTTTCTATTGATTATTTATTTCCAAATCCATTATGAAATGTGTAACCAGAGGAAGACTCTGACTTGGGTGTACATGGTAGCATATTTATGCTCAGCGTATTTAGAGAGAAAAGAGAAGAAAGGAAGCAGGGAGAGAGGGAGTGAGGTAAAAATAGGTTATAATCTCAGCCCTTGGGTATATTATAAATACACCTGAATGTTAATTCCTACTTTTATAAAATGAGTACAATATTGTCTCCTAATTCACAACAATTTTTGGATATCAAATGAGCTCAAGATAATAAAAGTGTTTATAAATTAGAAAATCTTATCCCTTTGTAAGACATCCATACTTGCTTTTAGGTGCAATTTAGAATATCTGTCCTTTTACTTCTTGATATTGTCACTTCCTAAATACTATACATTTATTTGTAGAAGCACTCCATTTCAGGAAAAATAATGTGTTCCTCTGGAAGGATGTTTCATCACACAGCTTCTCATTATTTGTGTGAAGTGCCAAGAACCTCGAGAAGACAGGAGAAAAATCAGTCCTCTCTAGCTTCTCTGTAGCTCTCCTTTTGACAGTGCTCAAGTACAGGCTGGCTGGCTATAGCTCCACAGGGATTTGATGAAGCAAAGCGTTCCGCAGCAATACAGAATCCAGCCGCTTCTGTCTCAAGGGAAGTATAAGATACGACCTTGGTTGATCGCTCTTAGGTAAGCTGGTTGTCTGGCAAATCTCAGAAATCCAAGGAAAAAGGCATAAACCTTTATTGGTTTGCATTTTGTAGCTTTCATTATCATAATGTGATGTGCTGCAAATTGAATATCTTTACAGAAAGCTTAGAACAGCATGGCATTTCCTACTAAGATAGCCTACTGACATGTTCCACATAATCTTATCAATTCCTGTATCTGTGATGATAACAAAATGTCATTATGCAATATGTTAGTGCTTATAAAGCACTAAGTACATAGGATATTTTAAACCTGAAAGATGAGTTCATGATGAGTGAGATTTAAATAACCATATTTTTAATACTCTCAATGTGAAAGTAAATTTGATTTCTTCATGCTACACACATTTCATAGCCATCAAAAACCCTTCTTTCCTCTGAGATCATCATTTTATTTCTGAAAGTAGGGAAATATATTAAAGAAAGAGGATTCCTTAATAATAACGCTTCCAAAAGTGTATGTTCATAGATTTATATATAGATAACCCACTGAAGGTAAGTACACATTTTACCTAGATGGAAAAATAAATGAAACATTTTCTAAAAATGTGTGCAAAAATCGTTGCTCTAGCAAATAATCTGAATAGATTTCTAGAAACAAAAACCCTTTTAACTGCTCTTCTCACATTGGTTAGTTAACATGCTTAGATCTTTTTTTTAAAATATATTTTTATTGATGTCAGAGAGGAAGGGAGAGGGAGAGAGATATAGAAATATCAATGATGAGAGAGAATCATTGATCAGCCACCTCCTGCACACCCGACACTGGGGATTGAGCCTGCAACCTTGGCATGTGCCCTGACTAGGAATCGAACCAATTCCCACTTCTTAGGTCCATGCTTAACCATTGAGCAACGCTGGCCAAGCCATGCTTAGATCTTTTATACAGTAAATATTCTAGGTAGATTTTTTTATATTTTCATTCTTAGCAGACTATTAAATAAAAATCACACTCTTAATTAAATCAGTCATTTAATTATCTTTAAAAATCATGAAAAATCTCTGTTGGATTTTATTTAATACAAAGTTAAATCAGCAAAGGTGGAGGTGGAGGTGGAAGAGGTTATAGGGGTCTAAATGGTGATGGGAAAAAGAAAAGAAAGAAAACAAAAACAAAGCTAAATCAGCAATTTAGTAAGCTCATCATTACTAACTACCACTGATAATAAATAATGAGCTCAAACATTTCAAAAAAATTTTGGACATCTTAAAGTATATCTATTTTCTTCAATGGAAAAGATAATTTCTGCTGGCCATAACACAAAAGTCTTTATTAGTTACATGATTACATGCAGTAATCATAAAGTACTGCATGATTGAGCTGATCATGACATTTCAATCTGCTGTTTGCATATGTACACAATCTAAACTAATTTTAGTTTAAACTTAAAACTTATTTGCTGTGGGATGCACAGAATAGTAACATAAATAAAAATTAATAAATATGAAAATTAATCCATAATTCTAATACTTTAACAAATCAAATCAATTTCAGTTTTTAGGGCATCTTAGCATTCTTTGTTCTTATGCATACATAGACTTTTCCTGACAGTATAGGTAAGTTTTGGTTTTTAAATAGTCATAAAGTTTTCATAAATATAATGAAAATAAATAAATTATATATGTTACCATGTATCACTTCCCCACTCTTAGATGCTACCTTTTTCATCCCCACCTTCAACCCATGATTTTTGGTACTACCATCAAGCACCAACATTTTCATTTATGAGTCTTTCCCCTTTATTTGTGATGTTTCTTCCTTCAGACAAATTAGTTTAAATATAGACTTACAGACATGAATATTTTGGCTTTTATATTTCCAAGTGCTTTCTAAATTTCACTACCACCAACAGCAACAATATATGTATCTATGATTTGCACTGCTACCTTCACCAGCACTTAAGTATTAGTGTTTTTCATTGAATAAAGGAGCACTAATTATTGAGTTACATTTCCATGATTATTGAGTTGTATTGATTTTACAGAGAGGAATGGAGAGTGAGAGAGAGAAACACTGATCAGTTGCCTCCAGAACATGCCCTGACCAGGAATCAAACTTGCAACCTTTCAGTGTATGGGGCGGCACTCCAACCAACTGAGCCACATGGCCAGGGCTCATAAGTATTGTTTTAATCTGTATTATTACCATTGTTATGAGATGCTTAAAATATTTTCTAATCATATTTTCCATTATATAGATCAGTGATGGTGAACCTATGACATGCCTGTCAGAGGTGACACGCGAACTCATTTTTTTGGTTGATTTTTCTTTGTTAAATGGCATTTAAATATATAAAATAAATATCAAAAATATAAATCTTTGTTTTACTATGGTTGCAAATATCAAAAAATTTCTATATGTGACACGGCACCAGAGTTAAGTTAGGGTTTTTCAAAATGCTGGCACGCCGAGCTCAAAAGGTTCGCCATCACTGATATAGATTATCTTTAGAGTGTGTGTCTTAATATTTATTGAAAAAATGTATTTTTTAAAACTCTATCTAGAAAGTAACCTATATCATATTAACTGCAAATATTTTTTTCCGATATGGATTGTTTTACTTTTAAGCTTTTTTTGTAGTCGATAAGTTTAATATTTTTATATTATTAAATGTGTTAAGTATATTGCAATGTGAGATTTTTCTGTTACTTCAAGGCTCATATAATGATTTACTAAATGTCTGGAAAATATGCACCTTCCTCCATGATTTGTTTTTTTTTTAAAGAAAATTTATCTAATTAATCCATCTGGAATGTATTTTGGTATATGTTGTGAGATGTGTACCTAAGTTACTTTATTTTAAAACTCTATTAAATTTATTAAATACGCCTTTCCCTTCCCATTGTTTTATAATGCTCTATTTTTATATATTAAATTCTTTTATATAACATGTTGAGATTTTCCATACTTTCTTAGATCTAGCCAGTATCAAAAAAGTTAAATTATATAATTTTCTCCTATGATTTGATGTCTGGAATGGCTTTTCAACATTTATAGATTCTTTAAAAAATATACCTTTATTCCTATTAGCTTATTTTTCCAAATAGATTTTATCATTCTATCACCTTCTAAGAAAATCCAGTTGAGAATTTTATTGAGATCATACTCTTATATTTATAAATTAATGTGAAAAGCTTTACTTATAGTAATAACCAGAAAGGTAACCTCTCTTCACTAATTCAAGCATTCTTTTATAACTCACTAGAGGCCTGATGCACGAAGATTCATGCAAGAATGGGCCTTCCTTCCCCTGGCTGCCAGCACCGCCTTCGCTCCTGCCGGAGCTGCCTTTCAGCCTTTCCATGCTGCACAGAGGCCTGGAGCAGTGCTGAAGGCCTGCGAGATGAATCAGCATCCCGCCCGCCCCCAGCCACTGGCACCTGCGTATGCAATTTAACCTGCCATCTTTTTGGGGTTAATTTGCATACTCACTCCTGATTGGCTGGTGGGTGTCACAAAAGTGGGGTCAATTTGCATCTTTCTCTGTTATTAGTGTAGATAATGAATATTTTAAAGATATGTTCAATATTATATAATTAAGGGGCAAAATGGGATAATGAAAAAGTTGAAGACTATGGAGTGGGACAAATATATGTATCTCTAGGTTCAAATCCTGTGTGATTTGGGGCAAGATGTTTAGCTTCTCTGAGCCTCAGATGTATCCTATGTATATTGAAGGGAGTGGTACTTCTAGGATGGCTATATAAAGCCATTGGAGCATAACATATATACAATAAATGTTAGCTATGATTTTTTATTATAGCATGTGTTTAGAATTTGACATTTTACAAAATTCTTTCATGTGTTTTTATCTCATCTGCTCTGTTGATCTTCACAAAACCATGTTAGTTGATAATGTCATTGTTATTATCACTATTAATATTAAGAAGAAATTGGTAAAATTACTTCTTTTGAATCAGAAACATAAGATCATATCCTCATAACATATGTAAATGCATTTAAATCACCTACATCACACAATAACCTTGTCCCTAAATATTTTGAGATTTTTCCCATTATAATAGTTGCAATTGCTCTTTCACTATAATTTCTTTTATTATCATTATTTTTTCTTTCACTATAATTTTGATTAGTTTTGTTTATTTAAATGAACAATGTTGATTTTAGTATATTTGTTTCATGTTCAACAGTTATTATTGAGTCCCTTATCTCCTTTTAAAAATATGGTTAATTCTTTCGGTTTTCTGGGTTGTCATATTTTCAAAATAATTCTATATTATAGAATCATATTAACATACTCAGCCACTTAATTGAAAAATGAAAAAAAAACTAAGACTAGTTATCTATCATGATATGATATATTCCAATCTGCCTGTTAGAAACAAAAATTCTATTTATGAGATTATTTATCTGTTACTAATAAGTTTCCTTTAGCTTGTAGGTTGTATTACTTTATGAATTTTTCTCATCATTCTTTCAAACCTCATAATACCTTGACTGATAGGAAGATATGATGTTACAGTGTGGAAGAAAAGGAATCAAAGAGAAACCAAACATTTTTTTTCTTCTTTGTGGTTTTTAAATATTATTCTTGGGGATGAGAGAATAAAGGGATGAGTAGGAAAGAGGACTAAACTGCATGTACTTGCACACTTGGGAGATTTTTGCTGTTGTTTTGTTCTCTTAATGCATAGCTGGCTGAGCTCCTTTAAATCCTAACCTAGACCTTCAATTCCCCAGAATATTGTCAGGTATAGGAGGATAAGTTATTTTGTGCCTTTACTTGTCTTTTCCCATCTACTACCAGAATAGAGTGCTTCCTTCAAAAAGTAATAATAAAATGTCTTTTTTTTTTCATTGAATCACTTGGTCAACAAAACCAAATAATCCACTACCAACAGCAACCTAAAGGAATCCACTGTTCCCGCCGACATATTTCATTTTTACTTAAGCATGAATTGTTTTTAGATCAATTATAAAAAAATGGTAATGAAGGCTAAAAAAATGACCAAGCTGATACAATTATTTTCACTGCAGACCCAGACAACTGGCTTCAGGTACGGATTCTGTACTCACGGGGGAAATGATTAGAGGTGGATGGATTGACACTGTCCCCACTGTCAGCACTTTCACTGCTGGAAACTTCATCATCAGATTCCCGCACGGAGGAGCAGGGCGAGGAGCCGTCAACTTCTTCAAACTTCCTCTTTAAAATTCCACTCATAGCTGCAGCGCTGTCACATGTACCTGGAACAGGAATGGGCGCAACGAAGCGTTGAAATATGTGACCGCTGGATGTGCAGCCAAGGTCCCCAAAGTCATGTCTAAGTGGCTTTTTATACATGAGCTTTACCTTGGAAAGATCACCAAGCAGGTTTTTTCAAAAAATATCTTCAAATTAACAAAAATGACTTTACATTAAATATGGGCATTTGACCATTTGCTTACCAAAATGTACAATTTTTTTGGACATAGTTCCTCTTATTGGAATACCTCTATTCCCTTTTGTTGGCAAATTAAGAAAATCCACCGGAGTCCATGAAATTCTGTAATGAAAATAAATGCCAGTGTCCCCCAAAGTCTTAAATGATTACTGCTTGTAAAAAATTCATCTGGAAGGAACACAGATAAGTATGCACAAATGCCATGCTCAAGTTTTGAAATGAAAGAACCTAATTAGCTGAGTACAGTGAAGCATATGAAACCAGCGCTAAATTTTAGGTAGTTTCCATTTCAATATTGCAATAAGGTGCAATGTGTCCCCATGATACCTGCTTGCTGAAGCTGTTGCCACTGTTTCAGGAACTATCTAAGGCTGTTTACCTGGGAGATAGCACTAATTGGCGAGGGGTGGGGTGAGGGCATGGTTTCTCCTAAGTCCTTTTTCTACGATGAATGGGCTTTCCCTTCTTCCTGGGGCTTTCTGCTCTTTCCCCATTTACCTTGACATATGTACAGTCAGCTAAAGGACAGAAACTTTCCTTGCAGTGAAAGAATATTTTGGAGAAAACCTATGTATAAATTAGCTTAGACGTATGTACTTGGCTTTACATTGCTAAATTAGATTAACTTAGCGAAAATGTTATCAAGCCAATCCCATGCATTCTATCTTCCATCCCATTTGTCAGCTCATTTGAATTCTCATTTGAGTTCTTGAAGCCATTCTCTCCTTCTCTTGCCAAAGCGTAGCCATCAGCCCTTTGATCAGGAGGAAGCAAGACCCTTAAAGCTATTCTGATGCCCACTTAGTTACATTACCCAGCTATTGCTCTCAGAAATCTCTGAACTTACCCCTCCTCTGCACAGATCACAGAGCAAGCAGCTTACCTAGATCCCCTTAGTTGGGCCAGCTCTTCAACACTTAATTCAGTAGTTTTCTTTCACAGAGGGCTACTTGGATTAGCAGCCTCAGCATCACCCAGGAGGGAGACTGTTAGAATGCAAATTCTCAGGCCCCTCTCCAGCTCATCTGAATCAGAAACTCCCAGGGGGCGGAGCCTAGCACTCAGTGCTTCAGGAAGGCTTCCAGGTGATCTTGATGAGCACTCAAACTGGAGGACCACTTGTCTCATTCTAGTCTGCTCTCCAGCAGCTTCTCCCTGGACTTGTCCTTTCTTGGGCATGTCCACACACCAGCCCTAGAGAGTCACATAACCCAGCACTCAATTCCTAGTCAAAAGGCCATCCGTGATGTGATTTCTAGTGAAATTATTAGACATGTATGAGATGTCTCCTAAGTCTATCACTGATTTCAATGTACTCCACTCACCTACACATGTGTTGAGGAACTGGTATGAATATGTTTGACTTCTTGGGTGGAGTAGGGGATATAAAAGGGAGTAGAATATGTTACTTGCCCATCCACTAGGCTGAGCTCTATCGAATTGTGAACACTCCCAAATTCACGTTCTGCAGCCTGTTCTAGTAATCCATGTCTTTTTGCACTTACATTAACAATGGAGAAAACTGATCACAATAAGACGATATTGCATTGTCCACACTTTTGAGAATAAAATCTTTATTCTTACTCTTATTTTACCACTATTCAGATTAGTATATTATTTTCTCCAGCTAGAAGAGTGTGAAATGAATAAAGTGTTCATGCAAATCTGAGCATGGAAAAGAGAAAGATATTTTAAGTAAGTTCTTAAAATAAAAGTAGGACGGGATATAAATTTTAAAATGGTTCACTTCAAACAAGATGCAAAGAAATTCATGAGGGAGAAACTCCAAGACACAAAGTAATACAAGATGAAAACCTATTTTTTAAGTATATTTTTATAATAAAATATTGCAATGGGAACAGTTAAAAACCACATCATTAAGCTTCCCCAGCTTCCTTAGGAAAGCCAGGGTCCTCAAGACACTAAATTGGGCCACAGGGAACCATGTTCCAATATGGTGAGATGAGTACCTTTGTCACTTCCTCAAGAATGAGAGGGGGAATCTTGGGAGGGGTGATAAGAGAATTAGAAGTCATTTCCCCCTTTGTTATTACATTTGGAACCTGCAAGACTTTAAACCATAGAGTTGAAGGTTGGATATAATTTCTATATACATTTTCAGGAGTGAAAAAGCCTAAGCCAGACCCATGTCAAAGAAAAAAAAAGGCACTGCCTGCTTAGAGTAGAATTAGTGCCTATGCTTAAAATAAAAATGTTAAGTAATTACAGGAGGGCATAACCTTATACCCATGAAATTGGTTAAGTGCTAAATTACTTGTGCAACAACCAAGCATAATATCTATCTGGTTTCACTGCCTTTTAAAAAAATGTGAGTGTAACAAGATGTCATCACAAATTGTGAGGGTCAAATGACCTACTGCTTACCAGTATCTTAACCTTGGTTTAGACCTAATAGTGGAGTGGTTTCCTGCTACATCATCTATACTATCTCACTAGGGAAGAAAAGAATACAAGAATTTAGGCAGAAGATAAAGCTGGGTAGGTATTCATTTATTTTAAATGTGAGCAGCTGAAAATCTAAACCCCGATAACGGCCATTTTTTTACACAGCTACGGTTTTCCAATTCATAAAACACATGCTAGTCAAGGGCATCACCATTTCTCACTTGGACTAGGACAGAAGCCTCCTAATTATTTTTCCCCCATCCACTACTGTTTGCTTTAATGTGTTTTCCAGGTTGCGGGCAGAAAGATAAATTTAACATGCAAATCTGATCATGTCAGTCTGTAGTTTAAAACTCTTAAGTGGCTTTGGATTGCCTTAGGATAAAGTCCGAAATCCTCAGATGGCTTATAAAATCCGTAACAGTCTATTTTGGCTAATCTCTTCATCTTCATTTTGAGCCACTGACCCTGTTGTCAATATTTTAGCTCGAATGATCTCTCAGTTTCTCCACCCTGCCATTTCTCTCTGGCAGCTAGGCCTTTTCCTTGGTTCATTTTAAAAATATTTTCCCATGGCACTCACCACTTTCTAAATCCATGTTATTTATTTATGTGTTCCTGCATAAAAAAACAATGTTTATTGTGTATTATTTTTGTGTTTAGCTAAACTATTTAAGGGCAAAGATCTTTGTTTTCTTTACTAGTGTTCCAGGGGTCACAGCCAATGCCTTATATATTATAGGAGATTAATAAATATGTGTTTGATGAATGAATGAAACCTTTCCATTTCCACACTTCAATTTCTCTATCAGTGTCTCATTTCTTCGCTGGACTGAAAGCTCCAGGAAGCAGAAATCATGTTCATCTCATTCACCACTCTCTCCTGACTAACAATATATCTGGGTATATTTGATTGAAAGAGAATCAAAATGAGAGATAACATTGACCTCAAAACGTCATATATATATTTTTTGCTTGCGAGCAACCTAAAAGCCAATTCTAGCTAACTTAACACAAAGACATCTGTTGAAAAGATACTAAACTAGTTCATGCAATCTGAGACAGAGCTAAAACCTAAATGCATTTCCTCTGAGGAAATGTAGGAATAAGGACAGCTTCTAGGATTCTGACTAGAAATTCCTTGATCTTTTCTCTAAAATGCTATTACCAAGTTTAAGCCCAACAACTGTTCTCTATGTCTTGCCTTTCAAGTTTAATGTTTCAAGGGGTGAAGAACGTTTTAGCCCACCTTGGGTCAGGTGCCAGGCTTTGATCGTTCAACTACATGACCAGTAGGCAGGGAGCCACCCAATTAGGTAATACTCCAGAGACTCACTCAGAGGCTTCAATAAGTTCAATTGCATTTCAAAGTCACTAGTCTCTCCTTGGCTAATACAGATTTATCTTATTTTTTCATTCATTAATATGGTCCATGATTTCACCACTTGGACAGCTTCCTCTTTTCCTGTGCCCACATGCCCTTTCTATTGTCAAATTTAATCAATAACTACTTTATTTTAAAACTCTGTTATCTTGGATATCTGTTGTTGTTGATTAACATATAGACTTATTTCATATTTGTATTAGATGTAACCATTGCTCAGGAGCCTCTCAGCACATTTAATGAAAAAGTAGTAAAGAAGTATAAGTGCTTCCAAATCAAGAAGTTAGATAAAAATGGACATTTCAATGCCTTTGGAAGAAGAATGGCAGCTAAACTTTGGGTAGCACTCTTTTGATATCCCAAATATTACATAGCTTCCATAGGTAACACATTGAGCTCTTACTGTCCCATTTATAGTCATCTAATGTTTAATCCTTTTTTCTTCTGACATTTGCCCCTATTTCCTGATGCTTTGCTATGTATTTTAAGAAAATGACCACAGGAAAAATGCCTTAAGAATATCATGGATCCCTCAATTCTGAGGAGCAAGTCATCTGATTTGCAGAAAAACCACTTTAGGGTTTGCCAGACTTAGCAAATAAAAATATGACACCCAGACAAATTTGAGTTTGAGGTTAAAAAATACCATTTGGGATATATTTATACTTATTATTTGTTGCTTATCTGAAATTCAGATTAAATTGGGCATCCTGCATTTCTTTTGACAACCCTAACTGGTGCTCTTGATTCTTGGTGAGAAAATAGAATGACTATGAAATCAACAAATACAGTTACATAAGAAATGCCACCTACCAACTGACTACCATACAAGAATATCTCTGTCCCTAACCAATCAGATTAAACACAGTAAATAAAACATTTACAATCATTAGGGTAAATCATAAATTTATCAAAGAATTTACAAAAAAGGTGACAGGTGGGTGGTGGTTAATAGGTAATGGTCAGGCTTGGCCTATCACTGATGCAGAAAATATATATTTAAAAGGAGGTAATTTTGTCATGGCGAGAATTTCCTTGTACAGTAATGGGGATGTCTTCTTAGGAAGATGCCGTCTCTTCCCGGGCTTGATGAAAAAACAGGTGGTGAGCTGTGAGTTCCCAGGTCATTTTACCTGGTAGGTCCTTATTCCATGGAGGCTGCCCAACCAGGAGCTTTCCCTGCTCCTCTCTCTGGAACAAAGGGAGGCAGGTAGAGCCCTGGGTTCATCTTCATTCTCTTGTATTGCTTCCTTGCTAATTTTGTAGTTAATCAACATGAGAGTGACCTTTAGCTGCAAGGTCATTAACAAAGACCCTTCTGCCTGGTGAGATGGCGTGTTAAACAACCTGGCATAGGGGATATTTCTTCATGACTTGTCAAAGAACAAAATATTTATCTTGTGTTCTCACCAAATTCTTCCAGAAAACACAAAACACTAACAAACTATGATAAATTTCTATTCTGACTACTTTGATAAGGTAAGACTACTGCTTCAATCACCAAGGGGCTGGGACGTCACCAAATGCAAATGATGAGATGAAAGGCATTGCCAACAGGTTGATGAAAATACTGGTGTGTGGCTCATCTGTGGTAGCAGGTGGGAAGAGCTTAGCTGGCAAAAGCAAGATTATTTACAATGTCACACTTCATCAACCAGATTATCTACTGGGCCAGGTAGAGGATGAAGAGGACAGTTGCTCAATCAATGGTGCATAGGTTTTATTCCAATAAAAGGAGAGCTCAGCTAAAAAAAAGTGCTATTTTTATTCTTTGGTATGATATCTTTAGTTATTCAGATGTGTCCCTAAGTATCAGCATACAATTTTACCTATTAGTTTGTATTAAATCCTTTCATCCTTCATTTTTCTAAACCATGATTTTAAGTAATCAGTGATGTTCTCCCCTAATACTGACACTATTACTGACCTTACACTATTATCAAACACTGACTATAAGATGTAGCCCCTGCTAAAATAAGATAACCATTATTTTAAGAAGTTGGCATTAGATTTTAATGCCTCGAACACTTATGAATTCACACATTCTCAGAATGCTTATGCATTTCTCTAAACAACAAAAAGATATATTTTTCAACAATGCTAGGGCCATTTTTACTAGAACCCATTTGGCAAGAAATTAACATAATTGCCACCAAGAGGATAAAGATTTGGCAATGATTTCACAAAGTAAAATCCCGCAAGGTGTTTCAATGGGGAACCACCAATGTGAAAAATGCTGCTGGTCGCTTGCCAATGTGAGAAGCAAAGCACAAGTTGGCCAAATACACTTCTCTTGTCCAGGTGTCTGCTTAAGCCAAGAACCCTAGGAGCACTCGTACCTAATGAGCATTTTTATTTGAGAAATAATTGTAGGGTTCCCCAATTATGTATGTGTTCCCTGTGCTGGAGTTGCCTGTGACCTTGAGTTAAAGTTCTCAATTACTTTATGTGCTTAGGATTTCATTATTTTGCACCTTGATGATTTGTAGTTGGAGAATTTGATGAAAGAAATGAATGTTTTGCCCTAACTGGTTTGGCTCAGTGGATAGAGAGTCAGCCTGCGATCTGAAGGGTCCCTGGTTCAATTCTGGTCAAGGGCACATGCCCAGGTTGTGGGTTCGATCCCCAGTGTGGATCATGCAGGAGGCAGCCAGTAAATGATTCTCTCATCATTGATGTTTCTCTCTCGCCCCCCCCTCTCTCCCTCTCTGAAATCAATAAAAATATATTTAAAAACTGAATGTTTTCTCCAGAAAAAAAGTGCAGAAAAGCACAAATGCATGCCATCTATCCATATCCTCTCAGTTTAGAACCTCTGCTCTGGTGACTTGTACCACTGCCCCAGCTTGGGTGGCTATCCAGAACTTGGAGAAATGATTCATTGTGACTCGTTAGTTCAAAGCACGACAGAAGTTTGGACATCTGTTGCCTCCGGTTCCCTTTACTACCAGGGTTACCCACTTCCTAGGGAAGGCTTCTTTCTGGCTCCCTCAGTTTCTTCTGCCATGTGTGCCAAAGGGCCTTACTGCATCTTACGGGGACATCCCAACCATGTTTAAGGGTGTCTTTCTTCAGTGCTCACTTGGCTGCCCTAAATGCCTTGTCTGTAACTCTGTGGCTTGGTGAAGGCTTGACTAGAATGGTTCTAGGTTGAGTACATTTTCCTCAAAACAGTGTCTGTCTTTCCTAAAACATAGTTTAGGTTCCTCGTTCCATTTATAATAATATCGTCAGCCTTTAGTGAGTACCCATCAGGGCCAGATACTTTGTACCTATTCTCTGTCATCTTTTCCCAAATCCTATAAGGTAGTTTTTACAAAGAAATGGAAGTTTCAGAAATCTAGATAATTTGCCCAAGAGGCCTGACTGACCCAAACTTTCTCCAAAAAATATTCTCTGACCAGCACCACACTGGGTTAAGTGACCCCTCTCCAGTCATAGCACCTGCTTGATGCGTTTAGCAGTACTTCTTACACTGCATCACAACTGCTAATTTCAGTGACATTTTCTCACCCTTTACTGTGAGATTCTTCATGGACTGGCTATGTACTCCAGTGCTTGCTCAGTGAATGAATGGTCATCAATCTGGAGTCTAATTTTGGATCAGATCCTAACAAGTAGCCTAATTTTAAGTAAGAGGAATACCTCTCTTCTTTATCTACTTATCAAAATATGAGAACAGGTTCTGATGTAATGCAGTCCCAAGTACCTGGAGTAATGATAAAAGCAGTGGCCTCCTGGTGTCTCTAATGCCCAACCTTCTTCTCTGACTGTGTACAAATTGCAAAGGCTAAACTAATTTATGCCCTGCTGATATAGGGATGGATGGCTACTCTACTTACTAATGGGTAAATGGGTTCTTTATGACTCTCTCTGGCTGGGGGGACCCCAAGAAATTTTCTGTTACCTCCCTGGGGATTAATATCCATTAAAAACAGACAGAACTGGTCTTTTTAAAAATGCTACTTAATTCTAAACATTGATCACTAGTTGGTATTTGGCAACATAGTGTAATAAAATACATATGGACTGGAGTCCAAAGTCCTTCCCTAAAGTAACTTTCAGGAAGCTCTTTTAATTAGCAAGAGTGGAGAAAGTCAACCGAGAACATAATAAGGCTTTTAAAACTGTTGAAAATTGATCAAGTGCCTGTTGTAAGCCTATTTTCCCCACTCTAACAACAAAAGTACCAATAAAAATTTATTTTATATGCTTGCTATTAAGACTAAAGAACAGTACTTAGCCTGATTCCTTGGATGACTGGCAAGACTTACCACATTAAGAGAATAAAAGACCACACAGACGTGAAGAATTTAGAATTATTATTGCAGCATTGGAAGATTACACATTTTTTTTTCCTCCTTAGCTCTTAAGAAGTTTCACTTCAGTCTTTTATGAAGTTTCTGACTGAATAATAAAGTAGACTAGCAAGTGTTATTTAAGAGATATGATATCCTTTTCCTTCAAAAGAATCACCAGAATGGTCTGAAGGGAAAGGAACGTTTGCAAACATTTGTCTTATAAAGTATTCTAAAATGGACATCAGAATAAAATATGGCCAAGCTTTAGGGCCATTCCCGTTTAAGCACTGGGATCCTGCCAAAAATACTGTGCAGAAAATAAAGGAGATTTTAGAATTAGAATAAGTAGAAAACAGTACTTTGGATATTCTTTAAAACAAATCACCACCTTAAGCAAGGTATAGATTTTTTACTACCTAAGGCAGAGGACAATACATAGTTGCCTGACATCGCATTAAGCAGCAATTAGTAAAATAATAAAGAGTAAGATTAGATATCTAGATTTTCAAGTTTCAATGACGGTTCTGCTTGCAAAGATTAAAATGGGTTTACATAGAAATAAGTCACACCAAACTCATATAATCTTTTAAAGGTCAGAAACCCACTATTTAGAGAAGTTTCTCCATTCAAATTGGGTTTCACAAAAGCAAAGAGTCATGACATTCCTCCCCACCAATTTATCCAACTTGTTACCAATGTAAATTAATAAAAAAAACTAAGTATGCTACTATTAAAACAATTTTAACTTAAAAATATATTTTAAAATTCATTTTGAAAATCCTTGTGACCAAATTAATTAATGCAATATTTCTAAACATCATTCTGATACAGAGAAATTTAAAAATAGCAATATATCTGTGAGATAGAGATTGTTTCATGATTCAGTCAAATTAGCACTAAGTCATTAGGTAAAATTATACTCATTATGCTCTATAACAGCATTGGCTCAGCAAACATTTTTTTTGGGCCAGGCTCTCTCTATAATCAAAAAGTCCATAGTCTATGGATGAGGCAGGAACTCTAGATAGAGCAGAGATGAATGACTAATGCCTTAATTATACAAAGTCAACATGGAAATAGAAAAATAGTAGAACAAAAGCACAAGGATGAAAAATTTCAAAGCAAGAAAAGATATAAAATAAGAGCTCAGTAAAGTACACTTTACCACATATGTGAGGAGTCTGTGGACATTGTTCTTCCATTTGGAAAAATTAAAGGCATGTAGGGAGCTACATATAGTTTGAACCTTGGTGACTACGTGGTGACTGCCTTCTCTATGTCCCATGGAATAGAAGGTATCAGCTACGCAGTACTACCTAAGTAGGACCCCCAATAAACTCCTCCTGTGTTTCTATTTTTGGAAAACATGTCCCTTTCTCATCCATTCAAATCTAAGCTGTTTCATCAAGATTCTCTAACCCTAGGCTTTAGCTGAACTTGCCTTATCAACACCAGGGGATCAATTCCTATGGTTTAAAAAAATAATAGCTATTGTTTATAATGCTGTTATTATGTGCCAGGCATGCATTATGCCATTTCATTTTCATAAAAATAATCTTTGATATAAACACAATTATTTTGCATATGAAAACATTGAGGCTTACAGACTTAAGTACCATGTCCAAGGCCACATGGATTGTTCAGAGGCAAACCATATCTTGGAAGTGACAACAGGTTTACAACTTGAACTTGAACCTAAGTTCCTAATTGCTATCCTATTAAGCCTCTTCATACTTCATTATATAGCGTTAACTCACATACCCAATACATAATAAAAGCACTTACCTATTAAGAAAACACTATATGATATTTTCCTGGATTTTTAGTTGTTCATGAGTTGCCCTAAATTTATACGGTTTTAATGTATTTAACAGTATAACCCAGCTTTGTAAAATGCTATTGGACAAAAGAAGTCCAGAATAAGCAGCTTTTCCCCAATACTTTGGACTAGTTCTCATTCTTACAGAGTAACCTTTGACACTAAGTTCATGGAACCAACATTCCTTCAGATCTTCAAAGTTCTTCAGAATGGATGAGTACACCTACTAGTTAGTGGGTATAATATTAGATGCCTTGTTTATCTTCACACAATTGAATTAGTAAATTTTCAAAGCAATAGGGATTGATAACTCAGTGTGATTGGGGGGGGGATTTAAAGTGTGTGCACGTGTGTGCATATACACAAATGACTACATGCATTTCTAAATGAATAAGCTTACATGGAGCTGAAGGTTTGTCTGAGTAATAACTCTTCTTAGTTAGCATGGTGGTTAGAGGTGATGAATCTCAAAGCCCCAGGATCTGACAATGAAATAGACCACAACTCCCAAAATTGGTAAGAATAGGTATATGACACCAATGATACATCAATTACTACAAATAAAAATTTGGTCTATATGTTTTTTTGTTTTTGTATACCTGTTAGCAATTCCTCATTTCCCTATTATACAAAATAATGTCAAATTCCTGTTGATGGTTTAATATGACAGATTCTTACTGTAGCAACCAGAACAACTTCTAATTTATGTAGAGTTCAGACATGATTTTTCAAAATCCTGAACATAAGAACTCAGATGCATTTTGTTTATCTTCCATGTTCCTATGCTCAATATACTAATTATGTGTCTGCATCAGGAGTTCAGTGCATAGAAGAAGAATGGAGGGATATTTATTTCTTTCCCATTCCCCATTATGCAATTTAGAATTAATGTAAAATGTAGTGCATAAACTTAGTATTTGAGTTGCTCTCAGATAAGGAGAAATTATTAACTGTATTAAAAATAAATATTAACATGAGAAAGCAGAGTAAAATTATAAAAAGTATATACCTGGTACATATATAAAACATAAAAAATTATATACAAAAAGCATATACTAGCATCACCACTTGGTGTTAGAGAACAGTTTTATCTTTTGCACTAAGTCAATGTAATGGTGGGAATAATGATTCTTATGCCATGAGGAAAAGCCTAAACTGATTTCCATTTTGTTCAGCAATGCAGAACCATAGGAGAGCAATTAACATTAAAAAAACCTAGACATTAAAATTATACATTTTAGTTATCTGAATAGGTTTATTTAGCACAGATTATTTTCCAACTGCTCTAGACAAAGTAGTATTATAGCATTGCTATGTGTCTACTAATATGGAGTAAAAATAAAAATGTAAAAACAATTTTACACTTTTTTGTGCTTATACTTTTCAATAAAACTGATACAATTCTATGTAAATTCCAGAATAAATTATACAAAAGGCAATCAATGTTTTGCCAGGTTAAAATAAATAAATGTGATTGCTTTGAATACTCAATTATCTTGAGCATTTTCTTTTTAATATAAGTAATGTGTCATTCTTTCTATTTCATAGACACCAAAAGTTCAAGAGAAGGACACATATAATGATAGTACAGCTTAAAACATACGCTTTCAAGTTTGAGATGACAACAGTTATTTGTAGAGTTTAGACTCTCCTCCATCCTGCTAGACTGGGTACAACATGTTTGCCCTAAACTCTTTTGCAAGCTTACAATATGGTCTCCACTTTCAAGTGATGAAAGAGATAGACTGGTAATCAGAATGCAGGAAATTAATTTTTGAAAAGTCCTTAATGATTCCTTTGAAGTCTGAGGTAATACCATTTCTTGGTACACTAACTGCATATGCGTCAATGCTTTGTTTTTACAGCTTTACCTTCCAAATTTGATTTGAAGTGCATTTATACAAATACATTTTATATACATTTAAATATCCAGACCACGAACGTAGTATGTACATGCTACTGAGATTTGTATGGCAGTATGGCCCCAGCAAATGCAAAAAAGACTTCCCAGTTTTGAGTGAATTTGCATAGAGACATAAATTATCCACAGTAGTCAAAGCCATAAATTTACTGCAGGACATATAAAACTCTCTCCTGGCTCACAGAAGCACAATTCTCTTTACTTAACGTGTGTCTAATAATCATGTTTTCTCTAAGAATCTTTGCAGGTCCTCCTTCTTTGTCCACACTGTTTTTATGTCCATATTCAGAATGTGCTAACTGGTAGTGGTTGCATTTACAAAATTAATAATACTGAACTATCTAAATGAATTTCAACTTGGTTCTTTCCTCCTTCCTGTGCTCTGCCTAGAGCACACACAGTGGTTATTATATAAAATCCATGGATGGGCAAGACTTAAGTTAAAAGTAAAATTTAAATTTTTTTCCAAATTGTTGAATTAAATATGATTGACCTTTAGAAAAATTTTGATTCTTTGAAAATATATATATATATATATATATATATATATATATATATATATGTATGTATACATGCATAGATGGTATATACAAAATATATTATATATATTGTAATACAGATATGTAAAATGTATATATATTTTATTATAAATTATATATACATATATATAAGACAATTGTTTACAAATATGTTATTTAAAATAGAGGACAGGATATTGCAATCAACATAAGAAAAAAACAATTTATTTGAAATATATCCCCTTTAGCTGCAGTCATTATTGAAAGTTTCAAAAGAGAAAGTTTAGAAAAAATTGGCAGTTTTTGCATTTTTAAAAACCACACAGAACATGAATTCCTTTTCCTAAATTAATCTCAGGATCCTGGATAAATGTCATAATGTCCCCATAGAGTGACAAAGGGTGAGAATCCGGACCTGCATGACTACAGCAAAGTGATTTCATAGACAGTTGAAATAATTGCCCTTCACTGTTTCATTGGTCAACCCCCTGTTTTGATCCACCATCCACACCCTCTTCCTAATTTAAAATAAAAGATATCGTTGCCAAACTACCGAGTCTTAATCATTATAATAAATTAACACTCTTCAGTGCAAAGAAAGTAATTAAGTTTATCTAAACATGTGCTAGCTCTTTGTATGTAAGCTTCATAAAATTCATTTTAAAATGTCTTATGCAAATATAAAAGCATCAAACAGTAATTTCATGACTAAACATTATTTTGCCTCTTTATTTTTCCAAAATATTTTCATACACATACAACCTGTGATGTAGACAGATGCTGACTTGGTGCAATACTTCCCATCAACATTGTAACTGCTGAATTGATATATTTTAAAATTTTAATGATATGGATAAACATGTTTTAATCATGCTTTAAATTTATTTAAAATATGTTTTAGAAATAAAAAAGCAATATCAACAATAAAAGTGAGTACACATTTGTTTGGCACAGGTCAGATCCTGCCATGATGTAATCACACATTTTACAAAAGTGGGATATTTAGTGCATAAAAAAAAAAAAAAAAGAAGACTTGTCCTGCCTGTAACATTTATGGGGATCACTTTACTATCCGAGTTAACTAAAAGAAAATGTCATGGGAAGTTAAACATGTTGAATTCAAAATAGTATAGTCTAAAAAGCCCCCTCCCCAAAATAATAACAATTTGGAAAATTAGAGAGGCACTTAAAAGATGCAACACCAAAACAAGAAATTATTTCTCTGATAAGGCGTTTATGTAGAATAAAATGTAGAATAAAGAGTCTCGAAACTGACACCCTCTCCTAAAATGAAATGAAAATATAACTTATTAAAACTGTCACGATGTTGCCTGGGATAGGAACAAAAGAGCTCAGTTATTTAATTCCAGATACCTCACAAGAACAGGAGGCTAGGAACCCAGTTCTTCCTGAAAATACATTCCTTGCAAGTGTGAAAATCCTCTAAAGTTGTTAGTCCTAGATGTTTCAACCCAGATATCTTTCTGCAATCAAAAACTTTCCCCCCAAATGTAATTATTGAACGTCCAAACCCAATCTTTTCTCCCATGAAATTATTCCATTTGAACAAAACACCCCTGTTTCAAATCCAGAAAACATCAAGATCTAAAGAATAAACTAGTTAAGGGAACCCTTCGAGGGAGAAGGCACTGCTAATCTCCGCAATGAATGAAAATAGCCAATCCTCATGCAGTGTCTTCCACAGAAATAAAATCAGGCGCATCAGGAAATCTGTCACCGTACCTGCGTGCACTTTAAACGACTACGGCACACGCTGTAAAATCTTCGCTCTGAGAAATAAAGCACACTTCATTTAACTGCTGCAAAACACTGCTGCAGAGCAGCCCAGTGCATTTTGCGACCGATCCAGCTCTCCACCAGCCCTGTGACCTTTGAACTCCCTCCCCCCCCCACCCCCCTGCTTCTGCAGTCAAAGCCTCCGAGCTGGCTCATTTGCATAAGGCTCGGGCAGTCCTCCAGCGGCTGAAACGGAATGCTGGGTAAGGGCTGGGAGCTGCAGCTCTGCCAGAATACCTGAATCACCGGCGGGAGGGCTGCAGCGGGCGAGGGGCAGTGGGCAGGGACTTCCCCGGGCTGGCAGCATCACAGCCCCCCAGGTCTATTAATGGATAAGTGGTGTTTTTTTGACTCTGTTTTAGAGTCCTGCTTTTCCCTGCTCCCCACCAAAAGAAGGTGTCACATCAACTATGGTAACTAAGGAAACCCACATAAGTCAAATACTTCATTGCAATACATGTGGAAGGCCAATTTAAATTTTTCATTGACTTCCCTTGTTTTTGAAACATAGCTGATTTTTCCCCCCACTGGAATACATAGCATTGCACGCATAATCAAGAGACATTGGGTATTTCTTTTGGTTGTGGGTTTAAACAGCATTTTGCAGGCATACATTTATTTTAGTCATTATACAAATACATCATGTCACCAGAATAATTCCATAAAATATTAAATGTGCCCCAGTGTCTTGAAGACAATCATCCTAAATGGTGTCCAATAAATTAATTATAAAGGATTTAGATCCCGGGCTGTCTTTAAAATAATACCGCAGTGAAAATGTAGAGCAAAGTTAAACTATGTGTTTCAATCTAAAGGTTCACGTAGCAGTAATGCTTGTCTTTGGCAAAGATGTTCAGTGTTGTGCTATTATTTGTTAGAGTTATTTCTTCCCCTGTCTTCCTACACACAGCAATCTATTTAAAACACAAACTTCTCTATTGCTCATAAACCTAGGAAGTGATTATTTTCTAGATACAGAAGGTCATGTGTGTACATATTTTTATAAATACACATGAAGGCACATCTTTTTAAAATGGTGAGCCAATAGAATTATGCATCATTACATAATTAATCTATTCTTTTTACAATTAAGCTAATTTGTTTTTTCCATTAGTGAGTGAATAATATCTATGAAATAAAAGGTTTTATGCAATAAGATTTCCCATTTGTCAAAGGAAATATAACATGAAAAATAAAAGGCACACAAGAGAATAATATAGATATATAATATATTGCTATATTTGAATATAAAATACATTGTTCTGATAGCGTTACTAACATTTCAAAATTCTTATTTAAAACATTTTATTGAAATAATTAAATATTCCAAACCTTCCTCTTGCAGTATGCCGAAAGACATTAATGAATTCTGAATGATATTTCATCCAATTAATAAGACGTGTAAAGTATTTCAATATAATATTTTTAATACCGGAAAAATAAATTTGAAGCTTTTTATTTGAGCTTTTTATTAGCAGTACTCTTATATTATTCCTGCATATATAAGAGATTAGAAATTATTGGAGGAATTTTTCTCTTACCCATAAATTTTTAAAAAGGATAAATAACTTTTCAGTTTACTATAATCATATAAACATTTCTCTAGCCCATCTGATTATATCAACAATTTAATCACATTGGGTCAATTCAAGTGCATCCTTCATATGACACACTGCAAATATCTTGCAAAGTTTTTGTTTAAGGCAAAGCACACATCAGCCCATTCTAATTTAAATCCAATCAAACACAAGGAAGTGCTGGAGTAATTTAGAAAATCACTGACCTGTTCAAATAGCTGTAGTCTTAGTCCTTGCAGTCTTTATTCATTAGAATCCCAAAGAAATTGATTATCATTTTATAATATGTGTCAGCATCACCAAAGGCACTGTTCTTCCTGGTTCAGCGGAATCTTCTTAAATTTGCCAGCCCTGTGTTTTATTGCTGGTACCGTATGCTTTATTGTTCAGCGACAAGAGCTTCACTCTGCACAAAGACTCATTACCTACTGCTAGCTGCACGGCATCAGCCTCACTGAGGCTGCCTATATGTGATCACATGGGAGTTTTGTCTGAGAAAGCCAGGCATGCCACTGACTTCACTGTGTCTATGGATATTTTTATCAGCTGAGGTCTGCTAGGAGGAAGGAATAACAGACGATGAAGCTGCTCTAAGTCATTAATGCAACACAACTTATGGAAATCCCTTTACAAGATTTTTTTCATGATAGAAAACGTTTGAGCCAGCATTCAAAAGAAGTTAACTAGATTTTATTTTAATAAGAGGCTGAATAATTATTTAAGGAAGGGGAACTAGCAAAAAGCTGTTTCCTACCTTCTGCTTTCTGAAAGTACTTTTGTACAAATGTTATTAAAGAGCCTTGCTCAACTGAATGATTTGACAGTATGTTTTAACCGTTAGATTGCTGGTGTTTTTTTTCCTTGGCAGAGATTATTTTCAAAAGGATAAGTGTCCATTTCCCTCAAAATCTCCTCTATGAAAATCTCAGTCACTAATAGATACTATATATGAATAAAAATAGAGATCTTCTAATTACTTTTGACAAAGTAGATGAAAGGGTGAATCTCTTTTATTGATGTATATAAATGAGGCAGATGATTAATTTATCTTCTCAAAAGATGACACATCCTTAGAACAGCTGACTTAAAAGAACAATGAAGATTTCAATTTAAAGATCTAAAGAACATGTGGTTCATATTAATTCTTAAAATCGCAGTAACTTATTTTAGACAGCTTACCTCAGTAAAGCATATGGTTTACCTTATCTGATTTCAATGTTAACAAGTAGTTTTAGAGCTGACTACTCAACATATACAGGAATTTTCTGCTGTGTAGATATTAAATTAATATATAGATACACACAAACATGTATGTGTATAATCAGACTACCTTTCTAAAATACTTTAAAAAATAGACACCTAAAATTATTTCTCAAAATTTGAAAAAGGATTGTGGTTTTCCAAATTAAAAATAAAATTAGCTATTGGAATTTAGTTTTAAAAATATTTCTTACATTTTTAATAATTTATCTAAATTGAATTGGTAATTGAAAGCTTGTTGCTTGTTAATCCCAATGGAAATCTTATGACAAATAATGCAAAATGCAACAAAGAACACACAAAGAAAAGTCAGAAGCACCATAAATGAAGATCAAAAAACAAATATCCTGTATAGTTAGATATACAGTACATTTTAATAGTGGTTATAAATAATTCAATAATTTCAAAAACAGAAAATTTATATACCTGCGTTAGCCTTCCAATAACAAATTATTTTTGGAAATATTTATAACAATTGAAGATTTTAAAAATAATTTTAAGCCAGAATAGGCAAGCATGGCTAAAAAGTCCAGTCTCTAAATACAATGATTTAATATCATTCTTTACAACATTTTTTTGCAGGGTTAGATATTGATTTAGAATGTTTCATAACTTAAGTAAATGCTTTTTGGTGGTTTGTTCTTAACACTGAAACATATTCAGATATGTTTTAAATGCCACAATGTTAATGTATTTGTTCCCAAATGTCCATGTTCATTTTTCCCTCTGCATCAAAAGCTACGCCAAAGCTACAAAACCTTAGGGCATTGAAACACAAAAGACCAGACTGTTTCTGACTTACTGTGCACCTCTGGGTTTTTAAAGATATGTATATTCTAGCTAATATCTTTGATGATGTCATCATGTTAATGTACAAGGAAATAAACAAAAGGCAGCCATTTTTTCTCTTACTGCCTCACTTCAAAAACAATGAAATAAAATGGTTGCCAAATGGAAGAAAAGAATCAGCAGAAAACTAAGTTACTTCCAAATTCTAGGGAGAAGGAGGGGCCAGGAGTATAAAATTGGAAATAAAAACCACATATATTTGGAGTTTGTATGAATGCATGTAAAGAAATAATTTACGAGAAAAGACTATAAATACAAAGAATATAGAAATAGCAGGCAATTAAAACAAATTTTCAGTAAAATAGTGAGTCTACATTGAAAAGACTATAGACTACAAATTTAATGTAGTAAATGTAAGAGCCTATTAAGTTCATTAATGTTGAAAAAGGTATTTAAAGGTGGACAAGAGAACTAGAGAAATTAGGAAGAGACAGAATGATCATGAAATAGTAATAATCTTTCCAGGTCTACTGTTGTTTAAATGACCTTGGTGAGTTATTCTAGCATCTTATGCCTTAGTTTTCAAGTCAGCAAAACTGGAACAGAAAAGTCTTTGGAAAGCATGTCATGGAAATATATAGCACTATATATATATTTTTAATTTCAGTTCTCTAAATTGGCTTTAACCAAGCATTGCCAGTAATATTAGTAAAATGAGAAGAAATTATGTAAATCCTAATGATTGTTTAAAATAATTTTAAGTGCATTATCCTAATAGCAGAGACAAACTGATGTAATAATTAGGACTTCTGGAAACAAGAATTGATTTTTTTCCTAATACATACAGAAAAAAATAGAAATAAACTTAGTAATTTAAGACATATCTCATGAAATTGCTTCAGGATTAAAACAAATTACAAAATATAGCCATCCTTCCAAGAGAATTGCAGCGGAGTTTCTGATTCTAACATTACACATTGAACAACGGTGCCTGTGCTTATATAACAGTTTCATCAGCCAAGAGTTCTTTAAATTTGAAATTAACAGAGAAACACAAGATCACAGCTTAAAAAGCAAATTTCAGCCAAGATTAAAAGGCTATTTTAATTTACTTTGTTATATTAAAAGTTGTGAATTGAACAAAAGATATTTTGATTCCTACTATTGATTCTATTAGCTTATTTTTCCTCTAATGACAAAGATCCATAATAGAATCATTTTGTTTGCTCCCCTTTTCTACAAAATAACAAATACTTGTCAGAATATAAAATGTTTGTTATTTAGCTCATGTAGTAATTTAGGCATAGATATGCTCAATAGATAATCTCTTGAACATTCTATTGCATGAAGGAAGACGAAGAAGATTTACTGATACCATGACCTGTGTTTCCTGGAACTATATTAATTGGCATATGTGCTAGTACCTCCTATTGGATTTACCCTTGATCAGGCTGGATTTTCTCTCTACATATCATTCTACCTTACAACATATTCATAGAAGTCAGTAAGTTGGCCATGACAGCCTCAAAATCTAGGACTAATTCAATTCAATAAATATTTACTGAGAAGTTGCCATGTACCAAGCTCCAAGACAGTTGCTAGGGATATAAAAATGAAATATATACTGTTTCCAAGAAGATTACAGTCTATCTAGCTAAAAAAAAAGTTGTTGAGAATGTTATGAGAGGGTGGTAAAAGTAGGGACATGTTTTAAAAGTTTGAATATTTTATTGACTTAACATGCATTTTATGTACAATCAATTACAGTTTCTTTATTTTCAATATTGTTTCCTAAAATCAGGAAATTATTATAAAAATCATATATTAAAAATCATATACACATACCAAAATGTTAAATATATATATCAGGATGGCTGCTTATTTTATGCTATCCTTCTCATGAAAAAGTTGAATCTAATTTCCCTCACCTTTATTTGAACCTAGACTTAATAATTTGCTTAACCAATAGAGGCTGTAGAAGTAATGTTCTAGAAATTCCAAGACTAGGTCCTAAGAAACTTTGTAGCTTCTACCTGAGCCTCTTGTAATCCTCTCTCCAGAAGTCTGGAGCTGCCACATCAGAGGATTATCCACTCTAAAACTACCATGGTGAAGCCACATATAGGCATTCCAGTCAACAGTCCCAACTGGGTCCAGTGTTATAGCCATTCCTGATGCCTAACATGTTGGTAAAGCCATCTTGGACCCTCCAAACCTACCCATTCACCAGATGGACACCATGAAGTAATCCTGGCTGTCACTATGGGAAGAAGAATCGCTTAGTTGAGCTTTTCTCAAATTCTTGTCCTATAGAATGTATTACAGTAATCTACACGATGGAATACTATGCTGCTGTTAAAAAGAAGGAACTCTTACCATTTGCAACAGCATGGATGGAACTGGAGAGCATTATGCTAAGTGAAACAAGCCAGTCAATGAAGGAAAAATACCACATGATCTCACTCTTTCATGGATAATTAAGACCATTACAAACTTTCGAACAATAATAAATACAGTGGCAGAGCTGCCTCAAACTGATTGTCGAACTGCAGTGGGAAGGCCAGGGAGGGTTGGGGGACAGGAGGGAGGGGAGTAAGAGATCAACCGAAGGACTTGTATGCATCCATATAACCATAACTAATGGACATAAGACACTGGGGGGTAAGGGAGGGCAGGGGCTTGTCAAGGGTGGGGGGGGGGGAAAGGACACTTATGTAATACCCTTTGTAATACTTTTAGCGAAAAAACAAAAAAAAGAATGTATTACAGTAAAATGGTTGCTGTCTTAAGCCACTAGTTGTTGTGGTAGTTACTAAGCAATTGATAACTGAAAAATATTTACATGTGTATGACAGAGACAACACAATAAACCTAAAAGTACATGAAAGGACAGTCTTATATGCAGATTCGGTGAAATCACTGAATATTATTTAATGAGTGCATTAAAAGAAAATACAACTTCGGAGGTTGAAAAAGAGATGCAAAATAATTTAGGCAGTATCCAAAGTAAAGAAGGATTATCTGAGAAAACTATTGCAGCAATGGAGTCTCTGAATGAATAGTTAAGAGTTTGCATAATTAGCTGGGAGAAAAGGGGATTCCCAATTGCAAAATGATACTTTGGGAAAAGCTCAGAATCAAGGGCACGAGCTTTACTAACTAATGAGAGAAACTGAGGAAATTTGGGTGACAGGAGATTTAGGCATGTATTGGGTTGGTGAAGGAGAAACAAAGATGTGTAGTTCTCCTTGAAGTGCTCTGAAGCCTGAGGTGAGGAGATTTTTGCAACATATAAGACATTAGAAAGTCACCAAAGGATAAGAAAAGAGGAGTGGTCAAAGCGATGATTAAAGACAACCATGACAGCTGAGGAGCGACAAGACCCGTGGAGCCCTGAGGCAGCAGCAGAGGTCTGATGAAGAGGAGATGGGAAGAAATAGGAGGGATTGAATTAAAGGCAGTGACAGGATTGAGGAGAAAGAAATCTGTCATAAAGAAAGAAAGAAAATTTAAATGTGGTTGGATTAACAGGTCTGTGATCTGTTATAACCTTAAAAGTCAATGGTTCTGTGATTCACTTACCAATTATATATGGCAAGTAGAGAGCATTAAACTAGTTTTATTAGACATTTTAGTAAGTTCACAGGTATTTTGATTTGTATTGTCAACTTTCAAATATTGTGAAAAATTATTGATGTCAAATATTGTTGTGTTTGGGAGGCTGTGAAAGACTGTAAACAACAGGAACTTCCTTAAATAAAGCACATAGAGGAGAGTATTTCTATTTCTTTCTGTTATCTTATTTCAGTAGGAAAAATGTAGGAGAAAGACAATTATGTCCTTTATACAAAGATAAAAAACAACAACACAGATAATGCAAACACAATATGTACAAACACGATCTGCACACGGCTGTAAAGAAAGGAAAGTGACCCAGAAAGGAAAGTACCCAGATTTTCCCACCACCTTTCAGCCTCTTTATCACCACAAAGGCATTAGAAAACAGCATCGATCAAGAGAAAAGAGTAAATGAAGCAGGCCTCCCCTCTGAGAACACAAAGAATACATTTATTTCTTAGTGACCATGAAAGTTGATTTATAATGATTTCTTCTTATCCAAATTAGCTTTCTAACCTGGGACAAAAATATGGAGTCAAATAGCATATGCAAAAAACATGAACTGAGCAGGCAATAATAATAATGATAATAATAATAATATAGTAATTTAATAGAACCAGTGGCTTTTCCATGTGAATGAGAATATTGCACCATAATTGAAAGGCCTATGAGACACAAAGCACAAGAAAAAGAGTTTCCTATATTTTATTTCACCAGCCACAGTCTACAAATACTTGGCTAATATATTGAATCTACTTTGATTTGTATAACAGAGGCATACAGAAACAGCCTAAGTTTATTCATTCATTCACTCATGCGTTTATTCATTTTACACTCACTGAGTACATGTGTTCAGAACTGCTTCAGTGTTCTTATAGTTTAAAGAGGTGAATAAGTCAGTCTGCAAGCTAAGTGGCTCCCCACCAAGAAGGAGAGACAGATATAAGAAGATCTATGCTTATCTCAGCACAATAGATTGAGATAAGAATATACAAGAACATAAAGATAGGAGTGAATAATCCTATATAATAAATGGCTAATATGCAAATCAACCAAACTGCTGAATGACCGGTTGCTATGATGTGCACTGACCACCAGGTGGCAGACACTCAACCCAGGAGCTTCCCCCTGGTGGTCAGTGCATCCCCACAGGGGGAGCGCCACTCAGCCAGAAGCCAGGCTCATGGCTGGCGAGCGCAGCAGTGGTGATGGGAGCCTCTCCTGCCTCCGCAGCAGGAGCAGGCCTAAGCTGTCAGTCAGACATCCCCCGAGGGCTCCCGGACTGTGAGAGGGCTCAGGCAGGGCTGAGGGACACCCCCCCTCGCCCCCCCCCCCTGCGCACCAGTGCACCAATTTCGAGCACCGGGCCTCTAGTGTTATATAAAAATAGAAAATAGTTATCAAACACTTAGTAAGACTGAAGTGTTTTACATGTATTAATTAACTCATATAACCACAGCAACAAGCATATGAGGTAGCTACTTTCACCATCTCCATTTCATAGATGAGACAACTGAGGGACAAATTAGTTAAGTGATTTCTCAACAACAGTCAATATCCAAACTTAGGTACTATGGCTTTAATGCAGGGTAGCTCTACTGGCAGCATATTGTCTAAGGCAGTCATGGTGGACTTCACAGAAGTGGAAAATAAATCTTAAGGGATGTATAGGCATTCTTTTGTGGAAAAGGAGAAAACTAT
>NW_005871053.1:14853378-14944529 GCF_000147115.1 Myotis lucifugus
ATATGTACAGATTGTGAAGCTTGACTAATGTATTGTGTAGGAAATGAAAATTTCACTGTGGAAATGGTGAGGTTATTTAATGTTAATGAAATTATGCATTTGTATGAGTCGGTTTGTACTCATTGCAGGTGTTTAAGTGATTTGATTACAACTGTGTTTTATTAGGTAACTCTGGAGAATGAGTTGGAGGGAAGACCAAGAAGGGAGACCAAAGAAAACCATTGCAATATCCGGGAAAAAAAGTTATAAAGATCTGAATGAAGACAGTGGCAGCCATGGGGATGGAGAAGAAAGATACTGAGGAAATGAATCAACAGGTACTTAGCCCGAGAGTGAGGAAAAACCCTGAATCTAGGATTTTTAATTTGGGAGACAGCATGGATGATACCATTAACCAAAGTTAGAAATACAAGAGGAAGCTTAGATATGGAACCATTCAATGGTAAATATTGAATGCCTACCAGGTAAGAGTATAAGATTCTAAGGATACAAGGATGCCATCTTGTCGTCTGAATATTCAATGCCTGGTAGAGGAGCTTATAGTCAAAATCTGTATGCAGATACACAATTCCCTTCATCAAAGCTACTTTTAAGAGTATAGAATTTCTCTCAGTGACCTGATTAAAGGTTAAGAAAGAACAAAGAGTGACTACCTTTTTCACAATAAAGTTTCAAATCAAGAATACTATCAATTGAAGTTAATTGTGATACTCAGATATGAAAATTATATGAAAGTGTTCTATGCAGACTAAAATCATGATCCAGATCACAAAATCCACCTCCATGCTTTATCTGAGTCATACAACATGAAGAAATACAAGAAATAAATTTGATTTCTCCTTCAGGCAAATGTTTTAATGAGCTTAGTCTCATGGCTTGATTCTAATGCTAGTGACTGGCTTCTTTGAAATGAGGCATGCATTTTCTTTCTTGTTCATGTAGTCAGCTTCCTATTTAGTATTCATTATTCATGTCTATTTTTATCAAAGAGCACTATTACATGAAACTATGATCCAAGCATGTTGGGTTCTAATTTTTACCTACAGAAGGAAGGAAATTATACATCATTATTACACTGATATGATCATTATGTACACATATGATTATAGTACATATGTGTTCCTTCATATAAGAATGCGGTGCTGTTTAATTCAGGTGGTCAGGTGGTTACACCTGCTTTAGTTTAGAATATCAACATTCCATTGAAGAAAAGCCCTTAGTCTTGTAAATCAACTAGTAAAAACTAGTTTTTATCACAGTCTCAATAAACTCTATCTAAATATTCTAAGAATTTCTTATGTGAATAGCAAACCATATGGAATTAAGAATAGAGAGAAGTGCAAACACATTTTATCGAAATATTATGACCCTTAATAACTTTAGCTGACAATTGTGAATACTAAAGCAATTGCTACTCTTTGGAGGCCATAGCATGCTTTGGATATTTGCCTCTTTACATATTGATAGTTATCCATGGAATGTGCAGTCAAGATGGCTGAGAGAAAAAATGGACCTTCTATTACTACTGTTTTCCAGTCATTCACAGTGAAGTGACTTTAACATTGTCTACGTGGGCTTGTTACATTTTATTTATACAGTATTTATTTTTACCTAGGAAACCATGGCTACATTACTCTATTTCCTCATTACTCTAATTTACTATATTCTATGGCTATTGTGGAATTAGGTAGCAGCAATAAATTTATGGTTCAATGGACTACAAAAAGAATGAGGCCTTTAAATGCAAAGGTATTTCAAGAACCACACTTAAAATAATTAAAACTTAAAATCACCCAAATATATTTAATATATTTATCAGTGTGGTGGACTATCAGACAGCCATTACAATCAGAATCATTACAAGTGTATTAAAACAATAAAAATGTTCACAAAATTAGTGAGAAACTTCACCAAAAATATAAACGATATAATTACAACTAATATGTACAGAAGAAGACTAGAAAAGAACTAAAGGAAATAAGGGATTATGTGTGAGTATAAAGCAATGTACACATTGAGATCTCAATATTTTAAATATTTATAAATATAAAACAATAGGAAATATAGTATCAAAATTATTAAGATCATCATCTCTTAGACATTAAGTAATAGGTGATTTTGACTTGACTTTGGATTTTTATACATTTTGCAAGTGTTCTGTTTCCAGTGACCGTCCGACTGGCATTTAAAAATAAGAATATTATTTAAATAATTTCAACTGCTGTGAGCTCAAGCTTTTAGAAATCAAGGAAGTTGAACTCTGCCTCCACACGCCACCCTTCAGCTGGATTTATTGCTTGGTGCCAGGCTCCCTAAAGACATGTTTGCTTTTGATTGATGAACAGACACCTTTTCAACATTTTTTTTTCAAGCAACCACACACTATGATGTTCTTCTAATTCGCTTTCGAGGTACTAAAAGGAGATTCTATATATTCTCATTCTTTCTCTAAGTGGCAGTGGACCAAAAAGGGTGATTGGATGTGGCACAATAAGGTGTCAGTAAGCAATACTACTCTGACCCAGCTGCTGAGTCCTACATTACCATTAATTATTTTGCTTGCCTGGAGGACAGAGATTGTATTTTTACCAAAAAAATATTTGTGAGAACACTAGAGGAATGTAATACATGTTAAAATTGGGGGAAGAACTTGAGAATTAAAAGAACAACAACCCAGGAGCCAGACATTATATAGTCCCAGCTGAAATTTAACAGCAGAAAACCCTGAGGTGAAAGCATCTAATTGGGAAAATATTAGTGTCTTCATACTAAGTCTTCCTTTGCTGGAGGGTGCCTGCGATGCACGCGCCCAGCTGTTGAACCCTTGCTTTCTTGCTATTCCAGAGAGACATGATGTTGAAGACTTCTGAACCTAAACACACTACAGTGAGTTTTGTTCGCGTTATTAATTGTATACTGGAAAAGAACCAAACACAACATAGCTGGAGAGCGTTTCTTAGGCAACAATTTGAGGGCAACTTTCAATATGTGTTGACCAATAAATCCTTGACTAGAAATAGGAGAGACTGGAATAGAAGCCCATTCTCTATCCATAACACAGTATTAACTGTAAGATGGTTTTCTGATTTCTTACAATCACTTCTTCCCTTCATCAAGTAAACGCTTGCTCCCTAGTTAAGTCTCAGCTTAAAATTTCCTCCCCCTCCCCCCCTTTAAAGCCTATCTTCATATCCTTTACACATAGGCAGGAAAAGGTCATTCTTTCTCTCTCTTCCATGTTTTTTTGTTTATTACTCTACTATACATTATACATCAAACTGTATTAAGGTGTTTGCATTTCTAGAAAGATACCAGTAAGCTGAGATCACACACATAAAGCCTCTACCTTATTCATATTTATATCCTTAAAGGCTACGACAAGGATACAATGAGAGATGCTCAATGTTGTTGAACAAGTTCTTGAGAAAGTGTATTTTAGAATATAGACATAAAGTGACACAAGCTTTCGACAGTGTCTTTAGAATGTTCGATAATGCTGGTAACATGTAGATTGCTATTCAGAGGACAGGGTTATTGTTTGACACTGCTTCCAGCTTGTGCTTTTTGAGCTTGTCCAAATAACAAACAGATGAAAAGCTAGCGGCACTGCACACCATTCCTCCACCCACCCCTCACAACAGGGTTATGAGAATTGGACCAGACAGGGTATCTTGAAATTTTCTCTGTTCCACAACAAGTAACACATTTTCAGTCTTGTTAAAAATTCCTCCAACTTATAAAACTTCTCGGGCCTTTTCCTCAAGCACCAATCACCATTACTACCGTCTTTGACAACATCCCACCCCCCTTTCCTCTTTTTCTTTCAAATACAGAAAATATGTGCTTCAACTGTTTCACGTTCAAGCGCAGTCCCTGTGATTTTGCATGTAGTATTCAATTATCTAACAGTCCCTGTGAAGTCACAGGTAGATTTCTTTTAGAGAACAGACACTTGCACATCCTGGAGAATTGTGTTCAGGCTTCACTAATAGGCCTTCACAAGCATTTTCACATTTTGGATCAGCACATCTGCTAATATGCAAGCCATTCTACAAATACTCTTTCTATCAACAGAAGCTTCCTGTCAATTAATGGCATGTGTTAAACAAAACTGGGTAAAGATAGGCTACAATGTCCATGTGTTAATATTACATATAGAAGAGCTTTTTATTTATATTCAGCCAGCATTAATTTCACTGGACTTTAACAGTCATTAGCATAAGACATGCTTATTGAGACATTGATTGATAATGTGAACCTTTTCCCCCCACCGATAAACCTACAACAGATGGACCTGAAAGAAAAGGGGTTTACAAAGTAGAAATTCTTTTCTAAGTTTTTGTCCATCACATTTGTCTGTTCTTTCCACTTTAGCATAGGACATAGGCTGCTGTAGAAAATAGTAATATTTCAGTGTAGTTGTGGAGAATTTCCTAGGACAAAAGAGATTATAACGTAGCCTGTATTGAAGTAATTTTATAAACATTGGCATTAAATTTAAACAAGAGAGAGTAAATGTAATTTTATAATATTTGCAGAGAGGAGAAAACCCAAATGAACAGTTCATTTTTGAACTTAGTGAATATATTGCCAAAATGAAAATGACATTTTGGAGAATATCAAGAACAAAGAACAATCAGAAGAATCATTACTGAGTTGGAAAAATAAGTAATTACGATTGGAAATAAAGGAAAAGGGATCTCAAACATTCTCTCTTTATGAGTCCTATTTCATATGGCCTTTTAAAGGGGGTTTGTGCTGCCTAATTTGAATTTATTCAACCTTTTGATGGACTTGAATTTTCTCCTGAGATGCTTGAAACCTTTTCTTCCATCCTTAAATAACCATGCAAGGTAGAAGGACCACTTATAACTTTACCCCATTTTACTAATGGGGAAACTAAGGCATAAATATTTCAAGTGGCCACTTCCTTAGCTTAAGCTAATGTTCTTTTCACTCAAGTATTTTGGCTTTTTATTATTTTAGTGCAGAAATATATTTGACATGTAGTAGTTCTTAGTAACTAATATAAGAAATTAAATTTTTCCTTTTATATATTAGGTAAATAGTGTTTAAAGGAATGTTAAATGGACAGCTATAACTAAATATAAAAAAATAGCAATTTTAATCTCTTAACTGTTCAAGTTTCAGTGAGCCAAACCACATCATGAACACTAGTGCAACGAACAGTTTAGAGATTATAGACAGATGACTGATGGAGTATATATGACAGCCAAGTGCATAAAGGGGAAAAGTTCAACATATGGACCTGCATTTCATATCTGATCAAGTAGTCAACAAAATTACACATAGATACTCTGAGCTCTGCTTTTAGATAGTACTTTATACCTGAGTACTGTGTTGCATTTTTGTGTGTGTGTCAAAGACAGGGTGATTGAATAACACAAGCAAGCTCAGTTTGGTAGCCAATGCTGCAATATGGTAGTCCAGCTCCCGGTGGTTTGTCTGGACAATGTCAGAGGAGACGAGAAGGCTGTGGGCGTAGACGGAATCACTCAGTGAGAACCACATGTCTTAAGGGTAGAAAAAAAAGGTAGTGTAAAGCTTGGGTTGGCTCTGTAGAGTAACATGATAGAAGAGGATTTGGGAAAAGAGATGGACAGGTAAGGATTGTTCACGAACAATTATGAAAAGCGTGGTCAAGGTGAGTGCTAACAAGGGATTTTAACTACCCAATCCTCTTGCTACACAAATGAGCACCATGGGTCATTTTCAAAAATGCTCTACAGAAGTCACTGAGCAATTTCCTCTGCCTCTAGTAGTATATCTATGCTATTTAAAATTGATATTCCAACTTTCTAAATATTTTCTGGAGTCTATCAATTCCACCATTTAACAAGAGGGAAATTTCCAGGTGAAATAATAAAAGGGTTTGTGAGATTCCTAGGAAAAGTAATAGAACCTAACTGTAACCTTTTGTCCTTGGATTAAGGACGAATAAAAAATTGGCTGTCAGCCGAAACCGGTTTGGCTCAGTGGATGGAGCGTCGGCCTGCGGACTGAGGGGTCCCGGGTTCGATTCCGGTCAAGGGCATGTACCTGGGTTGCAGGCACGTCCCCAGTGGGAGATGTGCAGGAGGCAACTGATCGATGTTTCTCTCCCATCGATGTTTCTGACTCTCTATCTCTCTCCCTTCCTCTCTGTAAAAAATCAATAAAATATATTTTAAAAAAAATTGGCTGTCAGTTTTTAAAAAGTATTACATACAGAGTAATTAAATAATATGAGAGCAATATGAGACTAGGAAGATGACTTAAATAGAAATTTAATATTTTTCTTATTTGTTCTTATAGATCTACTAGAGGCCCAGTGCATGGATTCGTGCACCGGTGGGGTCCCTCAGCTTGGCCTATGCCCTCTCTCAATCTGGGACCCTTCAGGGGATATTGGACTGCCAGTTTCGGCCTGATCCCCACAGGGATGTAGTAGTGCATGAAGTGGCAGGTGGCTGGGGAGGAGCCCGAGCCCAGGCCACGCGCTGTGCAGCTGGCCCCACTGCACCTGCTGCAGCTGCTTGGAGTGCTGTCATGGAGGCGGGAAAGGCTTGTGTCACCACAGCTGCACTCACCAGCTGTGAGCCTAGTGTCTGGCACCTGTAAGTCAGCTGAGCAGCGCTCCTGCTGTGGGAGCACACTGACCAACAGGGCCAGCTCCTGCATTGAGTGTCTGCCCCCTGGTGGCCAGTGCGCGTCATAGCAACCGGTCAACCTGTCATTTAGTCGTTTGGTTGCTTAGGCTTTTATATATATAGATTAATTTACATTGTCAAATTTTAATGTAATAAAGCTAGATGGTGACAATAGAACCTAATTTCCCTCATTAGAATAATTATTGGTTCCATTACACATCCCTTCTCTTTACCGGTGGGTGACTCTGGGACACCTTTCAAGGAATAGTCTGCTAATAAATTCCGTTTTGTTCATTTAAAAAAAAAGTCAGCTTTCCAACGGTTATCTTGATCTTGATCTAATGCATTTCAATTTGTTCAGTTAGAAAGGCTAAATAAGATACTTAGTACAAAGCATGTTTAACTGTCAACCATATCCTGTTTCCCCCAGCCTTTATCTGTGAGAAGTTTTTTGTTTTTTTTAAAGTGTCACTTTCATTTTTTTTACATATTTTTATTGATTCAGAGAGAAAGGGAGAGGAGAGAGGGATAGAAACATGAGTTATGAGAGAGAAAATTCCTTTGGCTGCCTCCTGCACATACCACACCGGGGATCGAGCCTGCAACCCAGGCATGTGCCCCTGACAGGATTTGAACCTGGGACCCTTCAGTCCGCAGGTCGCTGCTCTATCCACTGAGCCAAACTGGCTAGGACTATCTGTGAGAAGTTTAATACCATTTAGAACAAGGAACCTTAAAGGTACACCTCCATCAGTAGAGATCAGCATTGGCAGACTATTTTTACTGCTGTCTTTCTCACCTTCTCAGACTGAGCACTGCTTTTTTTCTGGTACCAGAATGCTTTATTAAAGAAAGTGGCAAAGAACTCAAATTTTGTGTCTGTTGGAAAATGCAATCAGAAAGAAGAATCTAAAACTCCCATATTCCCATAGGACAAAATATTTTGCTTTTTTTTCTTTGCACATTTTCTTCTTTCTCTCTCAACAGCTTCTGACACATCACTTTACTGTAAGTTTGTGCTATACTATAGCTGAGTTAGACTAGGTTGTAGATTCGAGGTTGCCTAGTTACTGTTATGTTGCTTGTATAGACATATTCTCTGTCGTTGGGCACTATAACACTATCGTCAGTCACTTTGGAGTATTCCTTTCAGCAATCTATGCCTTACTAATGATAAGAATGATCATGCCAAGATGAATATCTTTATAGGTCATCACATGTACAGCTCCCTTTGATATGCAAAGATTTATTGGGGGGACTAAAGAATACCAGATCATTGAGCGCTTGCAAAATTAATTTTTGCATTCACAATAGATTAATAGGTAAGATCACTGACACTTTCACATACATGCTGTTACTTTTTTAAAAATTGGGGCTTATTTTAAATACAATTGACATATAATATTAAGGTGTACAACCTGTGGGTTTGATATATTTATGTATTGCAATATGATTATCACTGCCATGCTATTACTTTTTAAGTAAACAAGAAATATCTTGTGATTTGAGTAATCCAGGTGAATACATGTATATTTCTGTAAATATTCATGCCTAAGCACATGTATATTTAAGCCATGCTAAAAGTAGACCTAAAGTTGATCATCTGGACTGTTCTTATGCTTTCGGATAATTCGTTAGAAATTACAAATTTAATACTTTTAAGGTCTAGGCTGGCAATATATGTTTATGAGCAAATGTAGACAGCAGAAATTGTGACAAAGGCCGTTAAAGAGTAGTGTTTATATATCCAAGCGTGTCAAATTCACATGCTTAAAACTCACCATGCTGGCAAAATAAAATAATAGTTGTCATATACGCTACTCTATAGTCATTTTTCTTTGTTAAATTTCCAACTTTCTTTGTCCTCATGTTTTCTTTACATTGTTAGTAGCTTTAAAAAACAATATTCATGCCTTTTATTTGTATAGTGATTATTCTCAAAACCCCTTTGTGACTTATAGAGTTATTCAGGGTGAAACAAAAGAGAAAAACAGGCAAATTTTAATAAGAATATTAGCTCTGACTACGGTGACTCCATTTAGTGAACTGAAAATTAACTAAATAAGAAGCCAGTTTCCATTTCCGTTACACCTCTAAACATAACATCAAACTTTAATAAATGTGGGCCCAGGTAGTAAGAGAATTAAATGCAAGGCCCTAAGGGCAGAGGTTTCTAGGAATGTGCTTATAATAGAGTTTCACCTGGGATTCAATTAAATATTTAGTGAGAGAGGCTGAAAGAAAGGCGCAGTGCTGAAAGCTGTGGGGGAGTTGGAGATGAATACGACACAGTTTTTGTCCTCTAGAATGTCATGATCGGTGGCAGCCAACACATTTAACTTAGAGTGTGGATGCATGCGGTGAGGGCCGAGCTCCCTGCTCTTTCTCCTCCAGCATCTACAAAGCTGTTTATATTTGCACAGTCCCATCACCTTTTCCTCCGGTTTTATAGGATGAAGTATCCTTTTGTTGTTGTTGTTGGAGGCCAGTGCCTCTGCATGTGCCCTTGATCCCGTCTTCTCCTTCTCTCTTCTCAGAAATTGTACTATAAATCAGTGGTCAACAAGCTTCTTCTGTGATAGACCAGTTAGTAAATATTTTGCACTTTTTCAAGACACATGGTAGCTGTCACAGCTACTCAACTTTCTTGTTGTAATGTGAAAGCAACTGTTGACAACATGTCAACAAATAGATGTGTCTGTTCCAATAAAACTTTATATATGGGCCCTGAAATTTGAATTTCATAAAATTGTTATGTGTCATGAAATGTTCTTCCTATTTTAACCTTTTTTAAGGTATTTAAGTCATAAAACCATTCTGTGTTTGAGGGCCATAACAAAGAGGCAGTAGGCCAAATTAGACTTTTCTGCCAATTTACTGACCTCTGCCCCTCTTCCATGTCTTCAAACATCCCTGCTCTACTTCCTTTCCCCTTGGCCCATAATCTCACTGAGGAGACTATACAACTTATTTGGCAATGACTCTACACTGCCTAATGACTCCGGATTCTGACTATTCAGAATAGATACACCTGCCAATCAACAAACTAGTGGACAATGTTGGTATGTACAGGTTAAATATCAGCCCAGATCACATCTTCTCATCTCATTTGAAAAACAAAGCTATTGCACTGACATCTTGATATTGCTTATCGTATCTTCTCTTTTTGTCCTTTTTTTTAAATTATTTTAATTTGTCATCTTTCATCCATTCTTCAATAAGGCATCTATTCTCACCATTACTTTAAAACTGACCTCTTTAGAAGAAATTTTCAGCCCTTTTTTAAAATCTTCTATTTCTGTCACTTGCATTAAATTCTCCTAATTATCTCCCACCTCTCTGCCTTTTGGCTCTTGCTTCCCATGGTAGGTTTTTCTTCATTGGTGCCTCCCTCCTGCAAGCATTCTTACGTGGTATTGCCCAGTGTTCTCGATGCACTACCTCCTGTCCCCTGTTCTTGCCTTGGCAGTCTGATCCATTATAAGGGTTTGATTTTAACTTTTATGAGGTGATCTTCATGCCTATGTCTCCACTATAGCATCTCTCTAGAAAGACCATTAGACTCATTTCACCATATGCATTTCCCTGAGGTATCTCAAAGTCAGTGTGCTAAACAAAGAACCAGTAGTCATCCCACTAGACATGCTTCCCTTGCATCCAGTGACTTAGTCCAACACCACCACTGCTGTTGCTAAAGTCAAGAAACTTGTAATCATCCTCAATACTTTCCTGTCTTCACTTTTAGTTTTAATTAATTAGGTACCAAGAACCACTGACTTTTTCTCCAAAAGTTTCTTCGTTCTGCTTCCTCAGCAGCATCATTAAGAATGCTATTTTAGTCAAGGCTTTTGTGTAGCTGGACTACTACACTAGTCTATTTACTGGCCTTCCTCTTCACACTGCCACCAGGCGGACAATCTAAAAACACAAATGTAATGAGGAACTCCCCTGCTAAACTCCTGAATGACTCACTATCAGATAGTTAGCATGGCCCTAAGACCCTCAATTATCTTCCTGCCTCAGTCTTATCTTCTATCAAATCATATGTAATTTTTAAAAAATTTCCAGTAATAAGGAACTGAACATAAAATGCAATTATATACCTCCATGTCTTTACACATGTTATCGCTAACATCTAATATATCTCTTCTTTTCTTTATCTGGCTAATGCTTACTCATCCATTAAGATTCAGCTTCTGAATTCATAAGACTGGTCTAAAACCCTATCCTAATTGTTTCCTTTGTTTTTATTGACCAAATTTTATTGATAATGCCGCTTCCCTCCTCTGTAATTATTCCAGGCTCACCATTAATGAGTACACAAAGTATCGTTAGCCATTGCCACTCCAGCTCTTACTCCAGTAACTGGTAAACAGGCTTAGGTGAAGAGTGCTTGTGAAGCCACAGGAGTCAGACTGCCAGGGTCCATTCCTAGCAGCACATCTTACTTGCTAAATGGTTCTGGACTTGTACATTCTAAGCCTTGTCTTTAAAATGAAAACTCAGTTTAGTCATGAAAAAAAATACTTGTATAGACTATGTTTCAGGTATTCTTCTAGGTACAGAAGAAAATTCCTTTCATTCTAGTGGAAGTAGAGGAACAAAGAAAACAAATAGGTAAAAAAGAAAGTAACTAAATAAAACATACAGTATATCATTTAGCGGTAAGTGCACAGAGAATAGACGTGGGACATAGGAGTGAAGGGGGTCCTAGGCAGTGATGGGCAAATCTTGAATAGAGTGGTTAGAGAAGGCCTCACTGAAAAATGATACTTCAGCAAACCCCAAAGCGGGTGAAGAAGTGAGCCAGGGGAAGATCTGGGGTGAAGAGAATTCAAGAAAGAAGAAATAGAAAATTCAAAGGAAATGGTATGTTCTAGGAATAACAAAGAGGTGAAAATGTTGGAAAAGAGTGAGCAAAGGAAGGAGTGAGGAGAGAGAAGAGCAGCAGACAGTGCTGTCATTTGTAGCCCATTGGTGAGGACTTTGACTTTCACTCCTGGTGAAATAGCGAATCATTGGAGGGTCTTGGGCAGAAGAGTGAATGATCTGAATAAAGTTAAAGGTGGCTCTGGTTGCTGTATTGAAAATACAGTGTAGGAGAGGAGGGTAGAAAGAGGGACTAGTTAGGAGGTTGCTACAATGATCTGAATAATAGATGGTGGTGGCATGGATCGGGTGAAGGTGGTAAAACATGGTTTATTCTGAATACGGCTTGGAGTAGAATAAAAAAATGTCTGATGGATGTTGGGTGAAGGAAAAGAAAGGAGACAACCTTGACTCCAAGGAGTCTCACTTCAGGGATTATACGGAGGGTGGGTGTTAGCCCTTTGTGCTTGGAAGGATTGCAAAAGTTCAGGCAAGGTCAAATTACTAGTAGCTTTGATGTCTATTCAAATGGAGATGGCGCATAGGTAGTTCTATCTGTCTATGTGGATGAAGTTCATGGAGGGATTTTAAGCTAGCAGTAAATATTTTCCATTAAAAAGAACATTTAAAGCCTCTAGGCTGGAGATAGAGAACAGAGGCAGTCCTGTGCACTTCAGCGTCTAATGACTGGGGAGATGAGGAAGAATGAGCAAAGAACACAGAGAAGAGGCAGCAAACCCTGTAAGAGGTGTTAAAATAAAAAAAACAAAAACAAAAAACAACAGAGGCCAACCTTAAAAACTCTCAGCAGGCAAATCCAGTTTAGACATATAAGCAAAGCTTAATTTAGCTTACTTAGCAAGGTTAAGTTGACCTAGGTCTTTTCTTGCTTATGCTTCTGGAAATCATAAGCAAATCTTGCACTGTTTCCAAGGTTAATTTGAGGAAACCACTGAAAATTCTAATGTTATAACCAATCACTGTGAAGAGAATAGTCGCTGTGTTCTCACCATAGAAGCTGCTTTATAACAATTTACCCCCAAGCCTCATGCCATTTGGTCTGAGAGCTTCCGGTTTACAAACTGTCCTCTTGATGTGCATACAATAAACTTTTACTAATTACTACACTTCGGTGATTCATTGGCTTTCCTTCTGTTATTTCTGAATTTTTGACAGAGGTAAACCAGAAGAGTGCATTTCTTTTTTTTCTGGCAGCAAAGTAAAAACAAACAGAAAATACACAAATAGGGAAGCACACAGTGGATGGCGATCAACTGTCTCAAAAGCTACTGGTGGGTCAAGTAAGTGGAAGACTGAGAATTTATAATTCCGCTTAGAAGCACAGAGGACACTGTGACCTTGATGAACAGTTTTAATGAAGTGGTGGGGGCAACGCTTGATCTGAATGTAGCTCTTTCAAAGAGCTACAGGAGCTAAGGAGGTGGATAGAAATGGTATAGTAAATGGAAGGCAGTGTGGGGAAAAAAGAATTTTCACTTTAAAGGGAAAAAAAGAGTGTACTTACATGCTGATAGAAATGATATAGTAGAGTGAAATATTAATGATATAGGAGCAGGATATATACTGGAGCAATATCTTTGGGTAGGAATGAGATTAAATGCATAAGTTTAGTATCTGGCCTTGAATAGGAACATAAGCAGTTTATCTATCATGACAAATAGAAGGCAGAGATATAGCGGGGGGTGGGGGGAGCCTATGAAAATTCTCTTCTGCTATTATTGGCTCAGTGAATTAGAAAACAAGATCGTAAATTGATTATGAAGATGTTGAGAAGAGGTGTTGGAGTTTTGTCGTAAGAAGAGAGACAATGTTTTCTGGATAGGGAGAGACTCAGTGGAACAGGGGAATAAGACAGAATTACTGGCTACTACCAAGGCTCATTTGAAATTAGTGGCTATGAATTCAAATAGGAAAACATCTGCATAGTTGTATTTTTTCCCCCAGTCACGTTCATGTTCAGCTGGAACTCAGTGCAAAATAGGCAGAGTGTTAGACTGAACCTGGGCTGGGGTCATGCCAGACATGTACTACGAAGCAGGAAAGATGGACAAAGGGAGTTGAGGGTAAATTTAAGGAAGTGATTACAGTGATGAACATGGAAACTAGTTTATTTCCAGAAGAAAAGAAAACATGAGTGAACAGGTGGTGATAGCAATACATCATAGGTCCCAGTGGGGGTGAAGAATGACAGGAATCAGATTACTAGGGGGAGGGAGCTAGAAAGATAGAAGGCAGTGGTTTGAGAATGGACTCCTTGAGAATGAAATTATGGAAAGGTTACAATTATTAGTTTGAAAGTTATTTTGTTTGTGCACAAAAGGAAAGTGAAAAATAACACTATTGGAAAAAGTAGTCATAAAACTACAACTGGAAGAATCATCTACACGAACGTTCAAGAATTGTGAAGGTGTGGTATTAGGGAGAGTAACAGTGAGACACAAACTAAATCATCAAGGAAGGAGAGGGTGATATGTGGTCTGTAGATGAATATACAGGGAAACAATGATAATTTGTACCTTTCAGGTTGCTAAGAATTAAATTAGATATGAATATGAAGTGATTACCAGAGTACGCACTCCATGGTGAACTCAATAAACATCAACATTTATTATCCTACCATGTCTATAGCTGGCAACTATGTTGCCAACATCAAAGAATAACTGACCTTAATAATGTGACTGAGAAATAGCTTTGTGTTGGAATGGATGTTTGGTTTTCTATCCAGATTACTGGTTGAAATGGCTACAGGAGCTTGAAGGGGGTGGGCTTAAGAGGACCGGAAGTGTAATTCCTGTGATGAGACTATTTTAGTATATAATACACTTATATTAACAAGGAATTCCATAAAATTATGGTCTATCTATTTGCAGAAAAACAAATAGCTCTTTTCTCTTTTAAATTTCCACTTGAACCATCCTACCTAACAGGCTTATAAATGAAAGATCTGAGCCAAGGGAAGTGATTTTATGTCAGAACACTGGCCTTCCCAGCAATGCGTTTTCTCTAAACTTTGGAGTATGGTATTTTTCTTGAAATCTTTATAAACCAAGGATGTAGGCTGCCTGGTTGATTTACTATCATGTCATGAAAATTAATGCTAGACTCTTCATTGAAAATAAATATTAATGCTTTTTTACATTTTTATATTTATTGAATTTTTGTATTTCTTTAGTGATTCTTAAAATGCTTTCTGAAGATTTCTTTCTATGAATCTGGCTCATTTGAGAACAGGTTGACATTACATCCTAAACTTAGAGTTCTGAACTTGTATTTTTTAAAAATATATTTTATTGATTTTTTTACAGAAAGTTAGAAACATCAATGAGAGAGAAACATCGATCAGCTGCCTCCTGCACACCCCCTACTGGGGATATGCCCGTAACCGAGGTACATGCCCTTGACTTAAATTGAACCTGGGACCCTTCAGTCCACAGGCCGATGCTCTATCCACTGAGCCAAACCAGTTAGGGCTTGTATGTTCTTTTTGAAATAATCTATATTTGTTTTTCTCTCAGATCCACTCTGCTTGTATGTTCTTTTTGAAATAATCTATATTCCTGTTTTTCTCTCCAGAGTGGTAACCCAATATTTTATGATATAGCCGTAGAGCTTGCATGTCAGCACTTTAGTAAACACATATTTTTCTTTGTTGTGAAGTGCAACTGGTTAGATTCCTCTGGGAGTACAACTTTGTTCTGCTCACAGTTTTCTATTTTAGCAGTGAATAGCTAGAATTAGAAAGGAATAGTTATTATCAAGATCTGCAGGGGCTTTTGGAACTGACTTCTGTCATTGCTGGATACATGTGAAAGTTTTCAATGTATAACTTCTTCATCTCCACTTATGGTTTAGCACTTACGGACAACAGAGAAAGAAAAATATGAGAGGCAGACAGACAGTGAGAATTCCTACTATTCATTTTGGTCTTGGAGGAAACTAAAAGATTTTGGGGGAGATAAGGCAGGATGGAATTAAGGTGTGAAGGATACTTTATTTTATCTTTGTGGTAACTTTTTATATGTCTGATTTAATACTCTTGTATAGCGTTCATTTTGGGTGCGAAGAACGCATAGGAGTATGTCTATCCTAGCGCTCTGAATAGACACGAAATGACTAGGGGTATTAGCTTGATTTAGCATGTGTAAAACACGAGTTCAACACTCCATGTGGGAATGACCTTGGAATTACATGTAAAGCTCAGGTAGGTTCGGAATAAAAGAATGGTAGGAGAGGAAGGACTATTAAAGCTGTCTAGGTCTGGAAGCAGATGATAGAAAAAGGTAAGCAAAGGTGAATCTGGAAGAGTGACTTCAGATGTGGAAGAAAATAAATCTTCATTAGGACGCGAAGGGGAGAGAGCAAGGTTATGGGACAAAACTAAAAATATAAAGCAACTCTGAGGAAAAGCTGACCACTGTCATTTTATCAAACAACTGTTCTTGTCAGCACCCTAAATCCAGTGCAGAGAACTGATGAGAAAACATTATTCACCTACAGAGTGACGATGGCCTCCGAAGGCACAGCCAGTGACTGTGTACTGGAGATGGAGGAGAAAGTAGGGCAGCAGGGAATGGGAAACATTCAGAAGAGACCAGCCAGATTTCTCTAGTGACCATTTATCTACATTCGTCTAAATATAGAAACTTAAAAAGAAGTTGTGCCTTGACTGTGTTCTAGAAAACAAGGAATGGGTAAATCTTAATTTCTACTCAGCAAGTGAAGCCTTTTTTGATTTGTTCTGTTGTCATCAGGAACAATGAAAGCACGCATTTATGTGAAACATAAGATATGTTAGAATAGCTGGAATTTATTTGTCCCAGGAAGACAATGACTCAGCTAATTCTGCACTGTTGGTACTTACTTGAGTTGTTAATACCATTCCCACTCTATTCAAAATCAACGGTCTATTCTGTTCCTCCTTGATTTTCTTTCTCCCACAGAACCACATCATAATTCATCTACAGGATTAATGATATATTTAATTGCTCTTTAAAATAAGGTCTTATTTATAGTCATATTCTATACTATCAAAGTAACCTTTTGCTTTTTTGTTTATGCATTGCCAGTGACACTTGAAAATTTGGTGGGTTTTCATTGATGTCTTTGTTTTTGCCCTCACATCATTAACAATGATCAGCATGGCCTGGGAATAATATTTATTACTTTACTACATCTTGAATTCCTTGCTAAGGCCAGCGTTATTTAGCTAGATCTTAAATTATTCAAGGTCCTATACATACAATGGCAATTTAACTGCTAAGGACTGGATATGCTTCCCACTCTAAAATGTTATGATTCTGAGGAGCCATAGATACAAGAAAGACAGGGGCTGGTCTGATCGTTTTTTATTTCCTCTGAACATTTCCAAGGTCATTTTGATGATTATCTCTACACATCAATACAGATGTGAAAGGACACATCATCTGTACCATATGGTCTACAGAAAGACTGAATACTCCTCCAGGCTGCCATAACAATGAATCTTCATTGTACTCTAGAGCTCATGTGGCCTTGTAGGGGGGTTACAATGGGTAGGAAAAAATACTCCATCTCCTTGTCATGCTAAATTGTGTCATATTCCCCACCCCTTCAATTCTTTCCAATTTGAGTCCTAGTGAAAAGATGTCTTTCAGCAATTTTGTAAAGATTTAAATGAAATAACATAGAAGAAAAATGTAACAGCTCATTGAGAACAATAATGCTATATGTAATTGAGAGACACCACATTTAAGCTTCAATTAAGCTTGAGCAAGTAGTGAGGGTATTTTGCTTAAACAAAGCACAAGTCTGACCAAACCCCAGCACTTTCCATGCTAGAGAGCCCAAGTTCTGTATCAGCCTACTTTCATAAACAGTACTTGCTATTAACCTGGATTAATTGACTATAGGTATCAACTGTTAAGTGGGTATCTTAAATTAAAATGTATATTTTCTACCCTGATATTCAACTCTCCGAATTGAATGAATAGATTTCAATTGTAAATTTGGTAAAGCTATATTTTCATATTGAAAAATAACAACCATTTCTGGTATTTACCAGATTTAATCGGATTCTAAGATGCAGACTTTGTAACAATGCAGTCTTTATTAGCACAGATTATAAATAGTATCATCTTCACAATATGAAACACCAGCTCAAGTTCCTTCCTGGCCTTGCAGGCAATCTCAGCATAGCTGAAAGTACAGTAAGCAGCCAGGTTCAAAGAATTCAAAAGTGGTTTTCCTTCAGTCAGCCACAAAAGTCTTTACTACTTAAAATTTAAAAATTCAGACATTACCTCAGTAAAACAAATTTTTAAAACGTTAAAAGAATAGAAAAATAAGCAGTGAAAAATATTTTTAAAAGCTAATTTCCTTTCTATTTACACTGGAATAGAAATTCTTAAAAGAGTCGTTCTGAAAAATGCCACGAATATGGATTGCATTAATTTTTAAAATAATTCTGGCTAAACTTCCTTGTTAAAGACTATCTTATACCCAGTAGGCTCTTTACAGAAGTATTGAGATATCATAATTAATTATGTCACTGTAATGGCTCTAAAACACAAAAAACCCAGAGGTCTCTGGTAGGTTTTATGTGCTTGCTCATGTTTATCCTTTCCTTAAATTTTAGGACATAATGATTTCCAACAATTTAGATTCCCTTGTTTCAAAATAATAAATGTTATGACCCAGTAAAACTGTTATGTTTTATGTCTAAACATTTAAAAAAATCTTGTTTGTGATTAGACTAAGATTTTGGGTTATAAATAATTAAGGAAAAATAATATTTTCCCCATATAAATCTATTTATAAGATATAGTTAAATGGAATAGTTTGGATAATTCAAATTCAAATTCTATTTATTGGACACTGTCCCACGTGCCAGGCAGTATTGTTATTTACCCTCAGAGTATTTTACAGAGTTATATGTGACTAATCCCATTTGCAGCTGAGGAGGAGTGAGGTAGTTTTTAATGCTGGACTAGTAGTAAATGGCAGGAATGGGACTCAAGTCACATCTTCAAATTTCAAGGCAATGTTCTATCCATGACACTTCAGGAAAAGCATAATTTCAACATTTAATTATTTTAATTAGTGCATATTTTGAGGGACTTTCCACTTCAGTATTACTGAAGTAGGCTTTCTATATGGGTCTGATGCCAAAATAATAAGGCAATATTTTTAAGAAAGTAAATTCTACAATAAAAACTAAATAAATTTAAAAATTTTAAATTCCTGCTTCAAAACAATATGTGCAACCCTTTGTCACTTTTGTAAAATAGTATACTATTAAACCATGTAGAGTGTACATATGGACCCAAATGTTAATACTGAGTCCTCTGTCATTGTAAGTGGTTTTAACATTTTTCTTAATAGTGTTCTTAATGTTTGTTTAAATAGTTTTCCTTCCACTTTTCTTAATAGTGTTCTTAATGTTTGTTTAAATAGTTTTCTGCATACCGCCATCTTTTTCTCTTAACATTATCATGTTTTACTTTTATAGTCAGGAAAACATACCCACAAAAACAAATACTCTCCATTTGGAAAATAATAACCTGCAAATACAGTGCTAGTTCCTCATTAGAATTCAGGTACCCTGTAGAATATTTCAGTAAAGTTTAAAATATTGAGAACTGGGAATATTTTAAATTCTATGCAAATACTTAATAAAAAAAAGAAATTCCAGCTGCCAATATACAACTGAAAAAATCCTCAACCCTCTAATAATCAGGGAAATGCAAATTAAAACCCAGAGACACCAGTAGAACACACACACACACACACACACACACACACACACACACACTCCAGATTGGCAGAATTTAGGACAGATAATATCCAGTGTTGGCTGTGATGGCTGCTTTTGCTGACATCACTAGAGACAGCTTTTTGTTGTTGTTCAGTAATTTGGCATTATCTGTCAAAATTATCAAGTGCCCCAATTTTTTTTATTAGCGATTCAATATCTAGGAAGATATTTCGTGGAAATACATAGATGTTTGCTGTAGCACTATTTGCGATAGTGAAAATTTGAAAAGAATCTCAAATGTCCTTCCATATGGAAATAGTTAAATGAGTAATGACACATGCACACAACTGCAGATGTGAAAATGAGTATGATTCATCAGTATGTCCCAAATTGGAGAACAGCAAGATAACATTTTTACTGTACATGGAAAAAGGCTTGAAAGGAGACACAGTCAGCAGTGACTGTGCTTACCAATTAGGATGGGAGTCAATCAAAGGGAGATCTAGAGGAAACATCACTTTTTGCTAAGTACATTTAATATTACTTAAAAAGATTTTTACAGTGCTTATTAATATACTTCAATTTTAAAAAAATCAGAACAAAGCTAAAGCGGAATTTTGTACTTTTCTCGAAGACAGTTGGATTTTTCAAAAAAGCACAAGGAATTCAGATTCTGCTTTGTAAAGTTTTCCAGTGTCCCAAGTCATGAATGGATTTCAATATTGGAAGCTCCTGCTCTTCCCACTGGGTTATAAAGGTAGGAACCTATTACAAAAAGTAATCTGGCTACACATTATGTTATTGGAGGAAATTCTTCTACTAATACTAATTCAAATGTATTTCTATATTTCTTAAAAGGCTACTAATTAGAAATACTCTTTGAGCCAAGATAAGACTTTTATAAAACAGCTCTAAATTTATGTGGTGAAGAAACTGTTTAGGAAGACTCTGATTCAAAGAAAATATTGATTTGAGGCAATATTTTTATGCAGGCTACCAGGACTGTAAATTGAGATGTGTGAAGTACAGAAATGAATGGGAGTGGGGATTGAGAGATTCAGACAGACAGCCCCAGACTGAGTTCAGGTCTTTCATTTCATATTGTGATTTCATCTCTGAGCCTCAATTTTCTAATCTATAAAATGAGGCTAATTATAATATCTTACTATATAAATGTGAAACCATTCCACATTCTTCGCACCCAATACATACTATTTTTATTTTGATTCAGAATTATACAGTATTTAGCAAATTACCCAAGGTAGACCATTTTTTCTAATATTGTATTTCACCAGTTCTAGACTCCTGGATCCACTGAACTCTTTCAGACTAAAAGTTAGTAAATATTCATTATCTTAAAAATAATAAATACAGGTAAAAGAGAAGAAAATAAAATATTTTATTCATCTAATCAGTCAATTTAAAAATATTTCTTTTGTATCAATTTATTGTGCCAGGACCCATCCTAGGCACCAGGCACACAGGATAGATAAGAGCTCTGGTTGCTATCCTCATGAATTCGAATTAATAATTAATAACCTAGAAAGAAGTAACAAAAACCTACCCACACCTGCAGTCTGAATCTTATGCTCCTTGAACTATTTATAATGACCCTACCATGATAGTGTCAAGACATATTAAAATCTCCAATATGCTCCTTTTCCTTTATGCACTCCATCCCAGCCCATCTTGATTGTTCAAGATCACTGAAGCAGAATTCTTTTCTATTCCCACATCTTTAGTTTTTCACTCTTCATTGGATCATTTTCATATAAATACGCTGTTATTTCTCACATTTTAAAAAATACAACCTTCTCCTGACACTATTTTCCCTCCAGTTACTGCTTCCTTTCTCTGCTCCCTTTTGTAGCAAAACTTCTTGAAATAATTATTTACTCATACACACTAAATTTCCATCCATTCACTTTTGAACCCACTTAAAATGTGGTTTAACCCTACTGGTTCACGTAAACTGCTCTCATCAAGGTCATCAGTGGACTGCATAGTGGTAAATACAATGGGCAATTCTCAACCTGCCTTTTACTTGATCCATCAGAAACAAGTGACATCAAACCACTTCTCATTGATAAGCATTCTGCACTTGGTACCATGTCTTTTGGATTTCCTCCTACTTTTACTGATTGGTCCTTCCCAGTCTCCTTAGCTGGTTACTCTTCCTCAACAACCTAATTAAATTGGAGAAGGTCCAGTCTCAGTTCTTAACTCCGCTCTGTATTTACATTTATTGCCTTTTTTTCTCCTGCTCTACCATGGTTTACTAGTATATGCCATCTATATTCTAAAGATTCCACAACTTGTATATTTTTCCCAGATTGTTTTCCTGAACTCCATTCCCCACTATCTAACTGCCTCTTCAGTATCTCCACTTAAATGAACAATGGATAGTATAAATTATATCCTCACTTGAACTGATTTTCCACGGAGTCCTGCTATCCGGAGCTTTCTCCATCTCTACTGAGAATATTTTGACCCCAGCTGCTCCATTTTTCATCTTTTCTCTTTTGTAGCTCACAACCTGCCAATAAATCCCCCTGGAACTACCTTCAAAACATATCCAAAAATAGGCCACTTTCTACACCTCCATTGCTATAACCCTGGTTCAAGCCTCCTAAAAGGTCTCCCTTCTTCCTTTCTTTTTGCATTCAATTTTTAAACAGCAACTTGGCAGGTCCTTTTAAATATATGTCAGATGTCACCCTCTTCTCAAAGTGGTCAAAGGCTTGCTTCTCTATTTACTCGGACTAATAAAGTCTTTGATTAGCCAAAAGGGCCTACATACACAGTCCCCTTCACTGCTGTGAGTTTGTCTCTGACAACTCTTTCCTTAGCCCATTCTTCTTAATCATTCCAGACACGCATGGCTCCATTGCTGTGCTTTGATCATAGGAGCTCGCTCTGCCTGAGGGCCTCTGTTCTGCTCCTTCCCTCTGCCTGGAACACTATTGACTCAAGTAACCCTTGGCTCCATCCTCTGTCTATTTCATTTAATTTTTTTCTCTCTCTGTAAATCCTAAACTGTCTACTTTATTTAATACCACAACCTTCCTCCTACTCTGTATTATAGACCACACAACCAAGTTCTGTTTTTCTTTTTTCCATATCACTTTCTAAAACCCTAAAATAAGCTGTACATATGATATACTAGTATATAATAGACAAGAATTAAATTAATTGCTAATAGTATGTCTTCCTTCACTAGAAAGTAAGCTCCGGGAGGCAGGTACTTTCATCTCTTTGGTTTACTGATGCATACTAGAATAGTAACTTGCACATAGTAGAAGCTCAATCAATATTTATCGAATTAATGATTTAAAACTACTGATATTCACTGCAACTTCAAAATAAGATAAATGTTATTTAAATCAACTTCTACCTTCATCAGGAGAACATCAACAGAATTCTGAATAGGAAGAAAATAATTGAGTTTGATGCCTGAGAAGTTTCCACCCCTTTCCTGAGTAAATCAGATTTTTAAAAAATATTTAGAAAATAATATATTTGACCTTTTCAGATGTAACTAAGTGATATTGAAGATATTGTAATAATCACATATCCAGTTTCAAATTCTGACTAAAACACAACTTAAATGTTCACAAGATCTCAGGTAAATTATTTTTAAAAATATTTATTTCTATCTCTACTATATATATACTTTTAACTTGCATGTCTTTTGTTATAAGCATTATATTCTATGAATAAAACAAGCAGAACAATTAAATAAAAATTCTATTAATGAAAATGATAACAAATATAAGAATCCAGGATGACCTTAGAGATAAGGGCAACTATAGCTCTGTGATCTAGGTAGATGTCTGGCATAGTTAAGGAAGATGGATGAGACAAACTGGTCTAGTAAAGGTAGGGGAAAATCCCAAGGCCTCAAGTAAATGTGAGTCAATTGATGTTTCAGCTATCCCAGGAAGCCAGGGAGCTGTCACCCTCAGCCCCTTCAGAAGACAGCCCCATGACATATTTCAACTGCTAATAAGAACTGACTGTTGTTTGATCTATTTCGGAGGAGGTGAGGGTCCACTGCTACTTACTAAAGCGCAGGCTCTTGGTAAATTCAGAAAAATGTCATTCAGATTTACTCTTGGATACTCACTCTATAAAAACTTGTCACCAGAGATCTTAAAGAGTATTAATATTCCTAAATAATAATGTCTATTCCAATGTAAAAAAAACAAAACAATTACTAAGAGAGAATACTATAATCCTTTGCAACTAGAATATGCAAGGTAAATGTCAATTGATTTGGCATTACTTGACAAAGGTCTTAAAATTCATTTCTAGGTATTTATGCAGAAAGAATAATCACACACACACATAAATTTAAGTCTAAGGATCAATATAAATAGTAGAAAAATATAAACAATCTCACTGTTTAGAAATAGGGGATTTATCATATCATTTGATACATCCATACATGTAGACTCATATTTTTATGAGGTTATTCAATATCTGATGACATGAAAAAAGTTCATAATATACTAACAACTGAAATAAGCAGCTAATATTATATTATGAATTGTTGGACTTCTTTTGAGCATTGAATTTTTATATACATACATACTTATATGCATATATCCACATTATATTTCACAGCATATACATCTTATGGAATATATGTGTGTGTCTGTATGTGCTTATATATATTGATTTATTAATAGTGACAGGAACAATAGTAATAGTGAGTTTTAAGAGACTTATGAGTCCAAGAAAATTATATGCAACCATTTGTGCTATGGGCTTCTCCCCCCACCCCCTAGGAAGCTTCATCTAATTCTCAAAGGGCTCACTATGAGCCCTTTTGCTTTCTCTATACCACTCACTTGTACAGAACAATCCCATCAGTGATATTCTGCATTAGGTGAACCAATGTTCCAGAGGAGGGAATAGAATGCCAGGAGTGTTAGGATGATGTACCAAAAGTTCTGGAAAGGAATGGAAAGTGTGAAACATAGTCCTCAAAAATCCCAATCACTGCTCTAAGTTGTGATAGCTGCATTTGGAAACTCTCAGCAAGGACACTGCAGTAGTGAACAGATTTTCAAGTTCTAGACCTGGCCAAGACTTTGGACAAATCACTTGACCACACAAAGTCTCAGTTTCCTCCTTGGTAAGAAGGCAGTATTGCCCACTTCCCAAGTGACCTTGCTTTTATGACACTATATAAAGACTTTGAAAAATACAAAATCTATAGAAGAGACTAATTGACTCTATACTCCACAACCTTGGCAACTATAAGCATTAACCTCATATCTGGGATGATCGGAGAACTGTGCCTTCACTGAGTGCACAATGGAAGGGATGGATATGACTGCTCAGGTTATGACCCACGTACTTGGAGTAGAAAAAGCTGCTGAGTGGTATGAGATCTATATTGCAAACATGAGAGTTCAGACATTGCATCTAGATGATCTAATTCATCTTTGCATCCCATGGTGGGTGTCACTTGGGCTGGATTCCTCCCAGTGCTTTAGATGTGTGAGGAGAGGAATCTGTGCCATAAAGTGCACAGAAAACTTTGGTGGCAGGTACAACCCATTATGTGGTAGGCAGACCTCCAAGTTCAGGACATCCCGAAGTAGCTAAAGACAGAGGAGAGAGGCCTTAGGACAATGAGCGTCCCACTGGGCCACCTCTACAGCGCTCATGAGGACTGAGAGCCCACATTCTGCAAGTGATGTGAAAAACCATCAGGTAGAGAATAAGGCAAAAGGGCTTTTGTCTGTAGCCCATACTTTTCTCTGAAAAGTATGCCTTTCCAAAGAAAATGTTTCATTATAATACCTTGTATAGTCCTGACCGCTAGAATTTAAAGTCAGTATTTTATATTCCATCACCCAATCAACCGCTTTTAGCCCATCATAAAGATTATAAACATGGAGAATATCTAGTATGTGAGTTACACAATAAGAAACAAACCTCTCAGGCCTTCTTCACTGTCTGAAACATCCAGTTGGTGGAGAGTTTGTGAAAACTTGTCAGTTGATGAGATAAAGGCCAGAAGCTCTAGATGCCAATTGCAGTAGAATTTCAACTCTGAAAAGTAACTAACCCTTCAGATGCATATAAAATACTGACTTTGAATTTAAGCCATCAGGGTGATACAAGATGTTATAATGAAACATTTTCTTTGGAAAGGCATACTTTTCAGAGAAAACCCTGCCAGACAAAAATATTTGATTTTTTCAAGTATATGCAAAATGTTCCTGTGATGTTATTTCTAGATGCATAAATTACACAAATTATCTAGAAACTATGCTAAAATAAATACTGAGAAACTACCAAACTACCAACCAAAGAAAATAGATTGTCCCTTCCAGGCAGGGCCCGGGAGCTGAGCTCTCCTCTACATCACTTGAATCCAGAGTTCAGGCTTCAGAGGTTTAGACTAAGGAGGTAATTGGGAATGCAGCCAGCATACTGTAGGGACCAGCCAGCAGGGATTCCTGTGGAAAACAATGAACTGGTGCAATAAAGCTGGAAAGATCAATGAGGTGTCTTATGGAATGGAGGAGGAAAGTCTGCATGTGTCTCCAGGGCTTAGCGATCACAGGATGGTGAGAAAGCTGACTGCACAGTTAAGCATTGCAAGGAGATAAAGAGAATGCCTTGCCCAGAAGTAGAGCAAAGAATGAGAACATAGGTATTAATTATGCTTCCCACAGAATTAAGATCATGCAAAAATAAAGTTTTCTAAGTAAAAGACTTCTAACTAGAGAATGCGATGAGCATTATAAGCTTCTGTCTTGGAGAGAATATCAACGTATCCAGTGTTGTTTACACGAATGGAAATGTTAAACACTGGCCTACAAACTAAAAATTAAAACACTACTAGTACACTGAATTTAACAATAAAGATGGGGAGTAATTTGCCAGGGCAAGCCACTGAAGCAAATAATATAAACGAGTTCAACAGCTTATTCAATGCTGTTTAGAACAAAAAGAGAAAGAGAACTGGTTGCCAGCCAACACCTGACCTCAGTGAGACAATGCACTTGCTCTCCAGGAATAGCAATAGGTGGAGGCTGGAACAGGAGCGTATTGTAATGTAACGTTGTTTTGGAGGATGGTCTACAGGTCAGTTACTTCCGGCATTTCATCCTTTGGGTTGACTGGCATATCACCAGCTGCTCTGATCTCTTTAAGTTTAAGAATGAGGCTTTACCTGTGGATTTAGTCTGATTCCCAGCACTTCTAGTTTCAAGTCAAGAAAGTTTCTTACCATTTGCTCCAGCATGAACTCTAACAGACATTCCTAACCAGGAATCAGTCTCACATAAAAACCAAAAGAGCCCAGGTACATATTAAATTCATGTTTAAAATTTATGCCATTTTTATACCAACCATTACCATTGCGACAGCCTATTTGTGCCTTACAGTCAACCAAATTGCTAGGAGGCAACCACTTGGAGTGCCATATAAATTAACAATAGTTCAAGCAAGAAGGTCATATAAAGAAAGTTGTCAAAAATATTAAAATTATCATCAAAATGCAGTTATTAAACATCTGATTATACGTTAGCTCTGTAAGTCATGCTGTAACTTGTTAGGTTAGGTGGCTCAGGATGCGGCGCAAGAAATAGAGTCCAGTGAATGAGAAAAGAAAGGAAAGGAAAGTTTATTCTGCGTCCCCGGGAGACCCACGTACCCCCAAAGAGAGGGCACGTGGATTCACGCCAACATGGAGGGGGGCGCTTTTTTTATACTGCGGTTGGGTGAGGGCAGGGGCCTGAACTGAGGAAGTGTCCGCAGCAGGGATCATCACACATTCAACTGAGGGAGTCTCAGCCGCAGGGGGTGGGCGGGACATTCAGGAATGGGTCAGTATCTGTGTGGGGATCGCTGTGAATTCAGGGAGAAGAAGCAGGTATCTGTGTCTGGCACGTTGACCTGTGAGAAATCCCAGATCTGTGAGAAATTCCAGGGGGAGTCCATTGTCTCATCCCATGTCTGTATGTATCTGATCCTGGGCCCTCTCCGACCTAACAAACTTATACTATAGAGCAAAGTTTTTGTCTTCTTGGAGTTCTCAGTGTAAGACAAGCTATGAAAAATGCTCAAAATACACAAGCCTTAGGGGAAAATAATCAGATCTTGAACAAACAGGTGAGGCTTTTGTATAATGTCAGGTGAAATGTCAGCTTACTCAGGAGTGAGAGAGAAGTGGGTATGTACATGATGAGGGGAAAAATCAAGTAGGTAATCTATGAAAATTCAGTGTCCTAGTAGAACAGGGTGAAGGAAAAACGAATTCTTGTCTATTTCTGCTTCTCTATCAAGGAAGGCATGTTGGACTTAACATCAAGCCAGAGTAAAAACTGTGCATATTGATCTGTCAGTTTTACTGAAAATACTTGGAGAAAATGCTTTAAGTAATCAAAACATTCTATCATAGCACGATAAATGTAAATATACTAGAGTTAAATGCAAAAATTGCATAAATTTTATTTTTTTCTCTTTTTTTTAAAAAAAAATTACCTTTATTGTTGTAAGATACTCCCTGTTTCCCCCATTGACCCCCTCCACCCCACTGTTGTGCTCCCCCCTGCCCCCAGCCTTCACTGCACTATTGTCTGTGTCCATATGCATATAAATTATTTGGTTAAACACCCCCCCACCTGCTTCCCTCTGAGATTCATCAGTCTGTTCCATGCTTCCATGTCTGAAAATGGATAAGACTCCCAAAAAATTGCAGTTTGTCATGGTTGATTAAATAACACCTCACCTTGCTCATGATCATGTTTGCTGCAGTCCATCATTAAGAACATTTTTTAAAAATAAATTTTTATTGATTTCAGAGAGCAAAGGAGAGGGAGTGAGAGATAGAAATATCAATGATGAGAGAGAATCATTAATCAGCTGCCTCCTGCACTCCCCATTCTAGGGACCGAGCCTGCAAACCTGGCATGTGCCCTTGACCGTAATGGAACCTGGGACCCTTCAGTCTGCAGGCTGATGCTCTATCCACTGAGCCAAACCAGCTAGGGCAAGAACATTTCTTCACCAAATTTGGGGAAAACCCTAAATATATTTGGGGTGATTATAAAGTAAGAAGTGATAGAAATGTTATACAGAGCAGTTTCTGCTGTTTCATAAACTAGCAAGGCAGGTACCTAGCAATGGTGACAGACACCAGATCCTTCACAAATGAGGAGTGTGTCCCTAAAATAGTATTCACAATTGTATTGTCACATTCCAGAAAATGTGTCAAGACGCAATGCAAAGAGAAACCACTTCATTATTCTTTAATTAAGAGGAGGGGGACACTTCAACTGAAGCATAAGCATTGGATTGTCTATTTCTATCCATGGAGATAATTATTAAAAAAATGAGAACAATGTCAAGAGAGATATTAAAGAGGATGCCACTAAAAATGTCAATGATCCATTTCAAAAGCAATTTCACAAACTGGCTCTTTACGACTATATGGGTTCTTGAGTTCTTTCTCTTTTTCTATTATTTTGGTTCAGCCTTTCCCTTTTCTCCTCCCCCCAACATCTGTGATTGCAGAGGAGAGGAGGGTGGGTGAGGTGGAAGACAGTATAGGGAGGATGAATGGTGATGGGGAAAAATAAAAGAAAAGAAAAGAAGCAAAAAAAGAGAATATATGGAAATAATGAATGACTAGGTATGCCCTTTCTTCCTTAAGAGTCATGAAAGAAGAGATAGAATGGAAATGGGGACAGTGGGAAAGTGGCAGAGAACACAGAGATAACTATTTTATGAATATGGGAAAATAGAGGCAGCTAATACCATCTTCAAAAAAGCAAGAATACTAGTTGGAATCCAAGAGCCTTAAAATGGCCTGTCCCACTTTTCTCCTACTGGTTTTGGGTGAAATTGCACAATTAGAGGCAGGATGGTATATGATGATAATAATAATAGAAGAAATTAAACAATGCACCATGGGATTCCCAAATAGGAAGAGCTTAATTAACTAGATTTCTCTCAGGGGTGTTTGTATTTATAGACATTCCTATAGTAGCGAATGAAAGTTTCTGTCTTCTGAAGGAATTGTAGCCACCACGACAGCTGGGAATATTGCTAGGGCAGTAGGTCCTTGCTAATAATGCTAAAGATAAAGGTCAACTCCATCCTCTTCCTTTATCCTCAAACATTCTAGTTCTGCTTTTCTTACTCCTTTTCAGGAGCCAAAGGGGGAAAAAAAGATCCATAGTTTCCTCAAGGAAGAAGCTATTTCTTCTTCACTTAGAATTCTCAGTGCCTGTGCCCACGGGAGGTAATAAGTGCTTTCTGAATTGAATGTATCAAAAATAAGAATGAAAGGCAAACAGCAGTTCTAGGTCATAAATTTAATTAAGGCGAGGGAAGGAAACTCTAACATCAATCGGAAGAGAAGAAAACAGAAAGGGGAGGGTGGAGAAAGGAAAAGCAAAAGAAAGAAGTGAGGAAACATGAAGAGGCCACAGAAAAGGGAGTTCTGAGTGAATAACATCATGATTATTGCTTTTGAGGCACCATCAGTGAAATGTTAAAAAACAAAACAAAACAGCAACCTATGAGCTCCCTAAGAGGAAGTGTTGCATGCTGAATGATTGCAAAGACTTCATAACAAATGAGTTTTAAGTTAGTAATAATTTTTTCCCCCACATTTACACTTCTAATACTGACAGAAAGTATTGATTGTTGATAATAAAAGTCTTTCTTACAGCTACTCATAAAACAACCCTGATATGAAAGAGCAGATAAATGCCATTCATTATATTTCTAGGATCCAGGGATACTCTCACTGGGGAAAATGCAAGGTGAGGTTCCTGGCATTAGGGCCTTGGGGGCCCCTGTTGTTTAGTCTCTGAATGTATTTGCCATGTGGCCAACAATCCCTAAAGCTGAGTGTTCCTGGGGTCAGGGTTTGTAGAACCTCAGTGAGTAGCTTCTTTCCCCCTTGCCTTTTCCCTTCGCCACACACATGACAGAGCAGCATGGCGTTGAATGGGTCAGCAATCGAGCTTGTTAGTCCCATCCTTCTCTCCTGACATTGGAAGCAGTTGATTTATCTTCTGCCGTGGGCAGCAGAGACAGCAACGCCACGTGAAAAATAGAGATAGAGCCTGCTGTGGATGGTTCTTTGGGAGAGTCCATTGAGACAGAGGGAGGAAAGGGAAGGCAGAGTTCCCTGTTTGGTTGTCTGGGTTATATATCCTGTTTCCAATCTCCCTTCCGGGGCTACCCTACATCTGATACAACATGGAAACAAAAACAATGGCTATATCCAGTGTAGCAACACATGGTCCTATAGCAAATCTTCATACAGATTGTTTAATATTGTCATACTATTTATTCGCTATGTAATTGAAAAACTATTTAAAATCTTGTTCTCCGGTGACTGAACATTTAATGTGTCGGTCCAATCACTGTCATACATGAAAGCACTATCTGCAGCGGATCATGGTTAAATGTAACTTTCCGAGGAATGAGCCGATGCTGCCAGAATCTGCATCTGTACCTGTGCTTCTGTGGCAACGGCCGAACTCAAATAATCTCACCCATGGTTCTGTTCACTGAACTGACCTGAAGGGTTTAACGCATGTTGAACATTAAATACTCTACAAATGCTAAGTGTAATTTCATAAACACCTAGAAAAAACAACGAAGTCTTAAAGACAGTTATTATCTGTTTTTCACCTGATGAAACTAATACTTTAGGTGACAAGTATGGTTTTCGTGTATTCATTGGATGCTGGCAGGCTCCCTGACAGATGGAATCATATGAAACCATATTCAGCTGAAACTTAGGGAGACATTGTGGAAATCAGCATCAATTGACTCTTAGGGAAGAAGTAAAATGCATATTCAGATGCACTTTGAAGGAAACAAACTGTTTAATCATGATTACTAATGAACATGAGTAATTTGAGGTCAAATGAATTTGCATTCTAAAACTTTGAAGCTGTCTTTCCTAAACTAACGTTAGAACAACAATACTACCACCATTTAACAGGCAACTAGAATATATGACACTTTGAATTTAAATGGACAAATGCTCAGAAAGGTTGCTGACATACTTGGTTAAGATTTAATTAAAATGAATTTTGGAAGCATACTATTGGCACACACATGTGCGGATACACTGGAGTTCCAAACTAGATTGCCATTTTCACCGCCAGTGTTAACATGAGAAAATCAATTTAAAGTAAAGCCAGGGGCCTATGGATGAGTGAACCTCTGATTTAACATAAAAACTTTTGTGTGCATTTTTCTGAGGAGTCGTAGTTTCATAGGAAACAGAAACTTTCAAATGTTACCAATTCTGGTGATGTCTAGACTGACTAAATATATCATTAAATCGACTGCCTAAATATATGTCATTCTGTCAGCTTCTCATGTGGGTTTATAACATCAGCCTCACCACACTCAATTCAAAGCCTCTCATCTGGTGGGTGCTTCGTATATGTTTGCTATTGATAATAATGACAATAGTCCAAGCCATGATCTCATTTTTTAGACTATGGTCCTCTCTTCATTGTCAAATTTGTCTGTAAGCCAGCAAGGTTTTAATTCTCTCTCATCTTGCCAATAAACCTGTCATCGTAATCAGGTCAGACAAACATTTCCAAGGGTAGCATACAAATGTCTTCTCTTGCATGCGAGCTTGCCTCATTCTTGATTCTCTCCTTCATGACAGGAAGACCATCTTGTATATCATCTGTCCATTTGCAGATTAAATGGTCTACAAGGACAGGGCATCTACATTTTGCCAAGTTTATTTTGCAAACCAGTGTCTGGTTCAAGATTAAGGCAGAGATAACAAATTTTTCTTCTCAACAGCAAGAGAAATATACTTTTTCTTACTTTTCAAACAGATTATTATAGATTTTTAAAATGTGCATCAGAACAATAGATATCTAAAGCATTTAGAATAGACCTGATCCCCAGAATAAAACTATCCAAACATGTTTCTCTGCTTATGTCTATGAAAAATATGTGCCTAAATATTTAAGTGTTTTTCTTCTTCCTAAGGATGTTAGATTTTTAAAAATTTACTTATATTTCTAAAAATGAATTTTTTCATTTAAATAAAAAAAACTCAAAAATACCAAAGAGACATAATCCAATGAGTGTTTACAATTTGAACCATATTAGATACCATTATTCTTACTGTATCAATAGCCAAACTATGCCTTAGGTGTAAATATAGAAAAATGGTGTCTTAACCAATATTTTTAATAGAATATTTTAGTGTTTTGGGTGTCTACAGTTTAGCTTTTAACTATGTGTCATATATGCTTGCTCTAATTATTTAAAAGTTAAGAAAATATGGGTTTAGAATATTAGAAACACACCATAATCCCACCCCAAAATGGATAGTTACCCTTACCAGCTTGGTATACATTAGCAATATACTAATGTATTATTATTTTAACTAGTAACCTGGTGCACAAATTTGTGCACATTAAAAGGAAATTAATTAGCAGAAATATTTTAATATCGCTATTTGCCCTTTCTCTATAATAGAAGTGTCAACCAAATTCACGATTGGCAATGACAGATCGAAATACATGCGTGTGATTGGCACCAGCGAGAACTTTATATGTAGCACAATTGCATGAGTCAACTTAGCCTTTTATATATATAGAATAAACTTGCTTAACTAGACCTGCTTTCTGATCTAGCAAAACTTTCTCCAGCCCAATGAAGCACCCCAACTTCTCTTTCAGGTAATTGTCAGCAACACAGCAGTAAATATCAACACAAAGCAGATTATTATTGTAGAGCATGCAGGGAGAACAAAGGGTAAAATATTTAACTTCAGCAGTGTTTGACTATATTCTGTGCAGTGAGAAAACCTGAAGTCATTTTCAAGTTCCACCATTTCTTACTTCTTTTCAGTCGGGTCAAGTTTCTAAGCTTTCTAAATCTCTATTTTCCAGCTAATGAAAAGAAAATAGGGTTCCACTGAGTTTCCTATCTACCTACTCTAGGACTTCTGTGAGGATCAAATGAAATGAGGCATGGCAAAAGACTTCACAGACATTTGGTTAAAGTGTAAAATGTTTCTACCTGGCTATAAAGCAAGTTGTGTTCCTGGGCTGAAGAAACTCCAAGGAGGCTAGTCGCTAAGGAGAAGAAGCTGGACGTTATTATGTGATGTCATTACCTGGCGCCAACAGAAACCATTTTCGGGTTGGGCTGGGCTGGACTGTGGGCTGCTTTTTGTGCTATGGGTCTCAGCAGCGTTGGCTGCGATTTGGTGGGCTGTCGCTTTGGGGTGTTGGCAGGTCTTGTGTCCCACTTGGGGGAAGCCAAGTGTTGCTTTGTGGGTGCCAGTTCCATGGTGCCATTTCTCTGTAAATGGCCAGTGTGTGTCACAGAAGCTCCTGAGTTGAGCATCTGCCCCCTGGTGGTCAGAGTGCATTATAGCAACCGGTTGGATGACACTTAGAATATTAGCCTTTTATATATATAGATAATATGCGATAGTTATTAACAGAAAAATAAAAATATTTTGTCACCTTCTTTTTCATTTGATATTTATTTGATGCCTTTCCATGTCAGTGTATGTTAGAACTATCTCATTCCAGATTGCCTTTTTCATCATTAAAGAGCATTATGATGTTCCATTATATGGATTTACTATAAATTATTAAACTAATACCTACTGACATAGTCTTTGGAAGGTTTCTGATTTTTCTTTACTCTCAATTTATCAGGGAACATCCTTTATTCACTATATCAGTGTTTCTGTAGAACAGCTTCAGAGAGATAGAAGATTCAAAGGAATTAATACTTTAATAAATATTGCCAAGTACCACCCTTAAAAGCATTGCAAAGAATTTACATGTCTATAATATATAAGAAAATAGTATATAGGAAAATCTGCCCTATATACTTGTCAAGGTTTTTAAAATCATGCAAAAACAACTTTTTAAAGCTGGGGCAACAAACTCAGATGCCTTCAGGGCCAGACAGATGAAATAGCACAGAGTAAGAAAGTGGGCAGTAGAAATTCAGCAAATGTAATTTAAAAAAAAGAAACAACTATGATGTCGTCTAAACAAAATATATCTTCAGCTTTCAGGAAGCCAGTTTTCAGGACTTGTCTAAATGTAAAACATTTTTCAAAAATTTTAAAACACAGATGTTCCTTTACCAGGAAAAGCAGTACAACCTTTGATGAGATACTTATTTTTATTACATACATCTTATTATCACCTTATTTTCTTACTTTATATATTTTTCAAATTCTACAGTTATGAGAAGAATCATTCTTGCCTAGATTTAGGATGCATTGTATGTTGTATTGATTTTATCACCACAAATCTGTAATAGGTATGCAACAAAAATATTGTCTAATATTTTACCTATTTATAAACACAAATTTCTAACTTGTCTTCAGTGTAAAGCCTTTTATTTTAAATACTAGTGGCTTGGTGCATGGATTCGTGCACATTGAATGGGAATCTGGTGCAGGTGAACCAGATTCGGGGCTGACAGGGCCCCAGCAGCAAGCTAACCTACCGGTTGGAGCATCTGCTCCCTGGTAGTCATTGCACGTCATAGCTATCGTTCAAACAGTCGAATGGTCGAACAGTCGCTTAGGGTGTTGGCAGGGCCTGTGTCCCACTTGGGGGAAGCCGGGAGTTGCTTTGTGGGTGCCAGTTCCATGGTGCACGAAATTCATGCACGGGGGGGGGGGGTGTCCCTCAGCCCAGCCTGCACCCTCTCCAATCTGGGACCCCTCTCAAAATCCAGGACTGCTGGCTCCCAACTGCTTGCCTGCCTGCCTGCCTGATTGCCCCTAACTACTTCTGCCTGCGGCCTGATCACCCCCTAACCACTCCCCTGCTGGCCTGATTGATGCCTAACTGCTCCCCTGGCAGCCCGATTGCCCCTAACTGCCCTCCCCTCCAGGCTTGGTCACCCCCAACTGCCCTCCCTGCAGGCCCGGTTATCCCTAACTACCCTCCCCTGCAGGAATGGCTCCCCTCAACTGCCCTCCCCTGCTGGCCTGATAGCCCACAACTTCCCTCCCCTGCAGGCCATCTTGTGTCCACATGGAGGTGGCCATCTTTGACCACATGGGGGCAGCCATCTTGTGTGTTGGAGTGATGGTCAATTTGCATATTGCTCTTTTATTAGATAGGATAGATAGTATTATTTAATACTCTTATTATTCACATATCAGTAACAGAGAAATAGAAACGGAATATTACCTGTTCTGAATAGAAGTGATAACCTGCTAAACTTTATATTTAACGTGGTAAGACAGACTTGAGAAGAAAAAAGAAATTCCATTATTTTAGCTTGACAAAAAACAGAAGAGGCAAATTCTAGTTTCTTTTTGGTAACTGTGGTTATCATGTGTCTGTGAGAAAGGATGAAGGCCATGGAGAAAATTGGTGCAGCTCTCATTTTTCTAGTCCCACTGCATCGATAAACCTCTAGAAGTTTCAACACACGGAATACAGTGTGAGTGTGAGCCAGCTTGGCTCCCGTTAGCACTCGCTGTGCCCTTTAACCTCTGAGACTGTCCAGTGGAGATGGCTAAGTAAGGGATTCCCGTTGCTATGGACAGCACTGAACAAATCTAGTTCAAAGCAGAATAGTTCCTCAGTCAGCCTTAGACGAGGGCAATGATAATTAAGAAGGAGAGTTTGGAAATGAGCCAAACTATGATGGCCAAATAGAATATATCTTTTCTTATATTATGTTATATTATTTATATATTGTACTTTTGTATTGTTGACTGTTTTTTATGCCATATTTCTGTCTTTAAAGGACTAAAAAATAAAATATCTAGAAATAAAATAAAGCATAAAATAGCAGCCAATTTTTAAACAATAATTTATATTGTATTTAACAAAAAGATAAAGTCACCACCACTGCTGGATGTAGAAGAAATGGTTATATTAATATTGACAATTGGAAATCAAACCTATGTTAAAGACAATTCCTAAGTGTTTGTGTTCAAATCATACCATATTATCCTGTTTTGAAAAATCATTTTGATAGCCGGAACCGGTTTGGCTCAGTGGATAGAGCGTCGGCCTGCGGACTGAGGGGTCCCAGGTTCGATTCCGGTCGAGGGCATGTACCTGGGTTGCGGGTACATCCCCAGTGGGAGATGTGCAGGAGGCAGCTGATCGATGTCTCTCTCTCATCGATGTTTCTAACTCTCTATCTCTCTCCCTTCCTCTCTGTAAAAAATCAATAAAATATATTTTAAAAAAATCATTTTGATAAATAAAATAACTTTAATACTAAGAGATAGTTAAAGGTGTTCTGAAATAGGTTCCATCTGTTAGTTTTATTTTTTCTTAATATATCAGGCCATATGAGAAATACCTCATAGCATATATTCATTTCTTTAGATTCTTAAAAGCAATCATGAGAAAAATAACATTGTTCAGGACATGTATGCTTTAGAGTAAGACAAAATTGTCCAAAAGTAACACAAATTTTTAGATGCTTATATTTGGTTTGATATTAAAAGCCTAAAGAAACAGCTAAATTAAAATCCGCTCTGCTTAAAATAAAGGGCAGGAAAATATTGAGCTATAATAATTTATACGCAAAGAAATCCAAGAGAGCCTCCTAATTCATCATGCTCATAACATTAAAAAAAACTAATTAGAAAAGGAAAATGTTTTCCATCATCCGGTGATATTTTTAGCTATATACTTTCAACTTTACCCTAAAAACAACACAAAAACAGCTTGGAAATATTTCATTTATTCCATTTGTATATCTATCTGTCCTTATTAAAATCATAAATATGACTTTTTAATATTTTTTCTATATTCTTTGTCTGAAATTATAGATGACTGGAACGAACTATAATTTTATTAAAATTAGAAGAGTCATTCTCTATAAGTTAATCCAACTTATTTGAATGGAATTCTACTGGTTTAGACCTCTGGCCCTTCTATCAGATTGGTAGTGGAACTAATTGACAGATATCCCAAAGCTATATAAATTGGGCAGCTTCTTGTAAAGAGAATTTTTAGAGGACTTTCAAGTTATGAGCTTTTAGAATTGAGGTCAACAAACATACTCTATCATCAAAATTTCATTAGCTTTGAAAATGTATACTCCCTTTTGTAAATCCTCATAGATCTTCTACTCTATGACAATGTTGCATTTTTAGCTACCTTTGGGAAACTGTAAGCATGCATCTGTTCTTATTCCTCACCATTTAAAACCATTAGTAATCATGAATGTTACTTTAGTATAAACTTCTCCTCCATTCCTTTCTCTCAAATTCCCTCTAACTCTCATACACATTGAGTTTAATAAATGAGAGAAAGGTAATTTTCCACCATAATTCAAATTTTAAATCACTTCACAACTAACTTCATAAAGGTGGGTAGGAGTTTAATAAAATTTAATCTCAGTTAAGTTCAGCAAAGTGATATGCCATATTCTTGCTCCTTTGAAACCTCAGTGTGATGGTCTTCACCTATTTTAAATTATACATTTCACCAGTAATGAAGTGTTTTTGCATGCACGTCACTACTACATATGTATGTTATATATATATGTATATATATAACTGTACAAATTATTTAAATTATGAGAAGACTTAAACATAGAAGTTAGAAATGATGAAGAAACATAAATATTAATACTATGTTTCTCAAAAGATATCTTTGCTTATCCCACAGGTTATATGCATTATACTTTGGAGGTCTCTGGTCTTAAGGGAAGGTTAACATGCAAATAGATAATTCGAATAAAGCGATCAATTATCTCATAGATAGTAAATACAAGATGCTAAAATCTGAAAAAAGCTCAGAAAAGACTTTCTGGAGGGGGCTCTAAACCTTTCAATATAAAGAGAGATTTGATTTTGGGTGGTGAACACAATACAATACACAGATGATGTATTACAGAATTGTATACTTGAAACCTGTATAATTTTATTATTAATCAATGTCATCCCAGTAAATTTAATATTTTTTTAAAAAATTAAAAATAAAGAGGGTTTAATGAAGCAAATAAAAGGTAGGGAAGGATGAAAAGAAGAGCATTTCAACTAGAAAAAGCATCTATGTAAAAGCACAAAGTTATGAAACCAAGATGTGTTTTCAGGAGATTTAGAGACTACTAGAAAACACCAAGAAGGCAATAAATTAAATCTACACCTCACTACCCAGGCTTAACCACTTTTTTATGCATATACACATACACATATTCATTTAAATAATAGCCCTTCCTTCTATACATATACATGGTTTAATAGCATCACACTGTGAAAGCTGTTCTGTAAGTAAAAAGGGAGGCTATAAAATAGCTTTGAGAGTATGCTGCTGGAATTCCCTTATTTTAACTATCTCAGATTGTTACTTTGAATAGATTTTATTGTTGTTGTTAATCCTCACTTGAGGATATTTTTCCCATTGATTTAGAAAGAGTGGAAGGGAGGGTGTGGGTGGGGAGAGAGAGAGAAACATCAATGTGAGAGAGACACATCGATTGGTTGCCTCCTGCAAGGCACCAGGATGAAGCTGGGGATTGAACCTGCAACCTGTAACCCAGGTACATGCCCTTGATCAGGAGTCAAACCTGCGACTCTTCAGAGTGGGCTGACGTTCTATCCACTGAGCAACACTGGCCAGGGCCTGAATAGATTTCTAATGACTTAATTATTTTTTATGTCATAGTCATGCAGAAGTTTCCCATTTTCATTGTTTTACATTTCAAATAAACATCTTTGTACACATAGCTTTGTGTTCATTAACTGATTATTTCATTAAGGTTTTAAAGATTTGGAACCCTTAGGTCAAAGGATATGCAAAGAGTAAGGTTTTTTGATACACAATGACAAATGGCTTTCTAGAAAAGTTAAACCAAATTACCTGCATATCCTTATAGTATGACATGTTTTATCTTCCCACATCTTCATCAACATTGAACATCTATACTAATAAAAGGTTAATATGCTAATTAGACCAGGCATCTTCTAGACGTCCTTCCAGACAAAGCCACGGTGGCAGGGGCTGAGGCAGAGGTGGTTAGGTGCGATCAAGCCATGAGGGGGGAGCAGTTAGGGGGCGATCAGGCCAGCAGAGGCAGTTAGGGGAGATCTGGCCAACAGGGGAGCAGTTAGGGGCATCAGGCTGGCAGGCAGAGGTGGTTAGGGGTGATCAGGCAGGCAGGCAGGTGAGCAGTTAGGAGCCAGCAGTTCCGGATTGTGAGAGGGCCTAAACCGGCAGTTGGACAGCCCCCAAGGGGTCCTGGATTGGAGATGGTGCAGGCTGGATTGAGGGACCCCCACCCCATGCACAAATTTTGTGCAACGGGCCTCTAGTATTTATGATAATAATCCACAAGTGAGTGTTGACAGTGGGCCAGCCTCTGTGTCTACTTTATTAATAAAGTATCTCAACACTAGAGAGTTTAAACAGTTTGTCTAACCTTAAAAATGATGCTTTTTGTCAGTATGCTATTTCCCCAAGTTTTATATGTTTATATGACTAATAAAGGCGCAATGCACGAAATTCGTCCATTGGGCCTGGCCCTCACAGCCACGGTGGCTTGCCTTGGTCCTCGCAGTCCCAGCTTCAACCGGAAGGTCATCCAGAAGATTGTTTGGCTGTCTGGTCTAATTAGCATATTGTGCTTTTATTACAGATTACATATCAAACATTTTTGATTACTAGTTATGTTGAGTATTTTCTTTCAGGTTTAGAGGTCACCAGAAACTCTTTCATAAGAAGTTACCATAAGGCCTAACCACAGAAGTGTATATTTTCTTAGTGATATCTAATATTCTGTATTTTAATAATCTTGACCACTTTTATCTTATATATGCAATGAATATTTTCTCAAGTGTCTTTTCTTATTTAAGTTGAATTTGGAGCATTTTTAATATACATCAATTTCCCAATCAAAATCCCAACAAAATTTTTTGGAGATATCACCAAGCTGATTCTAAAATTTATAAGACAAGGCAAAGAAATTAGAATACCAAAGCAATTTTTAAAAAGAAGAGGATGCACACTATCTTATCTCAAAACTTACTCTAAAGCTATAGTAATCAAGGCAGTGTGATAATGGGAAGAAGTAGAGACCAGAAATAGACCCACATCAACATGACTCATTTTTGACAAAGGTGCAGAGGCAATTTTATGAAGAGAAGATAATCTTTTAAAAATAGTGATGGAACAATTGGATGTCTGTATGCAAAATATTGAACTTCATTCTCTTACCTTATACAAAGATGTATTCAAAATGAATCATATACCTAAATGTAAAATATAAAATTAAACATGTAGAAGAAAAACAGGTGAAAAATTTGTGACCTTGAGGAGTTAAGCAAAAAGTTGTTAGATACAACATGAAAACCAATAGCCATCAGAGAAATAATTTGATAAATATGACTTCATCTTACTCTGTGAAAATGGCCAAGAGGACAAAAAACAAGCCACAGATGGGAAAGAAAATGTTTGCAAATTGCACATCTCCCAAAAGATTTTTATCCAGAATATTTATAAAGAACTCATAAAACTCAACAATGTAAAACAACTCAGTAAAAAATTTGGCAAAATAAAATACACAAAGAATAGCTCTTAAAACTCAACAAAAATTTAAAAAGACACCTCATCAAAGAACATACACAGATGGAAAATGAGCATAAGTAAAGACATTCCACATCATATGTCATCTGGAAAATGAAAATTAAACAATGAGATGCTACTACACACCAATTACAATGGCCCAAATCCAAAACACTGATAACACCACATGCTGGAGAGAAGGTGGAGCAAGAGGAACTCCTATTCATTGCCAGTGGGAATGCAAAATGGTACAGGCACTATGGAAGACATTTGGTGATTTTTTACAAAACTAAAAATAATCTGACAATATGACTTACCAATGGCACTCTTTGGTAGTCACTAAAAGGAATTGAACACTTATCTCCATGTGAAAACTGTACATGAGTGTTTCTAGAATTTTTATTCATAATTGCCAAGACTTAAAGCAACCAAGATGTTCTTCAGTAGATGAATGGATAAATAAAGTGTGGTACATCCAGACAATGAAATATTTTTCAGCACTACACAAAATGGACTATCAACCCACAAAAAGACATGGAGCAACCAATGCATATAACTAATTGAAAGAAGCCAATCTGAGAAGGTTATCCTATATAATAAAGAGCTAATATGCAAATGGTCATCACGCCCTTGCACCCTGTCGCCAGGGCTGGGGGACCTGAGGTCATGCCCTCCACCTGGAGCCAAAGCGGGGGACTTGTGGCTGCGCCCCCTGCCCGGCGGGGCTTGATGGGGGTGGGGCCAGCTGGGCCTGTGTCTCGTGCAATTTCGAGGCACGTGTGGGTGGATGGGGACTTGACTCTGGGTCCCGTGGCATGCCCCAGACTCTGACAGGAGGGAGACTTTCATAAACATTTTACTAATTTTCTTTCACCCCCGACACTTCTATTATAGAGAAAGGGCAAATAGCAATATTAAAATATTTCCTCTAATTAATTCCTTTTTAATGTGCACGAATTTCGTGCACCGGGCCACTAGTATACTATATGGTTCTAAGTATATAACATTCTGGAAAAGGCAACACTAGAGAAACAGTAAAAGAGCAGTGGTTGCCAGCAGTTAGGGTGTATAAAGGAGGGTTGAATAGGTAGAGCACAAAGGATTTTTAGGGCAGTCTAAATACTCTGTATAATATACTACAATGATGGATACATGTCATTATACATTTGTCTAAACCCATAGAATGTACAACACCAAGAGTGAATCCTCAGTAAACTCTGATGTGTCACTGTATGTCATAAATTGTAACAAATGTACTCCTCTGGTGGAGGGTATTGGTAATGAGGGAAGATATGCATATGTGTGGGTGGGGAATAGATATCTGTACTTCTCACTTTTGTACTGTAATATGTACATCTTAGCTTAATTGAAGAACGGGGTTGGAGTCATTCCATCTATGTTAACAATAAAGTCATAAGAGTGGCTCTACTTGATAAGGAAGAGCAGGGAAAATAGATGAGCAAGAAGCTTAGGGTAGATCTCTCGGAAGTCATTTGAGTAAAAGAACTTTTGTGGGCACATTATTTGGCCTACAGAGTATTGTTTTCAATTAGCTGTCTCCACTCATTTATATTACCTATTGCCACCTCATCGTATTTGAATTTGTGATTCGTGACTTTCTGAAAGGACAGAGAAAGACGAGCCTGTGGAAGGGGCCTTTACAAAAGGGTGTACAAGGTGTGAAACCAGCCTAGAGGAAGGGGTGGCACAACAGCCTGGGGAGTGAAAGAAGAAAAATGAAGTTAACAGTGTCAAATACCCCTGAGAGAGCCAGTCAAGATAAGGACTGTGGGTCATCTGTGCCTTTAGAGAGAGCATGCTCTGTTAAATGGGGTTAGAAATCAGATCACACTATGCTGAGGGGGTGACTGAATCTTAGGAATTGGAGATAATGCTTGCAGATTGCATTGGAGACTTTGAATGAGTTGGAGAGGAGAGAGATTGAATGGTAGTGGCGGTGAAATCCAGAGGAGAGAGAGGTCAGCTGGTTTTTGTCTGCCAATTTCCTCTTTTGGATAGAAGTTTGAACAATGTGTACAGGTTGAAGGAAATGGGCTAGCAAAGAAGGAAAAGTTGAAGATAAAGGAGAGAAAGAAAAATAACGAATGGCAAAAGCCTCGGCATCAGGAAGAGGGAATAAAATCAAACACGGCCTTTGCCTTCAATAGCAGGAAGGGCACCTGATCCTTTAAGATTGGAGGAAAGAAAGTAAGAATGTTGTTAGATGTAGCCATGTGATACTGGAGAGGATTGCAAGGATGCACAAATGGTTTCCACACAATGACCTCAATTTTCTTTTTAAAATAGCAGGTGCACTGAGAGTGAAAGGGAGAGACTGTATGGCTTAAGTGGAGTGATAAACTTTTGAAATAGTGGCTGACCACAGTCAGAGGGAAAGGATTAGTGAATGTTATTGAGAGGCTAACTCAGATTAGAAAACCAGAAATCTGCAGGCTGGTATATTTTGCTCCTGTAGCATTCAATGTGCCTGGATATGAAAAAGAGAAGATTCACTATAGTTTGGATTCAAGGTTGAATGTATAATGTAAGAAAGGACAGGCTGTAGAAATGTAAAGGCTCATGTCCAAGCTAAATTCCAAGCAAGACTTGGAGAACATAGAAAGATCTCAAAGAAAAGCTGAGAGAAAAAAGATTTAATTTTATTTGTAACCTAACACCTTTCCTGACCTAATCTCGTGTTTTTATTTTATTTTAGTCCTTTTCCCTAATCCTTTTTCAAACTGATTTTATATTCACTCTTCTTATTTTGTAAGACACATTTTAGATACAAGGTCAGGTATAAGCAAATAAAAGACAACTGAAAACACACAGATGGTCAGACAGAAGTCAGTTTTAATTTAACAAGGGAGGCTGGAACTTAAAGCATCTCAGATGAGTTTTAATTGAGAGGAAGATGCTGCGGGTGGTTAGGAGGATTTGTGGTTGATGTGGAATAGACATTTATTGAGGTTGTGGAGTTAGGGTTTAATGTGGTTCTCATCCTGAGATAATTTTGTCCTGAAGGGACATTGGGCCATGTCTGGAACCATTTTTGGGAGAGTGGAGTAGTACTGGCGTGTAGTGCCAGGGATGCTGCTACACACCCTACAATGTAGGACAGCCCCTACAGGATTATCTAACCAAAATATCAGTAGTGCTCAGTTTGAGAACCTTGGTTTAGATACATTATAAACATGATAGAAGGATGAGAATGGCCAGAAATCATCCGGAGAACCATTGAAAAAGGTAGAGAAGGAGGAACTATCCAGAGCATCACCATGCCAGGTGTTGTGAGGTTCAAAGATATCTATTTGTGGGTGATGGCTTGTGAGAGAATGGAAGAGTCATTGTTTGGAAAAGTTTATGCTATTGTGACACAAATTCACAAATGATTCCTGAGGCTAGCGTTTTGTAAAGCAAATAGAGGGAGGATGAAAGCAAGGGCACTTCAGGGAAAGCATATGCTTTTGTTTCAGTTGCCCTTAAACAAGAGTTCCTAGTTCTTTCCTCCAAAGTTTCCAGATGAATGCATTAATTTTGGTTTAGAAGAAATCTAGCTCTGACATACCGGCATGACTTGAGAAGTCTTCTTTTTCTCCATAACCCTCCTCCACATCCCTGTGTTTCTCATTTTTTAGTTTCTTTTGGTTTTCCCTAAATAGACACTACTTCTTATGGTCAACCGTACAGACCTGACCATTTCTTTTGCTACAACATGCAACAAACACTCCCTGCTTTGGTTTAATTAATACAGGCCCTCTAAACAATGGTGACCTTGACTTTATAATCCTTTTAATACTCCAATACTGGACATTTGTTTTTTTAGATAATATACTATTTAGAATGTCTGACTTCTGAAAGATTGAAGGAGTTTCAATATTGAGACCTCCTAATCCAAATTGTGTTTATTTGGATGACTAGATATTTCTTTTACATTGACTTATTAACAGTGGAAAAATAATTGATTTAACTATTTTTTCTGCTACCAGATTGGCTACATTTTTCAATTCTATCCAGTAGTCAAGACTGAATGACTTTTAAGATAATATCAATTTATATATTGGGTTTATCTATAGGCTGCAAAACAGCAGGGTTTTCTGGGCCATAAACATCTCCAGACTCCTGTACTCAGCATCCAGTGTTTCATAGAACAATTTCAACCAGATGATCATAAAAAGAAACTTGATAACTCATTTGTTGATGATCACAAACAGATTGCTATACTTTAATTTCCAAATCTCCATATATCTTCTAGTAAACCTAGTATACAAAGGAAGACATGTCCTTAAAAAAATTAGTGTACCACGTGAATAAGGTAGTATAAATAATTCCTTTCTGTTTTCAATCCAATTAATTAGTGCTCTCTTAACATAAGACTAATGATAAAACAAAAACAAAAAAGAGAAAAACTCCTAGCACCATGTATCATCTGTATGTATTGTCAGAATGATCCTTAACTATTTTAGGTTTATAATATTTATTCAATTAAAACAAGTGAATCAATTCCGTCCCCCACCCCTACACAGAAGAATAACTATAGTCTTTACCCCCTTTGCATGTGAATGGACTAACCCAGATTCAATTGTATATTTCTTTATTTCAAACATTTTGACAATATTTCATGTACATGTAGTAAATGTATTATCATTTTTAAAATATGTATTTTCTTTATGGTGAAATTGAGAAAGACACACACTAGTTATTGTACATGTATTAGCAACATTCACCTTAACAAATGATGATGTAGGAAACGTACCAATCCTATATACTAAAAGGGTAATATGCAAATCGACTGAATGGCGAAACGACCGGTTGCTATGACATGCACTGACCACCAGGGCCAGATGCTCAACACAGGAGCTGCCCCCTGGTGGTCAGTGAACCCCACAGAGGGAGCACTGCTCAGCCAGAAGCCAGCTCATGGCTGGCAAGTGCAGCAGCAGTGGCGGGAGCCTCTCCCACCTCTGTGGCAGTGCTAAGGATGTCTGACTGCTGGCTTAGGCCTGTTTCCCATGGGGAGTAGGCCTAAGCCTTCATCAGACATCCCCTGAGGGCTCCCAGACTGGGAGAGGGCACAGGCTGGCAGGCTGGCTGAGAACCTACCCCCCCACCCCAGTGCACGAATATGTGCACCAGGCCTCTAGTAGGTGTTATATTTCATCACACTTGTTTTTAGTTGTCATTATGCAGACAAAAGTAATATCTATTTCTTTTGTGTAAATTATGCAGTATTAAATCATTAGGCTTATTTTAAAATTCCACCCCTTCCTATACTCTATATTCCCTTTCCTGCTTTCTATTTCTTCATAGCACTATCACCATCTAACATAATACATAACTAACTTTGTTGTTGTTGTTTTGCTTATGTGTATCCACCCCTTAAAATGTAATTTCCTCTAAGGCAATGATATTGGTATATTTTATTCAATGCTGTTGCTCCCTTGCACACAGTAGGCACTTGATGAATACTTGTTGAATGATTGTGGTTATATAAATTAATGCAACCACTTGTCTAATGGCACAATTTCTTCAAGGGGTGTCTTCAGTGACTTTTCACAAAAGAACTTTACTATTTTTAATTAGTTGACTTGCTTTAACTTCTTAAGATATCACCTTTTTAAAAGGTTTTCGTGAGAAGCACAGTGCTGTGTAATTCTGTTTCAGGTAGAGTTTAGACTCCCACTCCACTGCAAACCTCTTTACTCACCCAGCAACTATGTGCATATTGACCCCTTAGGAGTTTATAGCATGTCTTTCTACGTCTCTGGGGAGGTCATTTCATTCTCTGAGGAGCTTAATAAAGAAGTCAAATATACTGGTAGAGAAAAAAAAACTAGGCAATCCTCACTTTTGTTCTTTTCGTAGGTGTTGGATAACTATTTTCTACAACATTAAATTTGCAGTTGTGGCATAAAAGAAACTTTTCTTTCTTAGAATGTCATATTATTTACTTGTGTTATACTTGAATAACTACTTTCATAGTGGGTGGGGGATGGGAAGAGATTAACCAAAGAACTTATATGCATACTAGTGACCCCAGTACACAAATTCTTGCACATTGAAAGGAAATTAATTAGAAGGTGGCTGGTGGGGCGGGACTGGGCGAGATGGGCCAGACATGCCCTGGAGCCATCCTACCTCGGTCCCTCCTTGACGTCTGCAGAGTGAGTGGGGTTCTTCGGGCAGATGGGGTCCCTTGGCCTGGCCTGTGGGGATCGGGCCAAAACCATCTCTCTGACTTCCCCCAAGGGGTCCTGGAGTGTGAGAGGGCACTCTGCAAAGTTGCTGTCAGACAGGGTGTGGAATGCAAACGCAAGTGTGCAGTAAACCAGATTCGGGGCCGACAGTGCCCCAGCAACAATATAACCCACGGCTGAAGGTGGAATCGCATGGCCCTGTGAGGAATCGGGCTCCCCCCTCTCTGGTTTCGGAGTGCGTCACTCTAGAACCTCTGCTGCCAAGTCACTGCAGCTCAGCAGCTCCTGCGTTGAGTGTCTGCCCCCTGGTAGTCAGTGTGCATCATAGTGACTGGTTGGACAGTAGGAGGGACACTTAGCATACTAGCCTTTTATATATATAGATAGATATAGATAGGCATAACCCACAGACACAGACAATAGTGTGGTGAAGTCCTGGAATGGGGTGAGGACTGGGTGGAGGCAGGCAAAGGGGGGAGAGGGAGAATGGGAGACATCGGTAATACTCTCAACAATAAAATAAAATAAAATAAAATAAAATAAAATAAAATAAAATAAAATAAAAAAGAAAGTCAGTTAGGTGTGGCTTATAATAGAGCAAAACTCCCATTGGTATAAACTCTCAATATTTTAGCCTACTAAAAGCCATACTGTAAAATAGTGTATAATCCCCAACTCATTCGCATTGGGTTTTAGAATTCATAGAATACTCTTTTATATCTAGCTTGTCCTTTTAATTATGTGTTTCTTGTGTTAATAATAAAACTTGTCTGAGTAACATATGGTTGGACAATTCTTGAGAACAAAAACCATATCTTACTCATTTTGAAACAACCAAACACTTAGCCCATTGTCTTGCATATGGTAAGTTCCAGACAAATGTGAATGAATACATCTTTGGATCAGTGATGAAAGATACAGACACTGAAAAGAAACTTGACCAAAGCAATCAAAATCAAAGATCATCAATATGTTTTCATTTAAAATTATGAATATTTTGATATTGAGTCCCACAATATAAAGAAGTCAGAAATCATCCACTTTCTTAGGCCATCCATTAGAATGAACCATTTTAACCTAAATGATAATCCAAACTTCTAAATGAATATATATATTTTTTTAAATATATTTTATTGATTTTTTACAGACAGGAAGGGAGAGGGATAGAGAGTTAGAAACATCGATGAGAGAGAAACATCGATCAGCTGTCTCCTGCATACCCCCCACTGGGGATGTGCCTGCAACCAAGGTACATGCCCTTGACTGGAATCAAACCCGGGACTCTTGAGTCCGCAGGCCAACGCTCTATCCACTGAGCCAAACCAGTCAGGGCCCAAATGAATATTTTTTATTAGTGTATTATTATAATAAGCTGCTTAATAAGGGAAGGCTTATTTTGGTTTTCCTCTTCAGACTCATGACTCTAAACAGCTTAGAAAAGATCCTTAAATATTCTTTTGCTCATTTATATTGTCATTTTGTTGCAGGCATATGTCCAACAAAAGAACAATTTTTTTGACTGTACTGAGGGGAAGCCATGGAATCTGATTCAAAGAATTTTAGAAGGATTGATGATTAGCTATTTTTAAACAATATGTGTGTGTTTTAGCCAAGGATACAATAGAAAGGTAAAATTTGCTATATAGGTGTAGATTCCTTAACAAATAAGTGAAGCAAATTATAATGTGGTTCTCTACTAAAAAAGTATTTTCTTTTAACCATCCTCAATTGCACAAATAATACATTTATGGTATAAAGGGAATTTTTTAAATCTTGAAGAGATTTTGTTAAAAATATGTATTTTAAATAAGGACATTTTCCTTATTATATAATTACATGTTAGCAATAACAACTTAAAACAGTTACACAATTATATCTCAGATCTGTAAAAACATGAAAATAATAATGTATGAACTGCTAACCTTGAGATCTCATGAACGCCAGTATCTTCCTGAAGATTATGCCTCTGAAGACATCTTTTCAGTCTGTTGATATCTCCTTATTTTTTCCTTAAAAAAAAGAGATTTGTTTCAATATGTTATAGTTTCAAACAGTAAAGCTGACTACAAAATGTAAATATAACCTAGAGAAAAATCAATAGAAATCTTGGAATATAAATAAGGCATTAAATATAGTGTGGAATAATTGTACTGCACATAATTTAGTGCAGAAAGAATATCCATTCTAGAAGAATGCAGTAAATTCCTAATAATTTACAACCATTTTCATTCATTTACTTACTTGTTATTTAATCAAATATTTCTATGAACAAAAAGTTAAAGTCCTTCTATCTTACTAATTGGTATTACACTAGATATAAGTCTAGAAGATTCATATCTTCGAAACACACAAAAATCAAAGAAAATTAACCAAAATGTTACAGCTATATAGGTGATGACAATCACAATGAATATATATTATATTTTGGGGGGTGTACTTAAGGAATTTAATTCTAAAATTAACGGAAATATTTGTATATTCAGGTTTTAAGATAACTTAGACTTTAATAACATAATTTAAACACAAAATTCTTTAATATAAACATGATTTAAGAAAAATCTTGTTTTTTAAAATTGCAGTGCCATAATTCACAATGATTAATGCAAATATTTAAAGAGGTGATAAAATCCTGGTAGTAATTATACACTTTTACTTTCCCAGATTAAAATGTATATAATCAGTTTTTCTAAAGAATTAATAAACTTTACATTCTAATATGTTAGGTCATGTCCATATACAATGTAAAAATTTTCCTTAAAAATGATGTAGAGAACCTTGGAAAATGTGGTTTATTTATTGTCTTTCTACAATACTCCGAAATGAACTATCACTGATCATAGCCAATACCAATAGCTGGTGTAGGAATACCATAAATTGGTTACTTAAATGAAGAAATAGGCTCAGTAAGCAACTTATACTGATGTCAGTTTTATTCTTTTATATCTTAAAACTCTTGAGAACATTACCCTAAAATGATGGCATGTAAAGACCACTGAAGCAATAACTTACATCACCTATTGCACTCACTTTGAAGAACAGTTTAGCATATAACTTTTCTGCCTTCTCTGTTAATGATACATATCATGAGATTGCAAGTCAAGCAACTAAAAATCAATGGACAAGCATGTTAATCGATCTCTACCTTCTCATAATGTGTTCATTAAATACAAACTTTAAAATATTATTTGCAAAATTACAACAAAATACTAAAAATAAATTACATACTGCATTACATATGTCTACAAATGTCATTTATAATCTGAAACCATTTCTTGTTAATGAAAATTAATTCTATTATTTAAATATCATTTTTATCTGCTGAGATATCATTTAAAATTTTATCCCTTCAAAATAAGTTTTTGCTGCTATAAAAATATGGGGAAATTGCTACTAGTTCAATTTCCCTATGTTACAAATAAGGAGAGTTACTACTACATATTGTGACATGTAGCTAAATCTAAAGAAAGAAATTAAGATTTTTTATTGTCTACTGTTAAAATTAAAATAAAAAATAATTGTATTTTACAACCAAATAAATGAAGTATTTTATTTAGGCATTTAAGGTAGTCTATTGAGGAAAGCAAAAATATTGAGAAATCTAGTGATCTAAAGTTACATACCTCTAATTAGCCTGTAATTTACACAGAGGCCAAGGAACCGTTGGTGTTAGGAAAAAGGGACTCAAACTCTGACCTGTTGGAAGGTCAAAGATATAAAAATATATCTGATGGACAGAGCTGACCCTAACTGAGGCCAGTGAAGCCCCTGGGAGGGAGTTCATCACAAAGGAAGAAGAATTCTGAAAGAACATGTCATAGTCAATGCAAAGTTCCAAGTATTGGGCATGTGAGGATCGATGCTAGTACTTGGCACAATGTGTAGTAGTTGATGCTGGAAACCATTTCAACTCAGCACCTTGGTTCTGTGAATGTGATTCAGAGGCATTGGCTGTGTGAAACTGTGTGAGGAAGTTCTGTGTACACATGTGAAAGAGAGAATTTAAAGAGTTGTGGTGCTAAGATATCTAGGTCATTAGCACTTGCTCTGAGACCCAGCAACTCTGGAGAGGTATAATCCCCAGATCTAAGGGCTTTTCCTTTTCCTTTACAAGCCTTTTGGGCCCATCAGGGGCGAATTACACAGGATTAGTGGAAACTGTCATTTTCCTAGAAACCCATGTTTATCGGGTGGTCCCAACCTGAGTTGGATATCCTCAGCATAGACTATTATATCACTACTTGAGTGGGACCCTGGTCCCATGGATGGTCTCAACAGTGACAAGTGATATCTGGGACAGATTTGTGGATATATATTACCATCCCAGATACTATGAAAAATATTCAAGGAGGGTGACATTTATAAAATACTAAGAACATGTACAATAATGTAAATGTAATGCTATTCGTCCTCACAATTTTTTTGTGCTCATCAAAAGAACCCCAGTTTCTGATTATGAATTCTATGAAAAAGAAAACAAACACGAACCTGTGTTATCATTTAGAAATGTCCACCTAACTCTTATGGCTCATATCTGGTCTTTTCTGCTATCTGGGTTCAACTGAAAAATTCTCTGAAAACCAGTTTTTCACTTTTAGAAATTCCTGCAATATTGCAGGGCTAGAGAGAGAGGTGAACATCACTTGCTCCAGGCCCCTTGGCTTCCTGGTTGCCCCTGGACATTACTACAAATCTCCCTTAGTCCCAGCAGCCATGCACAATGGCAAGGGTCAAGTCACTCTTCCATGTTTATCAACATTGTCTCCCAAGGGCACCGTTAGTAGGTCAGTGTTGGCATATCTTAATCAATAGTCATGCTAGATTTCACTGAGGTCATTAAAGGTCACATCAGCCATGACTGAGCTATAACTTCAGCTGTGCTGTTTTTAATGGATGATTCAATGATTAACCCTAAGGAAATATAACTTGTTTGAAACACTCCTATCTTCTTCCTGTCTTTAGTGTTTTGTTTTGTTTACCTGACAAATGCTGGGGTTTTGAGAATAAACTTGTTACAGAATCACAGAATTTGAGGCTCCCCACCCCAGCTGATCACTTCTCCATGTCTGGAAGCATGGCTCATATCAGTCTATGAACGTAACTGAAGAAATGTGAAATTACTGTTCAGAGTTTCTAAAGTGATGAGAAGATTTTTAAGTTCAGTATAATAGTTTAATTGCATTTGTTACTGCATCTCAAAGTATAATATTGCATCATTACTATGCCTGCAACCAGCAAAAGCATCATTCACTCTGAAGGACAGCTTCCTGACTAAAGCAAAGGACTTAGAGCAAACAAATCTAGCAGGAAAGATGAATCTGAAATGTAAAGTCTGATCCTATTTTTTAAGGGAATAAAACCCACTGACAATCATACTGATTCTATTTAGAATTATTTCATTAGTAACAATTCCATTCCAATGTCATACCTTCATACATGCTGAAGTGAAGTTATCAAAATATATGCAGCAATCAATTTACTTATTTAACAAACAAAAAATGGATTTCCATTTTTTCCTAACATGTGTTGAACTATAATAAAACAGTGTCACATGACCCAAAAAGTTTCTAAAATGATGGTAGTACTTAGTCATCCTATTTCAGTAAGTGGACAGGAGTTATTAAAACAAATTCAATCCAGTCCTCCTTAGGCTATTTATATATCAGGTGGTCACCATGTTGTTCTTCCACTCAATCAGCTGTGCTTGAAAGTGCAAAAAATTCTCCAAAATTGTTCAGATATATCTCTGGAAAGGCATACAAAAAGACTTCACTGGGAATTTGCAAGAATTTTAGATGTAAGTTTAAGTAAAAATGTAAAAACCCAAAGAAGCATATAATTTATCAAAAAAATGGTAAATTAGCAAGACTGAACCAAGAAGAGGTACAAACTTTCCTAGACAGAGTATCCTAAAAGGATTGAAAAAGTGTTTGAACATCCAAAGAACAAACAGGATCAGCAGGGGACAGGGAAGCTTTTAATAACGTTTGCAACAATGGTCTCCAAATTGTTTAGATCATACACTTTGCCAACAAAAAAGCTTCTTGACCTCTACACAGTTTTCACTCATGCTGCTCATTTTCACATTTCCCCACGGTCCATCATTCAACATGGTAGTCTCTCCTTTCCATATACAATCACCTCCAAGGCCTTTCTCTCTCTTCAAATCAGTCTGACAAAAATAAAATGACCTAGTTAAGTTCAGCTATCTTCTTTCTATGAACCTACTCCTAGTAGCTGAACAGATGATTACAACTAGAGAAAATGTAGACTATGGCATTACTGGCATAACTACTAATAATATGATAAAGACCTTTAAGTGCGTCCCTGATCATCTTATATATTTCCCTTATTAATTCATACTTCAACTCTATGATACTACTAAAAGAGGCATCTGTGCTTCTTTTCCACTCTTCAACATTTCTTCCCATCTCATCTCTCTCTGTTTATGACATTGCTTCTAAAAAAAAATTTAAGAACCATGATTCAATTTCGTCTTCTCACCACTATATCCTTCATATCCTTGATATTTCTACCTCTGTAGTCAACCTTCAATCCTGTTATAAAGGCGAAACTGTTCTCTCCAACCTAAGGTCAACCCTTTCCCTGAAGCCTTAGATTCCATTTTTTCTCACCAATTTTAGGTCTTTGTTACTTCAATAATCCCCTTTCTCTCCTACATTGTCATTTTTTTCCTTCATATTACTGGATAATTCCCATCTGTCTGCAAATATATTGTAATGTCTCCCAACTTAAAAAAATTCCTTTATATCAATTCCCTATCTCACTTTCACCTTATTTCTCCACTGTACTTTATAGCAACTTCCTAAAAGAGAGCATTCTCCATTCCTCAGATAAAATTCTGCCACAGATGAGGAAACTAAGGAGCCATGACTAAACTTGATATGCTATCCTTAAGTAGATCTGAGGATAGTAATGGATAAACTATGAAATCTGAAGAGCCTGTGGTTTGGTTAATAGTACTACTAGTATATACCAATGTTAAATTCTTTGTTTGGGCAAGTGTACCATGCTTATGTAATACTAGAGACCCGGTGCACAAAATTTGTGCACAGGAGGGGGGGTGTCCCTCAGCCCGGCCTGCACCCTCTCACAATCTGGGACCCTTCAGGGGATGTCTGACTGCCGGTTTAGGCCTGATCCAGCAGGGATCCCTGTGGGATCGGGCCTAAACTGGCAGTTGGACATCCCTCTCGCAATCTGGGACCGCTGGCTCCTAACCACTCACCTGCCTGTCTGATCACCCCTAACCACTCTGCCTGCCTGCCTAATCACCCCTAACCACTCGCCTGCCTGCCTGATTGCCCCTAACTGCCTCTGCCTGTGTGCTTGATACCTCTAACTGCTCACCTGCCTGCCTGATCACCTCTAACTGCTTGCCTGCCTGCCTAATCACGCCTAACCACTCGCCTGCCTGCCTGATCGCCCCTAACTGCCTCTGCCTGTGTGCCTGATACCTCTAACTGTTCACCTGCCTGCCTGATCGCCTCTAACTGCTCGCCTGCCTGCCTGATCACCCCTAACCTCTCTGCCTGCCTGCCTGATCGCCCCTAACTGCTCGCCTGCCTGCCTGATTGCCCCTAACCGCCTCTGCCTCAGCCCCCACCACAGCAGCTTTGTCTGGAAGGACATCTAGAATGATGTCCGTTAGGTCATTTGGCTGTCTGGTCTAATTAGCATATTACGCTTTTATTATTATAGATGTTAACATTGGGGAAGCTGAGCAAAGGGTCTATGGTAATTAACTGTGTGCTGTTTTTGCAACTTTTCTAGTAATCTAAAATTCTTATGAAATAAAAGTTTAATTTAAAAAGCCCATGAATTATTTATGTTTATCTCCTTCTCTTAAAGCTCACATCCAAACAATCAGTACCTTCTGTCAGCTCTACCTTTAAGATGTATTCTGTATCTGACCACTTCCCAACAAGTCCCCTCATCTCTCACTTCTACTACCAAACAATAACCTTTGACTTGGTCTCTTTTCCTTCTCCATTGACTGTTTACAGTGTCAGACGCCTTGCTGACATCTCATGTTTGTTCTTCTTTCTAGAGACCTCCTTCCAATCCAGAGATCACATGGCCCACTCCCTCACTTCATCAAGTCTTTATCAAAATAGAATATCTTTGGAGGGGCCTCTTATGACCATCTTATTTAAAAATAGGCATCCCCACCCTTATATCCTAAAACTGCTTTATTTTTCTTCACAGTACATTTATGACCATTTATGACATCATATTATTTACATATTTGTTTGTTTTTTTAATATATATTTTATTATTTTTTACAGAGAGGAAGAGAGAGGGATAGAGAGTTAGAAACATCGATGAGAGAGATGCATCGATCAGCTGCTTCCTGCACACCTCCTACTGGGGATATGCCCACAACCAAGGTACATGCCCTTGACCGGAATCGAACCTGGGACCTTTCAGTCTGCAGGCCGACGCTCTATCCATTGAGCCAAACCGGTTAGGGCTACATATTTGTTTATTATTCTTCTTGACTACTAACATAAAGATCATGAGGGCAGAGATCTTATCTCATGGATAAGGAAATAAATACCTATTGCTTGGGACTTATGGATAAAAGTGAAATTATACCCAAACCTGGTAGAAGTATGACTTTTGCTGTCTTTTTGAAAAAAACAATATACCAATATCTAGTAAGCTAATTCTCCCACTTTTAGAAATTTATTCGATAAAAAGTAAAGCACTAGAATGTAAGGACATTTTCAAAAGAACATGTATTATAGCCTTGTTCCATAGTGTCATAAAAACTAAGCTGAAACAAATGAACACTTCTATGGAAAGACGATTAAAATGTGATATATTCATACTTTGGAATATTGTGCAGCCATTAAAAATAATAAAACAGCCCAGATTGTGTGTCTCAGCAGTTGAGTGTTGACCCATCAACGAAGAGGTCGCTGGTTTGATTTCTGGTCAAGGCACATACCTTGGTTTTGGACTTGATCCCCAATAGGGAGCATGTAGAGGTAGCCGATCAATGATGTTTCTCTCATCGATGTTTTTACCTCTATATCCCCCTCCCTTCCTCTCATTAAAAAAAGAAGAAGAAGAAAACAGAGCTATAACAGATAATGTAGATAATTTTCATCAGCTATTGTTTAATGAAACAAATCAAGTTGAACTAAAATGTATATGATACAGTCCATTTTTGATAAAAATTTTGTGGGAATATATATATACACTGAGTGGCCAGATTATTATGACCACCTGACGTTTGTAGGCAAATTAGCTATAATTTTGCCCTGAAGTTGCTCAAGGGCCAGACCAATATAAATAGGAAGGCAAGTTGTTTACCATGACAATAGAAGTGATTTTTTTCTGAAGATATGGATAAACAACGAGATTTAACAGCCTTTGAATGTGATTATGTTTGTCTATGATTATATGATATTGAAAAAAAACATAAAAGAATATAAATTAGGTCCATAAGAGTTCCCTACCAGAGCAAGAGATGTAGATGAAGGACAAATAGTTAAAAAAAGAAAAAGCCAACTAAAAAAATATAATAAAGATAGGAGGGAAGGAGGGAAAGAGAGAAAACATTAAACAAATTCTGTGATACGATATTTATGACCTCACATAAAAATTCATGTGTCTTCATGAAGGAGAATTATTTAAGGAAATCAATTTTGAAGCACAGAATGATTTTTGGACACTGGGCCCACAATTTTCTCATGCAGAAACCAACTTTTAAATATAAAATTGATTGCAGGGCTCCTTAATCTTAAAGAGAAAATAGAGAATTGCTGCTAGAATTGATCAGATTCCCAGGAAATGCATAAATTCTTACAGATGGTCCTAGGAACACAGCTAAATTTCAGACTATGATAGTCAGTGTGCTTTATGCTCAGCTTCAGAAAATAGAAATCAAACCTAAAAAAAGTAAAAAAGCAATATCCACTCAGAGGACTAAAAGAAGAAGATCTCAGCATTTGCACCCTCAACTTTTAATGAAGCGGCCTCTGGTTTTGTATTTTGTAAGTAAGATAAGTAAAGGCATTTAAAACAACATGTGATTGATAGTAGATCTTTAATGTACTAGTTCTCTTTATTAACCAGAAAAAGAAAAGAAGTGATAGGATATTTATAAATTTAAAACGCAACTGGCTTGAGCTATTCCTGATATTCACTTATGAAGAATTTTATTATACAGTGATGTTTTAAAAAAATTAATTTGGATCTTCATATTCATTAACAATGGATTCAAAGGAATTCTATATAATAAAAGCCTAATATGCTAAGTGTCTGGACATCTGGTTGTCCTTTTGTCCATTCAACCAATCAAAGTGTAATATGCTAATGATATGCTAAGGCCATTCAACAACTCACTATGATGTGCACTGATCACCAGGGGGCAGACACTTTGACTGGTAGATTAGCTTGCTGCTAGGGTCCCTCTGATTGGGACTGAGCAAGACAGGCCGGACATGCCCTGGAGTCCTCCCACAGTCCCTGGCTGGCCAACCTCCTGTGTCCCTCCCCAACCCCTATCGTGCACCGGTGGGGTCTCTCAGCCTGGCCTTCGCCCTCTCGCAATCCAGGACCCCTCAAGGGATGTCGGAGAGCTGGTTTTGGCCTGATCCCACAGGCCAGGCCGAGGGATCCCACTGGTGTACGAATTTGTGCACCAGGCCTCCAGTTACTAATAAGATAGTCATTATTATTGGCCACCCAATGTTTTTCTACTCCTCATTTTATTTCTGGTAACACACTCTGTATCTCCTTTTTGATTACAAGAATTGGTAAATAAATGAGATTTAGCCAATCAAAGGACCTTATCCCTTGGCCACAGTGATTGGTTCAGTGAAGGACATTTGACCCATGCTAGAGTTGTCAGTAAGGGTTCAGCTCAGAAAACAGTGCCAATGTTAGCTGGTCCAATGGAATAAATTTCATGTAGTGAACTACTTATAAGGGCTTTTTAAGAGCTAAAATGCCAAACAAAATAGAGAAAACAAAGGAACTCAGAGCTTAGCAACAGTAGGAAGATGCTGACACCCTCCAGCTGGAGGCACAAAAAGAAGGAGTGATGTCACCAGAGCTCAATACCTGGTGCTCCCATTGGGAGCCAGACCTGTGAGGAGGCTGTTACATGGGGATTGGGGCCACAAAAGCAGTGTTCTTACAACAAGGCCCAGGACCATGGAGAAGGGGCAGTGACCACCTGCAGCATGAGTGAATGGGCTGGAATTTTCTGGTTTATCTTTTAATCCTGCTCTCCATTGTCCTACCAGTGCCTATTATTGGCTGAATCCATATGTAATTTAGTAGGCAAGGCAGTCAGGAAATGCAAATTTCAGAGGAAGGGCAGAGACTGCATCTAAACACAATTGACACATTAAGACAATCCTCAGAAAGGCAGAAGATATTTCACCACCTAACCTGTTGGAGTCAGGGATAAAAGAGGCTGCATCTTAACTTCAAGAACATAGCTGGGAAGATGTATATGTCTATGTGGAGGCAGATATCACCCACAGATCATTGGGGAAAGCCATAACTCCATATGCTGTAGGAGAAAATGAGGCCTTCCAAAGTGAGAGCAGAGCCAAGTCCTGAGGGGGTGGGGAGAACACTGAAGTCATCATTTGAATCCCAGATCCATTTTTGCCTGATATGACCTCACCCCTGTCTTTCTCAGTTACATGAACTAAGATATCTATTTTTTGTTTAAGCTAGATTGTGTAGGGCTTTTTTCACTTGCAAAAAAAAAAGTCTTAACATAACCTTGATTATTAACAACATTTTAAAGAAGTGCTAGGACAAATGCTAAGTATTACCAATAAAATAAATGAAAGAATGGGTATAGTCATGTTTTACCAATAAAAGAAATTAAGCAAATATGGTTATGTTGACTGGTCTTGGTTTACTGTAATACTGAATGAATTCTCTCTTTTTTTAAATTAAATTTACTGGGGTGACATTGATTAATAAGATCATATAGGTTTCAAGTGTACATTTCATAGAAATGTATCATAGAAATGTATACACTATCTCTTATATCTCAAATAGGAAATTTAAATTAAAAAATGTAAATATAAAATACTTTCTCCCAACCTTTTAAAATAGAGGAGCCAGTTGATTTCTTTGATTCATGTCTGGTAATCAGACTACAAAGATTACAGATCAGTGCCAGATGGAGGTTATCAAATAAGAATTGGCCACACAGAAACAAAAAGGTATTTAATGTTAAGCTACAGCTACAATATGTGGAATAGTGAACAGCAATTTTATCCTCTTTTAATCTACCTCAACAATCTAGGAGAGTTTTGTGTTTTTTTAAATAAATGGATGATTACCTTTTAACCCATTTGCAAAAAAGTTAAAGGAGGCCTGATCAACCCTGCATGTATTTATTTGTACTGAAAACTAATGTTTCTAAATTCTCCTTCTTTCACATCAAGCAATATCTAATAAATGTTTCATTTTCTCCACATTTTCACCAACATTTGTTATCTCTTGTCTTTTTTATAACAGCCATTCTGACAGGTGTGAGGGGATGTCTCATTAACATTTTGATTTGCATTTCGCTGGCGATTAGTAATGTTGAGCATCTTCTCATATAATTTATATTACTTAGGTCCTTTGCCCATTTTCTCATTGCTTGTTTGTTAAAGAGTTGCACATGGTCCTTATATACTTTGAATATTAACCCCTTATCAGATATACGGTTTGCAAATATCCCCTCTATTCTGTAGGCTGCCTCTTCATTTTGCGGAGGGTCTCATTTGCTGTGCAGAAGCTTTTCGGTTTGATGGAGTCCTACTTGTTGATTATTTTTTTGCTATTGTTTCTTGTGTTTTTAGTGTCATATCAAAACTCATTGCCAAGATGGATATCAATGAGCTTTTACCCTATTTTCGTCTACAGGAGCTTTACTGTTCCAGATATCACATTTCAGTCCTTAATCCCTTTCAAGTCAATTTTTGTGAATGTTGTAAGACAGGGGACCAGTTTTATTCTTTTTCTTGTGACAATCCAGTTTTCCTATACAATTTATTAAAAGATTGTCTTCTTTCTCCATTGAGTATTTTCATTTCCCTTCTAAAATATTAGTTGACCATATATGCATGGGTGTATTTCAGGGGTGCTTATTCCATTCCATTTATGCCAGAACCATACTATTTTAATTGCTATAGCTTTGTAATAGTTCCAAATCTGATGAGTGATGCCTCCAGCTTTGTTCTTTCTTAATGAAGCATATTTTTAAATGGATTTTAAAATAATGTTGAACATTTTTAAGGATCCCTTAATGCGCACACATTTGACCCTCATATGCACTTAAATAAATTACTTTGTGTTAGAGTCAAAGGCAATAGTCATTTTATATTAGAAAACATTTTCTTCAGTTCATCATATTAATAGGTCAAAGAAAAAATAGGATTATTCTGATATGTACTAATAAGGAATTTGATGAAACTTCACATTCATTATCAACTAAAAACTCTTAATAGGTTAGCTCTTTAAGTAAGATAAAGGATATCCTATGGCCAAATTAAAGGAAGCATTTCTATTAAATGAAATAAAAAAATGCCTTGTCTAGTACCAAATATAATCTGCTAGGACTCATATTAAAAAAACCTCATTCATAATAGGCACAAAATATTTTTAAAACTTAGAGGCTCTCCCTGATCAGTGTGGCTCAGTTGGTTGGGTGTCGTCCCATGCACCAAAAGGTTGCAGGTTTGGTTCCCAGTCAGGGTACATGCCTGGGTAGCAGGCTCCATCCCTAGCAGGGGGCATTGCAGGAGGCAGCTGATCAATGTTTAATGCTCACAGTGATGTTTCTCTCTCTCTCTCCCTCTCCCCTCCTCACTCGTTAAAAGTCAATAAAAATAAAAATAAAATCTTAGGGACTCAGCAAGGAAAATGTACTATAAATAAAAAGCACAAAACTCTACTGTGGGTCAAATATCAGTTAAATATGAAAGATAGCTGGCATTCCTGAACGGAAGGGTAATATGGTAAAGATGTCAATCTGCATTGTAGCTCAAATAAAGTATAAAATTTAATGTAATTCTAATGGCATAGAAATGTTTGGAAACGTGAGAATATTCTTTTAAATTTCAAATAATCATGTGAAAGTAACTTATAGAGTCTTTAAAGGGTATGGTAGTGTATTGTGTTTTTATTTATAGTAGTGGGTCAGGAAAATTGGGAACTCCTATGTGAGATAATAAAACTTACAAGAGAGCCATAATATAACACTATTGTTAGATTAGGAAAATCATCCAGATCATGAAGTAGAAAGGAAACCAGACACCGATTCTATGGTATGGAAGAATTTAGTTTAAGATTAAGAAGAGAATTTCAAATCAGTAGAAAACATTTGATTATTCAATACATGATTTTTTAAAAATTTGGAAAATAATCTATTTCACACAATATGTCAACATAATTTTTGAATGGTCTAAAGATTTACATATATAATACAAACTTATGAAAGTTCTAGAGAAGATTATTTGTGTGCAATTACTTTTGGGAGCAGAGAAGATCTGCCAAAGCATTTCCTAATGGCCAAATCCACATAAACATATTTTTATGGCAAACATAGATTTAAAAGACAAAAAATATATATGTACACAGAAACAAAGGAAAGAGAAGGAAGAGAGAGAGAGGGAGGGAGGGAGGGTGAGAGAGAGAGAGAGAGAGAGAGAGAGAGAGAGAGAGAGAGAGAAAGTGAGTATTCTGAGAAGCTGTTAGAGAAATAGGCAGCAAGAATTATATTAGTGAAAAATTCTAGAAAGCTTTATAATGAATGAATATGATAAGTCTTGATAGGCTAAAATATATGAACACAAATTGAGAAGACATAGATATTTGAAACATTGAATAACATATATATAACAAAAAATATTCATAATTCTACTATCCATAAAAATTTTCTCTTGTTTTCTATATTTCTATAGAAAATATGTCTCTTTTTCCTAGTACTTCTGTATCTTATTACATTTATACCTTATACATAAGATTTTACAAATGGGATAATACTGTAATATAGTTTTATAATATAACTAATGTGAACATGTTTTTATGGCAAGAGATACATTTGCTCAACTGTTTTTATTGGCAACATAGTAATCTATTGTATTGGTTTTCATAGAATTTATCATCATAAGAAAAAATACTGCAAAACACTCATCCTTATAGTTGAATTTTTTAAAATATATTTTTATTGATTTCAGAGAGGAAGGGAGAGGGAGAGAGAGATAGAAACATCAATGATGAGAGAGAATCATTGATTGGCTGCCTCCTGCACATCCTCCACTGGTGACTGAGCCCACAACCTGGGCATGTGCCCTGACCAGGAATCAAACAGTGACCTCCTGGTTCATAGGTCGATGCTCAACCACTGAGACATGCCAGCCAGGCAATATAGTTAAAATTTTTGGTACATTTAGCTTTTCAAAGTAATAAATGAGTGTTAATATATTGATTCAAAATACCTATCTCAATGCTCCATTCTTAAAATATTGAATTTTAATTTAATAAATTTAAAGGTTGGTAAAACTATGCAGGAAGTTTAAAAAGTGGTTTAATTTATACTGACAATATTGTATGCAAAAATTGGGAACTTCATGAATATCTGACATGAAAAAGTTTTTTCCTTGGATTTGTGCATATTGAAGAAGATTTTAATTGTATCCAACAATATTAATTTCTATACATTTATCCTATTTCAGTTCACTCATCATTTTTTAAGATGACAAAAATAATTTGATTAATTAAGTCAAATAATTTCTGGAAAAAAGTCATGAACGTGTCAATCAAAATAAACTTATTTAGTACCTAATGTTGTGAGAATCAAATGAAATAATTTGTTTAAAGTGTCTAGCACAATGCCTAGCAGATGACAAAATTATTGCATACAATAAAGCTTGCTATTATGATTATTACCATTCAGTAATGTAGGGGAAATATAGAACACAGTCCTTGTCATCAAGAAGCTTAAACTAACTGTAATTATAAATTTCAACCATTTCAGGTTTAATTCTTTTCTGTGTTACATGCTTACAAATATACTTCCCTTGAGCTGTCAGAAAGCATCAGATTGCCTGATCTGCATGATGAATTTTAAAATCTTTTCAGAAACACAAGGACATTTGCTTCAGGCATTATGGTTTCATCATCACTATCATAAACAAGTATAAGCCACCCAATCTCTGGTATTCAAACCAAAGCCAAATGGTACTTTGAAAATGGTTAGTAGAATTGTAATCATCTGAATCCACTTGGATCCATTTTTTAAGTCATGATATTTTGAAGTTGGGCAATCGTTTCTTTATTGCCATGGCCACTCCTTGGTGACCCCAAAATAAAAATGTGATTCTTATAGAGAGGTTTAGAAAATGCAAATACTCTCAGAATATTTGTGAATAAATTACACTGTAAGATGAAAATATTCTGGTGACTAAAGTAAAGATGGTGTCTTTAATATTTAATAACAACTTTAATTCTTGCGCTCTTTATAAAATACTGCCACAATATCAATTCCATCTTGAATATCCTGAGTAAATCATAGATGTGGGAAATTGGAAGATTTTCTACGATATATTTCAGATTTCATAATAGTAGAGCCTTATCCCTTGAATGATGTGTGAAACAATATTATTAACATCACCAAGACTACTTTTATATTTATTCTTTTGTGAAGTTGAGAGTTAAAAGCACAAGCTGAGTCCAGCTGGCATGGTTTACTGGTTGAGCATCGCTTATGAACCAGGAGGTCAAGGTTCGATTCCTGGTCAGGGAATATGCTGGGGTTGTGAGTTGAATCCCCATTGTGGGGCATGCAGGAAGCATCCAGTCAATGATTCTCTTTCATCATTGGTGTTTCTATCTCTCCCTCTCCCTTCTTCTCTGAAATCAATAAAGATATATTTTTTAAAATCCACAAGCAATAAATGTTTTCCTAGATTCACTATATTGACATATAAAATTTTATTTGAAATTTAATCCAATTTCATTTTTAAGTTTAAAGCCAAATTTAAGTTTTCCATGGCTTAAAACAAATAAGCAAACATTAACAGCCAATTCTGTACTTAGCCAGCAAATGGAATATAATTACTCCATGCAATCAGAAGCTGTGACTAAGTGACTCTAATCGAAATACAAGGTAAGTGTGTTTCTGAGGTCTTGAATTATTGAACAAGTAAAGTAGGATCCTGGAGTTCAGAGAATGGAAAGACATCATTATCTGTTCTTCCAGAGAGTCCAGGATGCCCATTCACCCCTCAGGACAAAAAGTGGAATGTACAAAACATTTTACTTTTAAAGCAAATGAAATAACCCTCTATTTGTTAGCTGCTATTAAAGATGCACGCTGCATATTTCGCCTCACCTCCCCTTCATTGTAACATTTTCACTTTATCACGAGTAGCATTATGTCACCAAGACAAACCAATTTCCTTCATGTAAATGTAAAACAACATGTTTGCTGTAAGATATCTCCATCAATGTCAGTGACATACCAGGGAAGTCTCAACAGTCTGCCCTGTCACTTACGGAAAGGGGAAGGCAAATTGTTTATTCACACTCAATTAATTTCTCTGTCTACTATTTCTTTAGCTCATTGAATTTATTCATCAACTTATCACTGGCACAATATTACATCCAGGAGATATCAGCACTTTCACTGGAAACCAACTGAAAAAAAAAAAAGGCAAAAGGCGATAAGATGCCCATTACCTTTACCAAAAGATAGACTCATTCATTCCCTTTCTAAGAAAAGGTGGCCAAAAGATACAGGCATTTCTTTCACTTGATGACTTGGGTCCCTTCACTTAGTACTCGGTGGTGTAACAGGCCCATCAGAGACAATAGGGATCAATAATCAAGTCCTCTGTTGCTAGCTCACATTTGGATTCTTGTCAAGTTACTCTCTCTGGACCTAGGTCTTCACATTGTAAAATAAGAGAGTCAGCTTAGATTTTCTCAAAGGCCTTACTATCTCTAACATTCTTCGAATTCAAAATGAGGGTTGATGCTTTACTATTGTTTGTCTTACTTTGTCTTATAGAGCATTGGATCTTCTCAAAATATTTAATTAAATTGGTTTTCTTTCTCAATTTGTCCAACTTTATAAAATAATTAATAAGGTTTTATATTGGAGATCAGGCTAAGAATAGCCCACAGTCACAGAAATTCCCCATAGATGACATTTTTCATCTATCTATTCTTCCTTACTCTTCCTCCCTACTGTTTATTCCCAATCCCGGTTCTGAGCACACATTAAATTACAAGTTGTTCAATGATGCCTATCTTCATTTCCTTATAGAGGAGTATCAGCAAATGGTTCCCTCAAAACTCTGAAAATTCACAAAGAAATGTACATTAGCATCAGTGCTGGAAAAAGCTAATCAAATGTTGCAGCTGTTTTCTTTGCTAGCCTGACTTCTCCTCCATACACACAAGATGTCGCCTCCTCCTCAGACTCTCATAATGGTGATGAACCAAAAAAGTTATGACCAGATATCAAAATAGTTATCAAATAGTTTATTTTATAAAGATAAAACCACTCTCTGCTCCATCTTTTGCCCTTACAGGGAATTGTTCAGGTGCTTATTACAAGCGCCTGACCTACAACTTTTTAAACCACCAGAACATCACTTTCATCTGAAAAGAATCTTGAGCCACAATTATAAGACCTGATGGTGTTTAAATGAACATTATAGGTACTTTGTGAACTCACAGCTACAGAAATCAATAGGCATCTTGCATAGAGAAGTCTTGCAATTGATTTTTCCAGCAGAGTCAATTCGTAACTTTAGGAGAGGCATAGACACCCGAGAAGTTGTAAGCATGCTGGAGGTTACAAAAAAAATCACCGGTATGTGAAAAATGCTGCACTGCACTAGTTGAGGTGGTATCTCAAAGCAGCAGAGTCTAGATTGATGATGTTTTTCAGGAGTGGCTACAAGGAAATATTTGAAAAATACTAGGCAGCTCCTGCAATGCTCCTGGGCTTGGAGAAGGAGAGCTCTTCAAGGTACATGGAAAATGCAATGAATACAGTGTTCCTGAGGCTCTTGGTTTAAATGTATACTGTTGCTTTTCTAAGGATAAAAACAGCCAGTGGACTTGTTGTCTCCAGTTTCTTTTTTTAAATCATCTGAAATTATAAACATAATGTATTGTACACTTGAAATTTGCCACAAGCATAGATTTCAAGTGTTCTCACCACTACCATAAAAACAAGTAACTGTGAGGTGATGGATGTGTTAATTAGCTTCTTATGGTAATTATTTCACAATACAACTTAAATTAAAGCATCATGTTGCACATCTTAAATATGTATAATTTTTATTTGTCAATAAAAGTATAAAAACGAGAATTATCTAAAATTAATATATTTACTCAATAAAGAAATCTAAGCATCATTCAGTGCTCTTCTAAGCACCACTGGTGACAGCAAGATGTGTGCCCTCTGCAAGGCTACAGTCAGTTAGCGGAAGGAGCCAAAGGCTATAGATACATCTCAAACAAAACTTATACCCTCTTCCCCCAAATCCACTGACTGACAATAGCCTTTTTAATGTAACTAGAGAATCTTGTTTTCAAAACAGCTACTGTTTTCTCCTTTCTCCCAAGTGTTCCTTTATCTGCTTCTTATTTTTATACTTTCTACAAGTTCATAAAAAATAAGTTCTATTTTAGCAAAAAGATAAATAATATACAAGCTAAATATTCTTATAAATTATACCTATTTTTATACTAAATATGTCTAAGAGTGATGAAGAAGAATTCATGAATAGCAAGCAAACTTTTGAATCTTGGCGGGTAGGAAGAAGAGAGTGAAAAATGGAATTTCAGGGGTCACAGAGACACGCTGTATAAACTTCAGTGTGAATTTTATTTTTATTTTTTAAATATATCTTTATTGATTTCAGAGAGGAAGGGAGAGGGAGAGAGAGATAGAAACATCAATGATGAGAGAGGGTCATTGATTGGTTGCCTCCTGCATGCCCTCTACTGGGGATTGAGCCCGCAACCCAGGGATGTGCCCTGACTGGGAATCGAACTGTGATCTCCTGGTTCATAGGTTGATGCTCAACCACTGAGCCAAGCTGGTCAGGCATTCAGTGTGAATTTTAAAAGTTTGCTTTGGTGAGTTAAAAATCCCCAAACACAAATGCCCCCAATAAAAAATGCTAGGGAAAAAAACTATTATATGGAGTGGGGAAACAAAACTCTCTTTTGTGTTGGATAATTTTTACCTTTACTTATGGAGCAGCTTCAAAAGGAAGTTACAATCATCATCTTATGAGGGTGACATTATGGGGGTTTTTATTGACCTTGTTTAATTTTGCTTTGCATGATGTTAACTCTTCTAAAATTAATTTGGAGATCCTTCTTCCCCCAATGACTGGGGTTGAATGGACATGGAGATGTTGGAAAGAATTCACCACTTTCAAAATCTTTATATGAGCAGGGAATACCATTTGAAATGACTAGCATTTTAAGTCAGAACATTTCACATTAAGCTAAATAATATTCTTCACAGTAACTGCTTAGGAGAAGTATACACATGTAGAAAGCTTCAGTTGTTGTAGTTCATGAACCTGGCTTTGAGTCTGAGGTTCACCAGTGTTCAAACATCCATAGAATATCAGGGATTTCAAGGCTTTGATTTCAGTGCAGCCTTCTTTTAAAAATAAACATCATGTTCTCACTTATGATGTAAATCTGCTACACTCAGTGCCACAAGAATTCCACAATTCATTAACCACTAGTAGCCCGGTGCATGAAATTCATGCACATTAAAAGGGAATTAGTTGCCCTAACCTGTTTGGCTCAGTGGATAGAGCATCGGCCTGCTGACTCAAGGGTCCCAGGTTCGATTCCGGTCAAGGGCATGTACCTTGGTTGCGGGCACATCCCCAGTGGGGAGTGTGCAGGAGGCAGCTGATCGATATTTCTCTCTCATTGATGTTTCTAACTCTCTATCCCTCTCCCTTCCTCTCTGTAAAAAATCAATAAAATATATTTTTTAAAAAAAGGGAATTAATTAGCGGAGATATTTTAATATTGCTATTTGCCCTTTATAATGGAAGTGTGAGAGATGAAAGGAAATTAGTAAAATATATATGAAAATAATATATAAATTCATTAATAAATAAACAGTAACAAAAGGATATAACAACAACAGAGGCATGATATAAAAACGACAAAAACATGATATGAAAACAACAAAAACATGATATGAAAACAACAAAAACATGATATAAAAACAACAGTGATGCAAACAATGACTGATAAAGTGATTAAAGTTATTCTAATATCTCACTGTACACCACATTAAGAGTGAAAACACTTTCAGTGTGCTTGACTAATTTCCCTTGTGATGAAGTATTTAGAACTTTAACTGTAATGTCACATGCTCTTCAAACTCGAGAGAAAGCAACATATAACTGACCATGTGCGAAAATGGGTTCAGGTAGGAATATGCCTACTTTGTCTAGAGTTTGTCCTTGTGATTTATTAATAGTCATCAAAAAGGCTGGCATCAGGGGAAACTGTCATCGAATCAATTTAAATGGGAGGCCAGTGTCAGATGGGGACAAATTAATTTTTGGAATAAGAACAACCTCTCCCTCTGCAGATCCTGTTAATACTTCAGCTTCGATAATGTTAGGTAATAATCTTTTGATAATAAATCTGGTACCATTACAAAGACCCCATTTATTATTGAGATTTCTCAATAGCATGATGATTGCACCTACTTTCAATTTTAATTTATGACACAGCATTCCCGAAGGAGCAATACTATTAAGAAATTCGATGGGAACATTTTTCTTTTCAGCATCATCTGTGGAATCAATGGAATCATCACTCAAATATGTATGAAAATCTCCATTGAGTATATCCAAATTTTCTTCATTTAATTTTTGAACATGCTCATTTTTTGGACAAAGAATTGCACGTTTAGATATATTTTTAATATTATCTATAGCAGTGGTTCTCAACCTTGGCTGCACATTAGAATCACCTGGGAATCTTTTTAAAATCCTGATTTCTGGGCCTCATCCTCTGGAAATTGTTTCTTTGTTATGGGGTGGGGCCACAACATTAGTAACAAAGAAACAGAATTTCTGGAGGATGAGGCCCAGAAATCAGGATTTTAAAAAGATTCCCTGGTGATTCTAATGTGCAGCCAAGGTTGAGATCTATACCACTAATCTATAGATATAGTATTTCCAAACGTAGCTTCAATAATAGATCCATTACAAATCATATCACTAACACGCTCCGCTCAGACAGTGGGTTATTGCCTGAAAACTCGCCCTGAGGGCCGGTTCCTGCCTGAAACCTCACCCTGAGGGCGGGTTCCTGCCTGAAGCCTCACCCTCCAGGAAACAGCTGGTGGAAGGCGCAGCTGTTTCCAAGATGACCCCTGCAGGACTGACTTCCTTCTGGTTGGTCGCGGTTCTGGCCGTGATGTTACACCCAGGGTTTTTATATAAGTATATTAGTATTAGAAGTTCAAAGGTTCTCAATTTATTAGGTTTCAAAAGGATGGATCTATTTCAGAAAGCTGAAGGCACATATGAAATCATTTTCAATTGCTATCTGCTTACCTTGGATTGAACTAATTCCTGCCTCTCATACTTACTCCATAGAGATGAACAGAAGTATACTACTGAGACTATATTAACCAAAATGATATAATGTTTGCAAATAAGTCTAGTATGATAAAAACAACAACTTTGGAGCAGATAAAAGCCAGTGGATAAATACAGAAACTCCAAGAATCAACCCTACACCACCATTTGAAGTACAACCTGCAATACAGCTTCTGATACTCACCAGTGAATGATTAGAGGTGGATGGATTGACACTATCAACACTGTCAGCACTGTCACAGCTAAAAACTTCATCATCTGATTCCTGCACAGAGGAATAGGATCTGTCAATTTCTTCACACTTCCCCCTTAAAATTCCACTCATAGCTGTAGCGCTGTCACATGTACCTGGAACAGAAACAGGGACAACAGAGCATTGAAATACTTGACCACTGATTGCATACTCATGGCTTCCAAATTGTTTGGGTGGCTGTGATTATTTTTTTTATTGAATTCATTGAGGTGACATTGGTTAATAAAATTATATAGGTTTCAGGTATACAATTCTACAATACATTGTACTATGTATTGTACTGTGTGTTTATCATCCCAAGTCTCCTTCCATCACCATTTATCCCCCCTTTACCTTCTTCCCTCTGGCAATCACCACACTGTTGTCTATGTCCATGAATCTTTTGGGGCTGTAATTTTTTGAACTACATCTACCACATTATCATATCTATGCAGAAATTATCCTGTCCATAATGTTTGAAAGCATTGAAAACAATTCTACCCTGATTGTTATTTGCACTCTTATCTGACAACAGTATTTTATAAGAAAAAATCAAAATTAAAAATGTGGAATCAGAGAGTTGCATAGGCAATATGTTTTAGTGTTTTCAAACGTCAAAACAGGAGTCAAATACATTTATTTGATTTGTTCTAGTAAACCGTGTTCTGTCTTTGACAGAGCCAGAGTTCAGAACAAAATAGATCACTCACTTGCATGCTGTCATACCCACAGCATACTGATTAGGGCACGTCTATCTTACTTGGAATTTCCTTTTTCTCAGGTACAAAGACATCTACTTTCCTGGGCCTCTTTGTCCATCAGAAATCAAATTGGTTGTTAGGAATGGCTATTCCTGTAGAATTTAGATGCCTTATCATGTTTCCAGTCAAATAAGCAGAGCTACGGGGAATACTTGAGTCCTATGCCAAGGAGGTTGGCGCAATACATTATATATATATAGGGTAAAACACAGTCCCTAAATATTTTACTGGGTAAAATATTTATTTAAGTCTCTTTACTCTCTGCATCAACACATCAGTGGAAGCTAGGCAGAGGTATCCCATTGCATTAAAAAATGTTAATATCCATTTAGATGAGTCATTAAATCTCTGAGAGGAATAATTTCTTCATAGTCACAGAGTAACTGTTCAGGTGATCAGCAGTTGCAAACACAAACTCTACAATGCAGGCAACCTCAATGAGTGAAGAGGGTCAGATGTAATAAAACCATGCAGTCATCTTAGTTTTCTCTTTTGTCTACTGTTATTTTTTAAATATTTTTATTGATATCAGAGAGGAAGGGAGAGGGAGAGATAGAAATATCAATGATGAGAGAGAATCATTAATCAGCTGCATCCTGCACACCCCCTACTGGGGATTGAGCCCACAACCCAGGCATGTGCCCTTGACCGGAATCAAACCCAGGACCTTTCAGTCTGCAAGCCGGCACTCTATCCACTAAGCCAAACCAGCTAAGGCTCATCTACTGTTATTTGTAACAAAGGTATGAAGAACTACTTCTACACCCTAAGGAGAATCATAGCACAGGAACAATAGAGAATGCTCTCACAAACAAGGAGACAGTAGGTGGTAGTAGTGTGAACTGTTGTGAACAAGAGATGCATGTCTAGGCCAAAGGTAGTACCTGCACTCAAGTCCAGATCACAGTCTCCTTCAATGATGGTAGCTACATTTCCTTGGGACATATTTGTTGGGGTCCTTCTATGCTTTCTGCTTCCTCATATTCCTAACTCGCATATGGTTTTGGCTTCTGACAGACCTTTCTCTACCTCAATATATCCTGAAAGTCTCAACTCTGAATGCCAATTGACTCATTCTTTCAGTCTATCTCAGTTCAGATTGTTGCAAAAGGGAATCCAAACATTGTTCAGTCATTGATGCCATTCAATAGAAAAAATATTTGTTTCTCTGGTGCCCTTTGTTTAGGAGCCATTTATTATTTATTCAGTAAACATCGATTGAGCTTTCATCATGTACCAATGACTATTTTAGATGCTGGAGAATAAAGTACAACACAGAAAAAAAAACTTTCTCTAATGATGCTCACGTACTGGGTGTTTTTGGTGAAGGGGTAAACAAATAACAAACAGGTAGGTAAATTAAAATATATAATATGTCATATGGAGATCAAAGCTATGGAGAAAAATAAGCAAGTAAGTGGTATAGTGACTACAAGTTTGGTCGATAAAGAACTATATACATATATATATAATATATATGTTTTTATTGATTTTAGAGAGAGAGGAAGGGAGAGGGAAAAACAGAAACATGGATGAGAGTCTGGCTGATGTGGCTCAGTGGTTGAGCGTCAACCCACATTCATGTTTCTATCTCTCCCACTTTCTTCCTCTCTCTCTGAAGTCAATTAAAACAACAACAACAACAATAAATATTTAAAGGCCTAGTCAGTTTGGTTCAAAAAGAAACATCAATGAGAGAGAAACATCATCATCGATCGGCTGCCTCCTTCACACCCCCTACTGGGAATCAAGCCCACAACCTGGGTGTGTGCCCTGAGTAGGAATTGAACCTGTGACCTCTTGGTGCATGAGTTGATGCTCAACCACTGAGCAACACCAGCAGGGCAGGACATTCTACTTTTTGATGAGCTAATGTCACAGTGAGAAAGTAGCATTGAGACATGGAAGAAGTGAGAGAGCTGGCAATTTTGCCATCTGGGGGAAGAGTCAAAGGAACGGTTCCAAGGCCCTGGGCTGGGCATAGTAGGCAATGAGGTTAGACAGGTATTGGGGGCTATAGTGTGTAGAGCCTGTGAGGATTCGGGCTATTACTCTAGATGAGATGGAGGTCACTATGGGCTTAAATAGTAGTGACAGCCTGGTTTATAATGTCAAAGGACTACTCATTGGCCTGTCGTTTCATAAGGCCTGTGGTAAAGGGAAAGGTAAATTTGGCAGGAGAAGAAAAAGATTAAGAATTAAGAAAGAGTCCTAACCGGTTTGGCTCAGTGGATAGAGCTTCGGCCTGCGGACTGAAGAGTCCCAGGTTCGATTCTGGTCAAGGGCATGTACCTTCGTTGCGGGCACATCCCCAGTAGGAGGTGTGAAGGAGGCAGCTGATCAATGTTTCTCTCTCATTGATGTTTCTATCTCTCTATCCCTCTCCCTTCCTCTCTGTAAAAAAATCAATAAAATATATTTTTAAAAAAAGAATTAAGAAAGATATGACTTAGTGGCTCAGATGAGCAGTTTAAGTCAGAAAACCTAATGAATGTGAGGGCTGGAGAGTTATTTGTTTCTTTTGAGGGGAAATAATTTAGAAAAATGTTAGAAGAGGAGGAAAGGTCAAAGTGCTTCCCAAAGCAATGTGGTTACTTAATTTTACCTAGAACCACCTCTGTCTCTAGACTTCCCAATTATTTTATAACTAGTAGCCCAGTGCACAAAATTCGTGCACTCGGGGGGGAGGCATCCCCCAGCCTGGCCTATGGCCTGTCACAGTGTGGGAGCCCTGCGGTCCATCGCCCCAAAGAGGTGGGCCAGAGCCAGGGGAGACCTGCGGACCCCAGGCCAGGCCGTGGTGGAGGCCTGTGGACCCTCAGGGGCGAGACCGCAGTGGAGGCCTCCCTCTGTGCATGCCTGCCTAACCCCCGGCACAGGCACACAGAGAGGGAGGCCTCCGCTGCGGCCCCACCCACCCTAGCCTGCTGCTCATGCAGCCTGCTCATCAGTCATTACTGTGATGGTGTCTCGACCAATTTGCATATTACCCTATTATTAGATAGATTGTGGAGGCCATTTTACAAGCTAGGTCTCAAATAGGATCAGTTCAGATACATTGTACCACTCTGTGGTGTTCCTCTTTTAAAATAACATTAACAATGAAAAAGTACATTTTCCTTTAGCACCCCAAAGGGCTAAAGGAATACATTTTTAATTTGGTAGATAAGAATAAATATATGGATAGTGACCACTATCAAGGATTTACTTATTTGTAGGAAAATGAAGGCAAAGAGTTAATAATTATTTTACCCACTGTCCTCCCTAAAGTTTCTTATTCAAGATTTTTTAAATGTCAAATACACAGCCACTACCTGCTACTGCCAGGGTTCTAGGACCCTGGATCTGGGTTAACCCTGTTTGAAAGCCAGACAATCTCCAACTTAAAAAGTCATTTGGTGACCTAATATGACCATTATTTGGTTGATGAGATTGCTCTTATTTTTAACTGATTTAAGAAAGTTTTAGAATAATTGCTTGTAAAGACTGAGAACTGTTGATAGATTTAAAAAAAATATTGATATACCTTAAGTTTTTAGTTACAGGAAACTATTTGGAAAATTTTCCTTAGCTGTTATGAAATCCATGTAAATAAGTTGTGCATGAATTTGCTCCTATTTATGCTTTTAGTTTCTGGTGACCTTGAAGAATCTTGCACTAAGTCATTAGAGAAAGACTGAACTATATAATTAGACATCTGAGTAAACACAGAGAAAGGGTAGGGGAGAAATATCCCAAAGCATAATAGACACTTGTTGGAAGAGAGAGACTCATCCTCATTTGTGTTTGCCAATCTGATTTCACTGTCGTGTACTCTGGTTGTAGTACTAAAATTGCAATGCTACAATTATTTCCATGGCAACAGTTGGTGAGATCAGGCAGGAGAAGCTAAAATGTGGGAGTTTAAGATGCTACCCCTATTCAGATGTCTGCAGTAATAGGTGGGAAAGGAGAGCGACTGAGGGAGAAAACAGTGACTGCAAGTGTCCTTGATTGAGACTGTTCCATCCACATATCAAGTGAAAGAAATCCTAAACCATATTAAGAGTCACCCTATAACACAGAATGCTGTTGAGAATATATGGCTGGAAGAAACTGTTAGCAAATAGCAAAGTATATATGGCTTATTTATATTTTTTGGCACTTAAGATTACAATATTTGTTAGAAGTCAAAAGTTTTAGAATTCTATTCAGAATCCTTTAACAGGGTTCTGTGTTTCCCAGATTTTCTTTATCTGATGAGAATACTGTATTATTACTACTCCTTTATACAATAATTCTTTTTGAAAGCTATATAAAATAATTTTCTCAATACTGCTTCTAATATGAAGAATTAGTTACCCATGGATGTGGATTGATTACCAGATGTTAATAGGTAAAAATTAGAGTAAGAGTGGGGACAGGAAACTAAAGTTAGTGATGGATGCGGAATAAAAGTGAAAAAAAGCAAAAGTAGATTGAATGGTCCTTGGAATTTGGAGGGGAAAGTAGGACATGGGGGAGAGTCAGAGAGGAATGGAGGGAACTCCCCAAAGATGGACATTTTTGTTACTTGAGAGATCTGGCATTGATTTTTATCAAGAATTTATTAGTCACAGAAAGAGTAAGAGGTAGAGAAGTGAGCCTGGGTTATAATATCTATGGAGAAATGTCATTCCAAAGTTCAGAGAATTTGGTACATCTTCCTTTGTGTTGAGAGGCAAATGGGAAGAATTGCTTTAATATGAACTTATGTTGTTATCTGGATCCCCTAATTAAAAGCACATCCATCACCCTGGCCAGTTTGGTCCAAGGACTGAAGGGTCTCAATCCTGGTCAAGGGCATGTACCTCAGTTGCAGGTTCAATCCCCAGGGCCAGTTGGGGTACATGCGGGAGAAAACCAATCAATGTGTCTCTCTCACATCAATGTTTCTCTCTCTCTCTCTCTCTCTCTCTCTCTCTCTCTCTCTCTCTCTGTCTCTCCCTCTCCCTTCCACTCTCTAAAAATCAATGGAAAAGCTATCCTTGGTTGAGGATTAATAACAACAACAAAAGAAGCACATGGGTTAATTTGAAGTTTGATCTGAGAGGCTGGAGCTAGAAAAAGCTTAGGAGACAAAAGCAATCTGCATTGCTACCACTCATTTGCCTTTAGGTATAGGAAAGTGGTGATGTGTAATGCTGTAAAACTTAGACTAGGCTAATCATTAAAATTTCTTAGGGAGATTTAAAAAAATAGAGTCCCAGGAATCACTGGAATGGTGAAGAGGGTGAAGCCAGTTGCTTGAACACCTGCTTTCACCATTTCTTAAATAGTTCTTCAGCAAGCTAATTAATTTCTCTGAGCCATATTTTCTTACCTGTAACATGGGATTATGAGTAGCTGTTTTACAGTGTTAGAATATGCACTGCAGGTGCTCTCCTAATAATCGTTAACTTCTACATTCTCCATGGATGCCTATTATGTACTCCAGATGCCTTGCCTTATAGCTAAAACAAAACAAAAACAATTCTCTAAAATCTTGGCTGAGAGTATAATTTAGTCAGTTAGTATAAAGGAGGGCTATGAATTAGGAGTGAGAGACCAGACACTCTATTTGCACTTTGAGGCATTGAATGGATGACAACAGCACAGAAAACTAGGGGAGATAAGGTCTTTAGAGGATGCCCTTGCTGAATGAGCATGACTAGAAGGACAGTGTCAGGTGATCCTGTGTTGCCAAAAGCCCACCTCAAACTCCATGGGGATGCTGGGGCTCCCTAAGAAGTCTCTAGAAGCCCAGTTTTACCTAAAGCAATCTGAGGAGACTTGTAGGGTGAGTTCCCTCCCTTGTCAAGTGACCTTGTGTTGCCAAAATGCCACCTCACACTCCAGGAAGGAGTGTGAATTGATTAACACTATATATGCAATTTTGTAAACTAGGATTTTTCTACTTATAACATGAGCATGTTTCCTTCTCATTAAATAACTTTCAAAACTATGTGTTTTTGTCTTATTTGATTTTTATTTTAGTGCTTAAGGCTACATAGCATTTTATTGAGTAGCCATGCCATAATGTCAACTAACACTTTAAAGGAGATGTGTGGGTTTTTTTAAAGTATTTATTATTACAAATCATCATATATTAATATTTTCTTTCATGTTGTCTTTGTGTATACCTCTGATATATCTTTAGGATGAATTCTAAAAGTGGAATTACTGAGCTTTCAATACACATTGCTAAATTACCTGGCAGAAAGTTTCTACCAATTTACATATTTAATGGTGGATTGGCATATCACGTTATCATATACTTGCCATGACTATTGACATTGCTATTTTTTTAAAATATATTTTATTGATTTTTTACAGAGAGGAAGGGAGAGGGATAGAGAGTTAGAAACATCGATGAGAGAGAAACATCGATCAGCCGCCTACTGGAGATGTGCCCACAACCCGGGCATGTGCCCTTGACCGGAATCGAACCTGGAACCTTTCAGTCCGAAGGCCAATGCTCTATCCACTGAGCCAAACTGGTTAGGGCTTGACATTGCTATTTTTAAACAGTTCTGTTATTTTTTCAAATACAAATGCACATATAGTGTTTACTATGTGCCAGGAACTTTCTAGCATAAGCTGTATACAAGATTCCTGACCCTCTAAGTGTGCATGTTTTTTATAATCCCAAGATTACACATATGGTAAGATATCACTCCCATGATTCCGGACACCTTTTATGCCAAAGGAAATCTTCATATGTAATTAAGGTCCCAAATCAGTGACCTGGTAGATTGTCCAGGTGGGCCTGGCCTATTCACATGAACACGTTAAATCTAAGGGTGAGAAGGGTTCAGTGCAAGACCCTGTGGCTGACTTTGACAATGGAAGGGGCCACAGTCCCATGACCAAAAGGAACTGAATTTTGTCAAAAAGAGCTTGGAAGCAGATTTTCCTCCAGAGTGACCAGACAAAAGTTCAGTTGAGCTGACCATAATTTCAGCCATGTGAAACTCTGAGCAAAGAACTTTGCTACACTGTGCAGGACCTATAGCACTATACCCTAATAAGTGGGCATCATATTATGTTGCTAAGTTTGTGGTAATTTGTTACACAGCAGTGGAAAACTAATACAACATATATCAACTCATGCAATCTTCATCATGCCCATATGGTTCATTCCATTTTCAGATTAAAAACTGAAGCACAGAAAAGTTAGATAGTGAGGCCGAGGTCATAGAGCTAATACCTACAGGCAGCATTCGAACTAAGGCATTCTGGCATTTGATGAGCATACTTTTAATCAGCACATTCTTCCTTGATTCTTGACTCTTCACCACTAGAATTGCCTCCACAATTCTAATATCTCATACAATACTAACTTAACCAGTTAGTTGATGCCCAATGATCTAACTGTAGAAATATGAAAAAAATAGAAAAACTAGCCAATATAGAAGAATTTTTGTTTTTGTTTTGTTTGGGGTTTTGTTGTAATTCCTTAATGAGAAATAATATTTAGGAAGCTATTGAAAACCTTCAGGATTATTTTGCTTCTCCCATTCTTGGCTTATAAACAAAAAGAATGACTAGCAATAACAACTAAAATTGCATGCAATTCCTACACCCAAATTCTGTGGTAAAAAATGTTCTACACCGACCTATCAATCTTTACAATATCACACAGTTAGATAGCTGATTTTATAGAAAAGGAAACTGGCTCAGATAGTTTAAATAACTTGTCCAAATTTACACCAGCAGTAAGATGCCATGTCTGGAGCTGAACTACAGTCTGTATGATTGCAAAGTCCATTACACATTCCATCAATCATTATGCTGCACCACCTACAGAACTAATAGGTAAGCCAAGTTACAAGACCCCATTAGCTCAGAGAAAGCATTTTTAGAAACAGGCATGCTGGCTGGGTGACTGAATCATCCATTTAAAGAGTATAAATGTATACCACAGTACAGTTCCCATATAAACGAACTGAGCACATTTGTGATATATTAGCAATCACTCTTTGTCGTCAGACTCCCAGATATCACATCAGGTCATATATCCACTTTTTTTTTTTATCAGTTCTACCTGGCTGCGGTAGACACTTCTTCATGCCCCATATTATCTGCTTACATTTACCTTTACCTTCTGACATATTAAACTCCAGTAAAATAGCTGTATTAACTCTCAGCATATACTCTTGGCTTCTTTGTACCTGATTCAGCATTGTTACTTGCCAAGCATTATGGCTTGGAATTGTTCATCAGAACACAATATAAATGGCAGAAGAGCAGAACAATATTTCTGAACAATTTTAATCAAAGGTGTGGGGATTCAATAAATATATATATATATATATATATATATACACACATACACTCAGAGACAGGTAAAATACATATTACTATATTTTTTTTAAATGTGTTTTTATTGATTTCAGATAAAGGAAGGGAGACTGAGAGAAAGACAGAAACATCAATGATGAGAGAGAATCATTGATCGGCTGTCTCCTGCATGCCCCCTACTGGGGACAGATCCTGCAACCCAGATATGTGCCTGGACCAGGATTTGAACCATTACCTCCTGGTTCATGGGTCGATGTTCAACCACTGAGCAACACCAGCTGGACAATATCACTGTGTTATTTAAAATTTATATTACAAGTTAATATAAAAATTATAATTAATATACAATCAATCCATGGATGTACTATTGGATGACTGGTGTGTGTATGTATATCAGAAACAGAATAGTGGTATTAAAAAATAGCACAGGGCAGAGAGTCATGAAATGCGGACAAAATTCTCTGTAAAGTAGGAGAGCTCAAATGGAGTGCATACAATAAAAAGTCTGCAATACAAAATCTTCCATGGCCTAATGACATCTAAGTGACATGGAAGTTGTCACTTTGAAGAGCATTAACAGAGAAGCACATGAAAGGAAGGGACTATCTTAGAATGTAATGAGGGTCTGACATTGGGAGGGCATAAGAAAAGGGTAAGATGACTATCTGACAAGATTATTCGCTCATTTATTCAGTCAGCAAAACAATTTGGGACCACATAATATGTATCAGACATTATATTAGGTGTTGCTGATGCAAAGAAAAAGAAGCCGCCTAGTATTGAGAATTAAATTGAGATCGCTGAATAAAAGATTATAGAGAGGTCAAGGAAGTGCCTGTAATGACCACACAAAAGGGCCATGAGACAGGTCTCAGGTGACCCTGAGGCTGCTCTCATTGGCTCTGCCCATAAAGATGTGTGAAGATCTCTGAATATAGAAGCTTATACTGGAGTCCTCAAGCTCAGAGTTACCCATGTGACTCAGTCCTAGGGGACTTCAGGGACCAGCATGACAGAGTCCACTCGTGGCCCTTTACTGATTCAGATCATAGTGGCCAAATAATCAAACATTTGAAATATAAGTTTGATAAGTTTCAAAAAGGAAATTTTGAGAAAGCAAAGCAAGAATTTTTTAAAATAACATTTGAAAGCCTTTCCCATCATCCTTCTGCTCTAATATTCTGACAGCATTACAACCAGTATAACCTGGGTGAGGATGAATGACAAATATTGATTTTCTGTGGCCAGCCTAAGTGGGATAGAAAAGGAAATGAAAATCTTTGTAAATAGATTCAGGAGTCCTGTTTAGGAAATTATTTGTGTCATTTATTAAATGTAATGTGATATATCCACAACATGACAACTAACTATATCAACACTTACTCGAAAACAAAGCTGCAATGCATTTTTCACATTGACAACATACTCACAGAAGGTCAAGGGCACTGTGACAGTAAGTCAAAGCGATCAGGCTCACAGAATACCAAGGGGAGCGTTCTGCACATCTCCAAAGTTCCTGTGTTGTTATGCATTGGGAATCATCTGGCCACGCCATGATTTTTCTCTTTTCAAAGTCCTCCTAAACTCTGCTTTTCTTTCATCCAGTAATTAATGCATTAGATCCAACTATAATGAGTGTCTGTCATTGGGAGGGTATAAGAAAAGGGTAGGATGACTGAGCCTGTGTTTGGCTGTTGTGATTTTGCCTAAGCAAATTATCTGGCTTCCCACTAAAAAATCACTGTGAAACTGCATCTTACTTCCTTCATAGGAAAATGAGCAATCCAGGAAGGAATTATCTCTACAGGCCACTCCCATGCTTTTAGGGTAATGAAAGACTAAAATATCCAAAGGAAAATAATGAAAATCAAATGAGTATTTGCCAAATAACTTTATAAACTTTATAGTTATTATATAAAGATATAAACATTTACATAAGAATTACTTTTACCTGGTGGTTGATGTTTTTGTTTAAAATAATATTGTTGTAAATGTGCATGTGAGTCAGGAGAAATATAGTAATATATTGTATGCACCACCCTTTGTTGTTATATTGAAAGATATGTTAAGCTCTTGATCTAACTAGAATACAAGACTCTTTGGAAATAAATCATATGGCTACTATTTACTTTTTTAGCCATGAGACTAAAATGAATGGCAAATTTGATTTCATGTCAAGTGCATTTCTTGCTAAAGCGTGATCCTTAGAATTAGTATTGACATTTATCAAGGTCATCATAATCTTGAATTAAATGCTTCAAAAGCTACATTGAGTCTGTATTCTCATAGTATGTGTATTCAACAATTTTCATGTCAAACTAGTTAGTCTAATATAACTGAGATCAAAACAATTGACAGAAATCCAATGATCTGTCAACTGATTCAAGGAGATGTGTGAAACATCCAAATGTGATTGTTAGCTTGATAATTAAATCCATTACTTGCTTCTTGATTCACAAAATGGTAAATAAAGAGTAATAGTGCTGCTTTGAACCAATCCCCATTCTATACTTAACATAAGCCCTATATTATATTATTAGGTAGTAAATATGTACTAAGTCAAAAATAACTTCTGATCAATATTTTTCAATTATGACCTACCATAGTACAATTGTTAATGTGCCTTTTCATTAGTTTGTACCTTAACTACATAACAGTGTGAAACCTGACCGAAGCTTTCCACCTTGGTATAATTTCTGTTTCTTTTAAATCCCACCCTTCCATTTCCAGTAATGTAGGGTTACTTGCCAAACTAGCATATTTTCATTATCGATATTAAGTTATTTAGCTATATTACAGAGGAAGCTATTAACATTTCATTTTCCTGAATACATTTTGTGAAACTTAAAAGACCGTTGTAAATTCACATATGAATATGGCAAGCTACTTCTAGCAAATAAAGAAGCATAAAGCAGTAAAGAGATACTACAAATAAACAGTAATTAAAAATTATCTGCAGTTAAGAGTAAGACTATGAAATGCATTATTTTCAGGAGCTTAAAATATACTTGATAATTTTGATTGTGCCTTAAAATGAGGATTCTTTGCACAGGTTGCATAATCCATTTACTACCCTAACTTGTCAGCATATTCTTTAATGTCATCTGTATTTATGCTAAAAGTACTGCCACTGAAGTGTTTTGCTCATGTTAATTGATAAAAACTGAATACTTCCCTTTATACTATCTCTTTTTAAAATATAACCTACTTACATACCAAATTCATTTAACTTTAAGTAATGTATTGGCCAAATTCTAAATACATTAAAACAATTAATTACATGATACTTCATTTTCTACATTGCTGACACTAAATCTAAGAGACTAAGGTTAATATTATGAAAATAAAGTATTATGTCAAAAACAACTGACAAAAGAGAAAATAGAGTTAGAAATCTCATCTAAATTACAATAAAATAGGAAAAAAGTAATAATTTTATGATAATTTTCTTTCCTCACCAAATAACTGAGAGAATAACAATGTATAATGAAAGTTTTTTAATTTAAGAAATTGCCTAGGGTAAAATATGACAATAAAAAAAAGTTAGATAAAATAAATTTTTATTTCCGTAAAAGCAAAAGGCTTCTAATAAAACAAAAAGAGCACATATGAATTTATGATAATTTCTATTAAGTTTCAAATATATTACCTTAATAACAGAAAATCATCTTTAGGTGCTGTTTAATAATATTAAACCACTTTTAGATTGTTGCAATGTGTAATTTTTTATATATTAGATAGATCACAGAGGTAAAGAAATAACTGCATTAATGAAACATGGTCTGAATATTTAAGTTAAAAAAATTCTCAATCTAATATGCCTCCACTTCAGCTCGCTTTCTCTCTCTCTCTCTCTCTCTCTCTCTCTCTCTCTCTCTCTCTCTCAGTCTCTGCAGTAAAAACTACCATAGTTATCTCATGGAGATAGCTCACACTGGCATCTGCCAGTGGATAACAGCAGATGCGTATTGAGAAAAGGTTTATCTACATTTCATCCAAAATATGTGAACCATTACGGAAATTATAAAAAGCAGCAACAATACACTGGTTTTATTCAGAACCTTTCCCTTAGTGATTATTAAAAGGATGATATTTTTAGCCAAAGAAAGCAACATGCATCTGCAGCAGCTGGTTTCCAAGGAAACAGAATAATTTAAAAGCATGTGGAACTCTGCTCTCTCATTTTCATCAATTCTCCTTCATTCCTGGAGTTAGCTTTACTTGGAATTTTTAATTTCCAAAAAATATAACTGCCTTGGCTTATTTTCTCTAACACATATCAGGCAGTGAATATCTGGTCTTTTATGTCATCCTAAATTCCAACCTAGGGGGTAGATTAATTTCTACTATCATTTTGTTTTAAAAACCATGATCAAAAGAATCAATAATGAGAAACATGGCAATGGCTCAGTACCATACAATGATTTTTGAAATCCAGAAATAGTTTAACATAAACCATGCAAGAGTGTTTGCTTGGGTCAATATGACACTTAAGTATGTAAACATATTACTCTCTGTATTTAGTACATTTAGGAAGTTTAAGATAGTTCTCCATTCATTTAGATAATTGTTACCCAATATTCAGTAGTTTCCCTCCCCCTTTTAAAAATTTTGCAAGAAATGTTGTTTTTGTCTGATATTTAAAGATAAAACTTATCTTTTAAATTACAAAAAAGCAAAAACAGGACCCCCCCAAAACCTTAGAAATTATTTATATTCATTCCTATTAGTTTGTGGTTCATTAAAAAAAAGTATTTTAAAAATATATTACTTCATTGAAATGATGTAATCAATTACATCATTGAAAGACTTTTATTTTGTTATTACAATCAACAAGTATTAATTAATTGCCAATGGACCCAGGTCAGTAATAATCTTTCTTTAAAAAAGCTCAGTGTTTCAAAGGTTACCCCACCCTTATTGACCTATATTTATGAATTAAGAAAAGAATAAAATAAAATGACTTGGAGTAAAATTTTTCAATGTATTTACTGTAAGTGTGTCAGTCTACATATCTGGAACTTTCTTATTTTCCCTAAGTGGGGGGTTGGGGGGGGGGGAGACAATATTAACATATATAAGCCACTGATAAAGTAAAATCTTAACTTTTGAGCTTTAAAAAAATATTGCCTAGAAATATTCCCAACAACATGAATACTATGATGGAATTCTTATCCAGATATATTTTATTGATAAATGAAACTAGCAATGAAACTGGGCTATTATGATGCAATTTTTATGGTAATGTTTAATTTTTCCCAAATAGGTTTCTGTGCTTTTAAAATGAAAGCAGTCCCATGCATATTGACAAGTATAGAGTTTACATATAATATACGCTTACAATTTACTAAATAAAATGATGCAACTACTCAATAGCATAAGATTTATCAATAAAGAAAGTTAAAAGGAATTAAATGCACATAAATCACTCATTCTAAATTAGTGCTAAAAGGGTCTACAGCCAGCAAAAATTATTTTTCTAAGCCATTCGCTATATTGTAAATATTGGAAGACACCACATGAAATTATACATTGTGTATTTAGAGAAAGGTCCATTTTCCCAGGACCTGTGGAATTTCCCGAGCTCTCCTTTGATTCCTAACAACATAAGCTTAAGTAAAAGCAAAAAAGGCACACGATGACTCATTTTATCAATTAATTTTGCTTCAGGAACGCATGCTTAGAAAGTTACCCAGGATAAGACATGCCTCTGGTGTTTTTATCCGCTAAGGGTTCTGCAGGGAGAAAGAACAACTCACTACAAAGCTCCCTCAAGCAATGAAAAGGACATACTTTCAGGAAATGTCTTCAGAATGACTTTCATATTACAAAATTCTCTTAGTGGGAACTGAGAAGCATTTTCTTTTGAATAAAAATAACATTTTATCTTCTTGTTTGTCCTTACCTGTAAATATGGTTTCTGTACTTCTGCTCCGTCAGATCAGACTGAAGACTTCACTCCTCCCTCTTCTATCCATCAGGCAGCAGCCAACCAATAACAAAAGCCAGATCCTGGCATTCTCTGGTTCCTGCTCCCCGCTCTGTTTCCCTCCCTTACTCCCTCCCACCCCCACGCTTTTGGAAGACAAATCCTTGCAGCTGGGAGAGAGAAAGGAAGTGAAGAAAAAGAATATGGAGAAGAAAGGAATAAAGAGATGAAAGATATTTCAAAGAACAGCTCCTATGAAAAATATCTGTAGGTGAACTCAGCTGAAGTAAAATGTCTTGCTTTGGATTTAGGAAAACAGGGTCAATCAATCCTCACTCAGCTGAAATCAAAGCAAAACACAGTGAAACCTAGGTAAATTGCCTATTAATTCAGCTCCCGCTGTTTTTCCCAGTGCAAAAAATTTATCCCCTCATTGCACATTTTGATATGCAGATAGACAAGGTTGAGGCTGAACATTAAGATAATATTATGCATATAGAGTCTTGCAAAGAGATAAAATTAAACTGACTTGAGACCTTGTACATTGATAGATCATACTATTTGCATTTCAACCTCTGTTTGGCACTGTTTCCATTTAAAACCAGTGTCAAAGCCTAATCAGTATGAAACATATATGTTATCCTGAATATTAGAATATTCAAATATTTCAAAATTGTGTGGTTTGCATTCCTTCATATTTCTTAAGTGTTGGCATCAATTTGTCTATGTAAATAATGGAGCTTGTTAAAGATTAAAAAGGAATCAGCACTTAGTTGCCATGTCTCAAAGTGACTAATTAAACTCCAATTTTATTCTAGTAACCTTGGGCAAAATCATTTCATGTCTGAACTAAGAAGCATAACATGTGTAAAAGAACAATGGGGGAAAATATCACATTAGATTTCTTTAAGGCAACAAAACAAATTCTTAAAGGATGTTAGGTGGAGACTATCAAAGATTTCAAAATATCTATATCTATATCTATATCTATATCTATATCTATATCTATATCTATATCTATATCTATATCTATCTAAATTATGTATCTATATTTATATCATCATCCATATCTATATATCTATCTACATTTACACAGTATATTCTTACCTAGTGGTCTAGTGCACAAAATTGTGCACGGGGGGTGGGTGGGTTAGGGGTCCCTCAGCCCAGCCTGAACCCTCTCGCAATCCAGGACTACTGGCTTCTAACTGCTCGCCTGCCTGCCTGATCACCCCTAACCGCCTCTGCCTTGGCCCCTGCCACTGCGCCTTCATCTAAAAGGACGTCCGGAATAACATCCAGAAGGTCGTTCTGCTGTCCAGTCTAATTAGCATATTATGCTTTTATTATTATAGATATTCAAAATATAATACAAACCATAATTCTTTATGATAAAAGGAACTATTAATTGAGCTTCTGCTTCTCAAGGTAGTCTGATAATGTTTTCTTGGGGAGATGTAAATTAAACAATGGATGTTATTTCTATCTTAGCGGTATCTACTACCTACCTGAGATATTTATAGGCTTTGCAACTTAATTTCTTAAATAAGTAATATGGAAATAAGACTAAGAGAAAGAAGAAGAGAGAGAAATGGCAAGGAAATATTCTTTATTTCCAAGAGTAACTATCATGAGGGTAAATATTGATAGTCTAGAAATAACTGTATGAAAGGGTTTAGGGGTGTCAATACTGTTAGGAGGAGAGTGGCTGGTAACTTCACCTGAAACTGACTGTAGATAGAAGGGTAATGATTTTTACTGTGTGCGCAGTTATTTGGAGTAGCTTTGGAAGGCTCTGCTTGAGATAAGGGGAAAGTTAAACCATCCCTTATTTCCATCCTAAGCCCTCTGCTTGGAAAATGCTTTTCAAGGCCCTGTCGTCCTACAGCTAGGAATAGCTGAAAATATCCCTAGAACAACATTTCTAAAAGTGGGGGCCTGGGTCATCTGCATCAGAATCATTGCTGGGAAGCAAATAAAAAATGCAGATCTGCCCTGCTGGTGTGGCTCAGTGGTTAAGCATCAACCTATGAACCAGGAGGTCACTGTTCAATTCCTAGTCAGGCACATGCCGGGTGTGTGGGCTTGATCCCCAGTGTGGGGGTGTTGTGCAGGAGGTGGCTGATTAATGATTCTCTCTCAGCATTGATGTTTCTGTCTTTCATTCTCTCCCTTCCTCTCTGAAATAAAAAAATAAAATAAAATATTTTAAAAATGCAGATTTGTACCCCTCCCCTTCCACTTAAGGAATTAGCATTTGAGGAGTTTGTGATTTAGCACCCTAAGGGATTTTTATGCCAACTATTCTAGGTCAGCGACTCAGTAGACAAGTGTTCCTTGGACACAAACTCTAACCAGATTATTTCTGGTTTGATTAAGGCACCATTATCTTAGATAAAGAAAAAAGAAGAGGTGGTAGAGCTGGGGGAGATAAACTTAGTTGGGACATTTGATTTTTTTTTAATATCTAGATTAGAATATTATGTACTCAGTTGAAATCATGGATAGGTCTGAGGTCTAGGTACAATTTGGAGATTATCTATGGTATGGTTAATGCAATGAAAAGTGAATGAGTGCTCTTAGGGCCAATCTTCTCAAAATTGTGGCCTAAGAAACTTCTTTCTAAAAATTAAAAGTACAGACTAGGACTCCACCGCACACCACTGAATCAGAGGCTCTGCAATGGGGCTTAGGAAGCTCCATTTTCAATAAATTTCCAAGCTAACTTTCTTTGTGTACTAAACATCGGGAATCCTTACTCTAGAAAAAGAAGTAAATTGAGGATGAAGCTTTGGGGATGACTTTCATTCATAAAGAACAAACAGAGGAAGTCCTATAAAGAAAAGATACTTAAGAGGAACAGTTAGCAAGGAGGGGAGTCCCCAAAAAAAACTGGTGTAGCAAAATCCAAAGGAATAGCGAATTTCGAGAAAAGGCCCCTCAAAGGCCACAGCGAGGTCTAAGGCCTTGCTATAGGAGGTGCAGCTCACTGAAGTCAAACGGCCCCTCTGGCTTGTTGCGATGTAGAATCTTGGGCCCTACGCCAGCAAACTAAATCATAATTTCAACAAAATCCATACGTGAGTCCAATGCACTTTTATTTGTATTTATTTTTTCACTGAAACATATTTGACATATAACAATGTGTAAATTTAAGGTGTAAAATATGTTAATTTAATACACTTATATATTGCAATATGATAGCTATTGTAGTACTAGCTAGCATCTCTATCATGTTGCATCACCATCCTTTCTTTTTAGTGGTTGGAATAATTAAGTCTAATCTCTTAGCAAGTTTGGTGATTATAATACAGTATTGCTGTCTATACTCACTGTGCTGTGCATTAGCTATCCAGGGCTTATTTACTATTGTTTGTAAGTTTTTATCCTTAAACAATATCTGTACTGACCCCTCTGACTCCCTCCCTCTGGTAACCACCATTTTGTTCTCTGTTGTTACAAGTTCGGCTTTTTAAAATTCCACATATAAGTGACATTGAGACAGTATATGGACGTGGGCCCAGGAATAGGAAAATACCAGGTGATGTCACACTACTGTTCTGCACGTGCAGTTGCTCAAGGTTGGCCACTATATATATGACCTTCCTGGGGTTGAGGAAGTGAGCAATACCAAAACTATCACAAAATATGACATTTAAGTTAGAAGATTGTGGATCAAATGATGTATCAAAGTTTTTTTTTCTTAGTAAGGAGATACTGTCAATCAAAAGAAAACTGGTAACATGGTTTCCTTAGGGATTCATACTGAAAATAGCTGCAGATAGGGTTGTTAATTTCATAACAATCAAGTGATATTAATAAAATATTCTTGAGAAACATAAAACATATCCAAGTGTCTTGCTTCTATGCACATTCCCTAGGGAGTGCCTAATAAAATAAATGAGAATAAGCAATAGAAAACTTTACAGGTCAGCATGAATAAACAACATAGTAGATGCTTTTCTTAAATTAAAATAAAGTTTTAAATTAAAACTTTATTTTAACTTAAGAAAAAGTAATTTGAACATCAGTTGTAACACATTAAAAGATTGATATTAACACATTAAAGATTGATATCACTTTGATTCTAAAGGCATTATTCCATGTTGTCCCAAATACTCACAAACCTACTTGTCTTCAAAGGTGTGATTTATTTTGTGAAAATGTGCAGAATGTCTGTACTTGAAATGCCACCGTAATGACTGGTTATTGTTAGACAGACAGGAGCAGAGCAAGATGATGGGCCCAGGACAGAAGCACCAGGGCAGAAAGCCCCAGAGGCCTAGCAAGGGCCCAAACTGGGAAAACAAGAGCGTTGTCCTCAGGGTGACCTTTCCTCCCCTAGCATATCGCTGGTCCTGTGGTTTGGAGCCCTGACCTTTCCTCCCGAAAGATAACATCTAGGCCTCAGTTGTAGCTCCAGGCCCAGGAAAACAGCAAAAGCAGACAAATGATGCCATGGCTGCCTCAGGACCAGCTACATTTGACTAATGTGCCCCTGCCCTGGCACCAACATTTAGTGCAGAGCACAGCCTGAAAGAGCACACCTGGAAAGCTGATGAATATTCTATTGAGACAGCCCCCTGAGGCCTCCCCTAAGATTTCTACCTGCAAGAGAGAGATAAATATGCTCAGGACAAAGGACCCAACGGGAGCGCACCAGCTCCATCTCCCTTCCTCTCTAAGAGACCCCATGAGACTTGCCACCAGGGGAGCAATGGGCAGTGGCAGCTGGTCCCAGGCTAACCCCTGAACCTGTCTCCAGCACCCCCTTTTCTCTGACTTCTCTGTGAGCCAAAGCAGCCCAGCCTAGGCTCTCCTATCGCTTCTGCTATGCCCTTCCTTGTTTCGCTGTCCTCAGTATATTTTTGCTGCCATGATGGACCCAGTACCTTTTGGCTCAGTGCTATGTAGCCCTTCCCTTTGGCTATCCCCATTCCCCATCCCCTTTTCTTTAAATAAATTCCATTTTTCTTTATTCACCATCTGAGATTGCTATTTAGCTGGCCCGTGCCTCACCAACTTTAACCTTTCAGTTATCACAGATCAAGGAAGACATAAAATAACAGAAAATATCTGCAGAAAGGCAAGTCCAGTGATCATTGGTGACTGTGGATAATGTAAACAGAAATTTCTATGCCAAATTGTAGGCAGCTTCAGCTGAGAGGGAGATCATTTTATGATCAATAAAAACAAGTAATTGCTACCCTAGCTGGTTTGGCTCAGTGGATAGAGCACCAGCCTGAGGACTGAAGAGTTCCAGGTTCGATTCCAGTCAAGGGCGCAGCCACATGCTTGGGTTGCAGGCTCGATCCCCAGTAGGGGGTGTGCAGGAGGCAGTCAATCAATGATCTGCTCTCATCATTGATGTTTCTATCTCTCTTGACTCTCCCTTCCTCTCTGAAATCAATAAAAGTATATTTAAAAACAAAAAACACACACAAGTAATTGTTTCCTCTTTTCCCAAACATTCCACATCTTAATTACCCAACATGGATGGGAAATGCAATGACTTAGATTAGACTGGTTTCAAAACAATCTAAGGTTTTTCTTTGTGATGTGAAAAATTCAGAAGCATGACATTGTATTTAACACTTAGGTATGCAGAGTATACACAGTGGCTGGCAAATAATAGATCAATAAACGTGGAAAGATGTAAATCCAAAGTAAGAGTGTGAGTAGAGTTGGGAGAAAGAAGAAGAGAGCGAGCAAGCATGCACAAATCAAAACTGCACAAATAAATTGATCAGGTCTTCAATTCAACTGCCCTTCATAATTATATGGGATAAGAATTTCCAACTACGAGCAGTGCCAACTTCTGGAACAAGGAAGTGAAATAGAGATACTGGAAATAAAAAAGAAGTAACAGCCTCGTGAACCAGAACCTGAAACTGCTACACTCCTCGGGTATTCATCTATCTAATGATTCTCTGTCCGGAATATTCTGAGATCAAAGTAGACAAAAGCAAAATAGTGCCAAGCCCCTTAATAGGAAACAATTTGGCAGGTGACAGTGAGAGAGAGCCCGGCTAACACAGAAACATGCAAAGCATCTCTAAGATCCCTGCTGATTTTTTGGTTAGCTATCAGAGCCAAGAAGTTGAAAGGATGCTTGCATTTACGGCTCATGAGGACTACAGAGAAAGCCTTTACTAAAGTGTGAGTTGGCTTTCCCCCAAACATTACATTACCCTTGAATGGAAAATTGATCGGATGACATATGGTGATACATCTGCACTCATCG
>NW_005871053.1:14944629-15069809 GCF_000147115.1 Myotis lucifugus
ACTAGTGAGGGTGGAGAATTTAATGACAGTATGCAACACTGAGGAGAGTAGCAGCAATCTGAAAGAAAGGAACAATTTGTGTAAATCTTTACAATGGGCACTACAGGACTATCCATCCTGTTCTTCTGTCGTCATCTCAGAGGGAATGATAGAAATGAAAGATGCTTTCTCATTTTATTACCTCCAGGTTGATCTCAGCCATAACCCACAGGGAGGCATTTCTTCCCGATATTACTGTAGGTAGGCACTCATTCTTATCATTAAACAGATATGTATTACAAATCTGGAATGATCATAGCAAGAAATCATAGCAATTCAAGATTATTTATGTTAAATATAAAAATGAGGACAAAAAATCACTTCTAAAATTTATAAAAACATATATAAATATGAATGTTCAGAAAGTAAAAGGAAGCAAGTATTGAAATAATAATGTTTTATAAATACATTTGAAATTCTTTTGTTTTGTCCTCATATAGAAATAAATGGTATCTACAGCTGTACATTGTAAGCATAAGCGATTTATTTGCAAAACAATAAAAAGAACAAGGAAAATCTTGCCATGGTTACACAATAATATGAGTTTTGGCCAATGTTTCCTATGGAATTCAAAATTTGAAATGGCAGCAGGCATCTTGACAGACTTTGGCATAAAATGTTTTTAGGTGAATTTTCTGTTTCTCAAAATAGCCTTAAAAACTAAAAATTCTCATACAGTTTTTAGAAGTTTTCTTAATTAATTCAAAGCTAGTTCTGGGTTTTGTTAAATTGCAGAGACTAACTTTTGGTTTTCCTCTGTCCTGAAGTATAACAAAGCCTCAGCTGGTTCCCATTGCAGCTCTGATACTTCTTAAGCAATCCATAGGGGGTAATGGAATGCCTGGCCAATTTTTCACTGCAGTTTGATTTTTCATCCAGTTTAAACCAGTTCAGTCTAAATCACTGCATCTTCTTATACTCCCACACACATAATTCTGAAGTTACTTCATTCTCCCAGTTTTTCTCCAAATCTCCATTTGAGGGAACAAAATTACATTAAGATTTTAAGCTTTGATCCTGCCAAAGTAGATGCTGTGAGGTTCTTCTTCTTCCTCTTTTTTAAAATTATTATTATTATTCCTCTTTTTAAAATTATTATTATTGATAAAGATCATTTGCAGTGTGAAATTATTTAAAGCAAAGGATTGAGAATAAACTTAGTTATTTCATTTCAGAAAGGTGGGCCAAATTTGAAACTTTAGTTTGGATTGTGACAGCCAGATATTTGAGAAAACTAAATGAATTCAGGATCCGGTACAGCATACAGGTAGATAACAAAACCGCACCTGCAATGCACAGGACTAGACGCTGATATCCACAGGGGTATGCAATGATTTTCCATGAAAACATATTTTCCTATCTATAGTCACCCCCATTCCTGTCAAAGATAATCACAGTAACACTAATTTGTTTGCAAAATAAATTTAGTCTCATTAAATTTGGTCTGATTATTTATACAAGTACAGCAAGGATAGTGATGACCATATATGCTCTTTTTAAGTCTCCTTTTCTGGAATTTGGACTTTTAAAAGCCTCTTGAGGCTAAGAAGCCAAGCCAAGGACTTGCCATCAGATGTCACCTATAATACAAATAGATTTGGGTGAATTCCTCTCTTCTCAAGGTCCCCAAAACCCTGAGGTTCCTGGGCCTACCAGGAAGTGACTTTCCTTATTCACCTCCAAGGGCTCTACAAACCCTGATAGCAAAAGACCAGGCATTTTTTGAAGGGTTTCATATATATATATATATATATATATATATATATATATATATAGAGAGAGAGAGAGAGAGAGAGAGAGAGAGAGATTTCAGAGAGGAAGGGAGGGGGAGAGAGAGATAGAAACATCAATGATGAGAGAGAATCACTGATAGGCTGCCTCCTACACGCCCCACACTGGGGATTTAGCTTGAAATCTGGGCATGTGCCCCAACCGGGAATTGAGCCATGACCTCCTGGTTCCTAGGTCAATGATCAACCACTGAACCACACCAGCCTGGCAGGATACTTTATTTTTTAAAATTGTCTGATCACATCTAATTCTAGAATATCATTCCCAAATATGGTATTGCAGTCAAAATCTTGGTAGCATACCCAACATTTCTAGTTGTGTCCTATTACAAGGAGAAGAGATTCTCATTGAATTTATGCAAATAACTATATTGCCATGAAAATGAGAATACTCAATAAGAGTTTCCAATTTGGAAGATTGCATCCCCGTGGAGTTAGTTATTTAACATGTTCCTTTTGTACTTAGATCTAGAAGTTTGATCACCTTTAGGCTTTTACTTCCTTGGTTGTGTGTATACTTCTATCAGTATAAGTTTAGGTGGACTTTTTGTTTGTGATACTTTGTATTCATAACTGTTAAAAACAATGCAACAGGACCAAAATGGAGACACTTACAGTAACTGTCACATCACCCAAACAAGACAAACATAATTACAGTTTCAGCGCTACCAGAAACAGAATCTTAAACCAGTCTATAAGAAATTGCCTCATCAGCACTAGTTAGGTAATCTACCTGATAAACCCTTGTCATCCCCTAAAGAAGGTGAGCTTTCCTTAATCCATTTTTTTTTGTCTAGCACTTCCTTGTATATGCTCTCTTCTGCCTATAAAAGTCTTTCATTTTTTGCAGCTCCTTGGAGCTTCTTTCCATCTGCTAGATTGGATGCTGCCTGATTCATGAATCATTAAAGGAAGCCAACAAAATCTTTAAAATGTACTGACTTGAATTTTGTTTTTTAACAACTTAGATTTATTATTTTACTTGTGTCCTGATGCACGGAATCATGCATATTGAAAGGAACTTAGTTAGAAGAAATATTTTAATACTGCTATTTGTGCCTTGTTAATGAAAAGAAAATAGGACTCTACTGACTCTCCTATCTACCTACTCCAGGACTTCTGTGAGGATCAAATGAGATGAGGCACAGGAAAAGACTTCACAAACATTTGGTTAAACTGTAAAATGTTTGCACCTGGCTATAAAGCAAGTCGGGTTCCTGGGCTGAAGAAACTGCAAGGAGGCTAGTCACTAGGGAGAGGAAGCTGGGCGTTGCTATGTGATGTCATTACACAGTGCCCACACCCACCATTTCTGGACTGGGCTGGGCTGTGGGCCGCATTTTGTGCCATGGGGTCTTGGCAGCATTGGCTGCAATTTGGTGGGGTGTTGCTCCAGGGTGGTGGCATGGCCTGTGTCCCACTTGGGGGAAGCCGAGTGTTGGTTTGTCCGCGCCATGTCCGTGGTGCCATTTATTTTTAAATGGCCAGTGGTGTCATGACAGCTCTTGTATTGAGCGTCTGCCCCCTGGTGGTCAGTGCGCATCATAGCGACCAGTCAGAAGGATGGACACTTAGCCTTTCATATATATAGATTAGTGATAATCTAATATTATCATTCCTTGTAAATTTAATGACTAGAATTAAGAAACTTAATTTCTTCAATATTTACTGAAGATTAACAGTTCAGATAGGAAAGACAGGATTAATCTTATTTTATAATTTTTTTACCATTTTTCAAAATAATGATCTAATGGGTTAAAGATTGTATGAATATGCACTTTTGCCAAAGATTAACCAATTTCTTTACTTAGAAACTTCATACTTCGTATGATTACCAGTAGCCATATTTAGAGTGTTTTACCACAGCTTTGCCACTAGTAGTCTGCCAAACATTTGAATTTTTGTCAATTAGATAGATTATCAATAAAATGTTAAATATTTAAATATAGAATTTACAATACATGATTAGATCTAGGAGGTTGTGATTGTTTTCCTGAAAGAGGTGAGGTGTGTGCTGGGACTTTAAGTAGAATTAGATAGAGGATGCCTTTGGTTTCTGTGCTGGAGTTTGGGAGATTTGTTCAAAGGCAGACATTGGAAGAAGCTAATTAAAATAAATGACAAGAACTAAGCTTAGCAAAATCCAAAGAGCAAATCCCATTTCTTTTTAAGTAAATGGATTTTTTTTTCCTCATTAAAGGAGTACCAATTTCCTTAGGGAGAAAAATGGAAGAGAGTGGATCTTGGGTTTGGGGGTGAAAGGGAATTTCTCTGAGGCTATAGCAATAAGGGAGCAGAGGCGAAGGGAGCCAGTGGGGTTTCTCAACAGCTGAAGGTATGTTTAGAGCCTCTTTAAACAGCACCTGGCTGGTGTCATGACTGGACAACCGGGTGTAAATAAGCTAAGTCCTAGGTCACCATTCATCTCCTGGAGCTCCACCTGATAAGGATCCAAGACTAACCTCATGATCCTCTTTGATTTTGACATACTCATCTGGCCTAAATACCTTCAAAAAGAGACTTTTATCCTGCCTGCAACTTCTAGGTCCTTCCTTAAGGTTACCTATGTTGTCATGCTGTGAATGGGCATTTTAGGAGATCCTTAGTTCTAGATCCTTTAATCACCCCCTTCACTTTAACCATTTCTTTCATGTCTACTAAGAGGGAGCTGATAAAACAAATCCGCCAAAGCTGAACAACAGATAAACGTCCTCATTTTTTTCTTTATTGATGTTTCTATCTTTGTACCCTCTTTCAACCAAAATGGGATCTTGGATTGGAAATTCTGAGAGTTCCTCTGGAAAACCTGATTAATTTTTTTCCCTTAGCCTGCCAAGGCACACATTTCATGAGCTTCCTAGATAATTGAGCCTGAGAAATAACTTTTGGCATCAAGTAAATTGGTCTTCAGCCAACACTGGGTCTCTAGGAAAGATTGCTTAAAAAGGAAATTCCAAGATAGTTATGACGGGGGGAGTGGTCAGTGGCCAAATAGGCATGTTTCCTTTTTAAATGCCATTAGCCGCGTTTTTCCACAGATAAAACACCGTTATGTCATGGTTTCTGCTTGTTTTAAGGCTTCAGGCTCAAATTACAGAGGGAGGAAGAAAACCCCACTCCATTTTCACGAGATGTTGCCCAGTGAGTTCCACCCTCTACTTTAAATTCTGATGTGTGAAACAAACATGCGGAGCCAGAGAGCTCCCTAGCTACCATGCAGGTGCAGCTGCTGAGCACAGCACTATTGCAGTTAGTTTTGACACCAGACATTTGTGCTTGAAGAAATGTCTAGTTTTTTTTGCTTCCCTCAGATGGTTTCTCACTCCTGTATAGCAAGCAGGGGTTTTTATTATAACACTCATTTTGGGTCAGACTATCCCATTTTTGGGAACCCACCAACACAAATGTTAATGCTATGCAGATCTGGCCTTTCCTACGATGGCAGTGCATCAGCCAAACTTCATTTCCAGGGGAGGTTGCTAAGACAATTCACAAATCTTGCCAAATTTTACTAATGTGCTGAGTAGACCTGATGTTATCATATGGGTGTTTATCAGGAGCCAAATCTCTGTACATACATATTAATCATCTCCTTTTTGTGTGTTTTTCCTGACTACTAATTTCCATAAAAACAGAAAGTTTGATGAGTCTCAACAATGTGTATTCCCTTGTAACAATATTAATAACAGTATTTTTATGTAATTTCTCATGTGAGAGTCAAATAACTTACCATTCTCAAGAAATCGTCTCATGATTGAATGCAGACCTTGGTTCCTCTGTTGGTTGTAGGTCCTCCGTTGTTAGAGGCCATAAAATCTGCCTCTGTGAAAAGTCTATTTCAAAAATCAGCAAATGCCACACTTCCATCTCCATGTCTCACAAGCTGCATACCGGGCCTGTCTTATCATCTGTCCTGGCTTTATTTTCTGAAATTGTAAGTTCATCATAACTTTGTAATTATTTCTCATTTCCATGCTTTTCTACATTTTATTTCCTTTCCCCCTTTCCATGAAAAAAAAAAAACTGGCAAAATTCCAGTTCTCCATAGAGCCCGGACCAGACAGACCCTGCCTGGTCTGAAGCCTTTCTTATTTCTCTCAAGGGCACATAGACTTGATGGGGGTGTAGGGGTGTCTCTTTTCCTTCTGCCTGCACCCTTTTGTACCACTCTTCATTATAAAAATGGTGTTACTATGTAGTAATGACCCAGGTAGTAAAGGCATACGTATATGGCTCTCAAATATTGTTTGAACTTGGCTCACTGAAAGAAATATATCTTTTACTTTTGCCCACATTTCAATGCAGAAAAAAACAGTACCTGATTATAACAATAAAGTGACTCCTTTTAAGAAAATTTTGAGGGTGGAATTACATACATATTTCCTATAGAAATATGGGTAATCATCATTATACATATTTGTTATAGACTAAAGGTTTGTGCCTCCCCCCACCCCTTTAGAGATCGAAACCCTACTTCCCATGGTGATGGTATTGGGAGGTGCAGCCCTGGGGAGGTAATTATGTCAGAAGTGTGGAGACCTGGTCAGAGGACACAGCAAGAAGACAGCCTTCTATGAGCCAGGAAACAAGCTCTCACCAGACACTGAATTGGCTTGTGCCTTAATCTTGGACTTCTCAGCCTCCAGAACAGTGAGTAATACATTCCTTTTTTTGTATAAGCCACTCAGTCTATAGTATCCTGTTATAGTAGCTCAAACAGACTAAAACAAGCACTGGACATTCCAGATGGATGGGGTTAGCTAAATATTCTACAACCAACTAATAAGCAATGAAGAGAAAGTGGAAGCAATTAAAAGTAATAAATAACTTCAAATAAAAACCTTAGACAACTCAAGACATACTTACAACAAAACGTTCTTCACAAATATTAAAGAAATTTCAAATATGTTTGTGTTTATGTGCAGTAGGTCTGCAAAACTGCCAAGAGTTTGGAAGTAGATAGAAGTTTTAAAAGCTTAAAGTCACTGAGTGGAGCAGCAGGTGTGGTTCAGTTGGTGGAGCATCCTCTCACGCAGCAAAAGGTCTCTGGTTCAATTCCCGGTCAGGGCACATACCCAGGTTTCGGGTTCAATCCCCAGTTGGGGTTCTTGCCGGAAGCAACCAGTCGATGTTTCTCATGTCGATGTTTCTCTCTCCCTATTCATTTCCCCCTCTCTAAAAACAAAATCAATAAAAGCATATTTTAAAAATCATCGAGTGGATTCTCAAAGTTCTTAGGAAAAAGACAAACATTCCTAACACCGCCTACATGGTCCAGGACAATTGGGCCTCTAATACTTTATCGTTTTCTAGCAGTGTCCTTGCTAGAGGGTCACAGCCACTTTGGATTTCCTCTCATGCCACCATACTCTGCCTCATGGCTTTTCCTTCCATCTACAAATGCTTCATTTACTCTCCAAGTTTCTTTTCATTACAACCATCAATGTAATGCTTGCTTATACTTCAGAAAGTAGCTCAAATCTAACTTCCAGGACTGTTTTCTCTTGCTCTGTCAGATTGTATCTGGTTCTTCATTATAGTTTTGTTCTAATAGCTTGTATTTGCACTTCCGAGTACATATTACTATTTGTGTTTATACATTTGTGTGATTTAATTAATATCTGTCTCAGTAACTATACTGTAGGGTTTCTGAGGTCAGGGGAGGTGTTTGATGTGCTCACAATTCAATACACAACATGTAGTACAATTTGTCAATTAAAACATGGGTTCCAGTGGTTCATCTACACAATGGAATACTACGCTGCTATAAAAAAGGAACTTTTACCATTTGCAACAGCATGGATGAACCTGGAGAGCATTATGCTAAGTGAAATAAGCCAGTCAGAGAAAGATAAATATCACATGATCTCACTCTTATGTAGGATATAATGAACAACATAAACTGATGAACAAAAATAGACCCAGAGACAAAGAAACACTGAACAGACCTTCCAACCTCAGAGAGAAGGGGGTCAGGTAAGAGATCAACCAAAGGACTTGTATGCATGCATATTAGCATAACCAATGGACACAGACACTGGGGTGGTGGGAGCTTGTCCTGGGGGATGGGTGTGGCTGGTGGGGGCACTCAATCAGAGAAAAAGGAGACATATGTCATACTTTAAACAGTAAAAACAAAACAAACAAACAAACAAAAACAGAAAACATGGGTTCTAGCCCTAGCCGGTTTGGCTCAGTGGTTAAAGCACAGCCCTGTGGACTGAAGGGTCACTGGTTCAATTCTGGTAAGGGCAAGTATCTCAGTTGCAGGCTAGATTCTGGCTCAATCTTGGCTATCTCTGGCTCTGGTTGGGGCCCATGCCTGAGGCAACCTGTGGATGTTTCTCTTTCTCTGTCTCTCCCTCTCCCTTCCTCTCTAAAAAAATCAATGGAGGAAAATATCCTCGGGTGAGGATTAACCAAAACAAAGGAAGAAAGAAAGAAGAAAGAAAGAAAGAAAGAAAGAAAGAAAGAAAGAAAGAAAGAAAGAAAGAAAGAAAGAAAGAAAGAAAGGGGCAATTGAATTCAAGCATGGGAGAGTGGGTGGGTGGGAAGAGATCAACCAAAGACCTTGTATGCATATATGCATAACCCATGGACACAAACAATAGGGTGATGAGGGCCTGGGGTGGAGGGTGGGGGTGGGCTAGAAGAGGTCAATGGGAGAAAAAAGGGGACATATGTAATATTTCAACAATAAAGATTTTTTTTTTAGAGAATGGTTTCAGATCCAGAACCTTGATTCCAGTCCTGCCTTTATTAGGTAAACCTCTCTAAGCCTTTGTTTCTTTCTTTGTATAGTGGGATTAATAGTAATATTCATTACTTTTCTTTATAGAGTTGTTTTTGTGTTTGAAGAGATAATATTTACATTTAAAATACCCATAGACCTATGTATATCTAGTACAATGCATATCACAATGGTAGATATTTTAAAAATAAATTTTGCTGAAAGAATAAATAAAAAAATTGATATAGATTCTTTAGTACATCATAATAGTGTGCTGATTTTAGTTCATGAATACTTAGTTTAGGAACCCTAGTAACCCAGTTTTGAGTATGTAACCTAACCCATGGGCATATATAAAAAGGAAAGTCCATAGACCTTCCTATCATTCTTTCACCAGATGGAAGAAAGTGTGTTGCTCAGCCCTGGAAGCTCCCTGAGGACAGGAACTTTTATTTATCTTCATGCCTCCATTGCTCATCACTATGCCAGATGTGTAAAAAGATGTTCCAAAATATAAGTAAATAACATGTCAGTTTACACTCGAGTCCAAGACCAAATACATACTTTTAATCCCATCAGTTTATCTCAATTTCTAGGAAATGGGAATTTGTTCAATGAGAGTAGGTAGGTGAAAGGGGTAATTATGTTGACTACTTTAGTAAACTTAAAATATATCCTTCCAAAGCTTTAAAATGATGGAAAACAGTCCCAATGCTCACATCTTTTCTGTCAAAGTTCACAGAGAGGCAGAAACCAGTAGACCTGATGGGCCAGAAACCTCATGAAACAGATACGATGAGCAGCAATTGAATTCAAGTATGTATTGAATATAATACAATAGTCTAAATAAAGCTTTTATTTTTCCAAAAGTGAGAATAAACACATCTACTAGAAATAACTTAAAAACAGAAATAAGGGCTTAATAGCACAAGTAGTGTCCAGTGCGTATTGAGCACTCCATAAATGCCCACTGAGTAAAGGAGCAAGCCGTGTTTATTCTGACCTCGCTTTTAAATGTTTAGGTCTTGATGTTCCAGCCGCAGTGAACAGTAAAACAGCTTGAGCAAGTGCAGCCCGAAATAGCAAAACAGCGTGAGCACCACCATTTGTGCAGTACCCAAGGTGAAAGCAGGCATGTTGAGCACAGAAAGCATAGATAAAAGTCGCCACCTACTAACTTCTGGAAACATTCAGACAAGCCAACCTAGGGAAAAAGAAGAAAGAAAAAAGAAAGAAAATGCCTGGTAGTAGAAGAGCAGTGCTTGCAAATCAATTTTAACTCTCTAGTATTCTCATCTAGCTGGGGTTTCTTTTCTTAATATTTTTATAAGTTGGAGAAATTTTGAGAAACAGAGAACTAAATTTTATGTACGTAAAAGTATGTACATGTACACCCATACATGAGGCACACACATTTGCTCCTATGTTAGGTCTAGAACGGTGGTGCTTTTTATTTAGTGGATATGACTGGGGGAAAAAACACATTTCTGGTAAAAGTAATATAAGGGATCAATTTGGCATTCCTTGGACACAATATTCTCTTAGGAAAACTGTTAACGGGGTGTGTGTGTGTGTGTGTGTGTGTGTGTGGCTCACACACGGGGGTTACAGAGGAGTATAGAAGGAGTTTTCCTGCTTTATTAGTTCGCTTTCTGGGTGGGTGCTAACTTAGCTGTGATGCTTGACCAGGTTAAATAACAAAAAGCTTTGTCAAAGAACAACATTTTTCCCATTATTTATGGAAAGGGTGTGGAGGATGAGTTGCCAGAGTATCAGATTATTTTCTTTCAAAACCCCGTGTATCCCATAAGCACATGCCAAATATCAACAGAACTGAAATAGGCCATTTGTAACCCAACAGGGCTTATTTCAGGATGACCTTAATGACTTAATTAGTCTGCCAGGTAGGGAAAGATTAAAAGTGAAGAGAAACACACACACACACACACACACACACACACACACACACAATACCACATCAGAGAAAGACAAAAATTGTAAGGATGTACAGTGCTTAAAGTTAACAGATCAAAAGCATATATTGATAAAAGCCACATGAAAATAACAGCAACAAAGATGGTTTACTTGTAATTGTGCAGTTCAAAAAATGTGTTTAAATATTTTACCAAGTCACACATGTATTATTTACTCATACACTCAACTGATGTGAGGAATCATGGATTCTGTTTCTGAAAAGAAATAAATAAATAGGAAATAAACTCCTACTCCTTTTATGAACCTAAGAGCTTTAAAGGCATGATCTCATTTAATTCCAATGAGACTTCAAGGAAGAAATCATGACCTCCAATTTACAGGTTCGAAAATGAGGTCAGAAAAACTAAATAAATTGCCTGAACTAACTCAGTAAGGAATTTAAACACAGAAACATCTGGCTCTCAGAAATATATCACTAACATCTTGGAAAAACCTTGAAATCTATGGAGTCTCTTGCCAGTAAAAGACATACACACATACAAAGTGTTGTCCACGGATCTTCCCAGCCCCACTCAAACAGATGAGAAATCTGTGCCATATCAGGCTTCCTCGGAGTGAATACTCACATCAAGCAAGTCATCACTCTTCCTCCTCAGAATTGAAAACTTACTGGTAAACACATTTCTATATTGAATACTTGGATACAAGTTGGCTTACTATCAAAACTTTTAAAAAGTCTAAACAATTACTTCAAAGAGAAATATTAAAATGGTTTAAGATTTGATGATTCATACACATTGAAATAAAACATGAGAAAAATACATTAAGGCTTTTTTCCAACATATTAGGCTCTCAGGGATATAGTTTCAATGTTTGAGGATATGGTACTGATTAATAAACAATAGAATACTAATATTCCATTTAAGTTATAGTGTATATTCACAGTAAAAATGTATTTATTGACTTGTAAATAATTCATAACGTAGTTTATGATCAAACATTTTATTTTGTGTCGGAAGAATTTTAGAAGAATATATAGGAAGAATTTTAGAAGAATATATCAAAATGTTTATAATTTTCTTTCTGGAGGTAAAGTCATATCATACAGGTTTTTTCTTTTCATTTTCTTTTGTTTGCATTTCAAATTTCTATATAATAATTATGTACTATATAAAGTTACATAATAAGTTGGCATAGTACATCATTGCTCAAATGGCAAAACTTCATGGACATTAAAAACTCTGTGGTTTTGTTGATGGTTTCTTTTGTTGTGCAAAGGTTTTTATTTTGATGTAGTCCCATTTGTTCATTTTCTCTTTAGTTTCAAGTGCCCTAGGAGCTGTATCAGTGAAGAAATTGCTTCGGCATATGTCTGAGATTTTGTTGCCTTTGGATTCTTCTAGAATTTTTATGGTTTCCCGTGTTACATTTAAGTCCTTTATCCATTTTGAGTTTATTTTTGTGAATGGTGTAAGTTGGTGGTCTAGTTTCATTTTCTTGCATATATCTGTCCAATTTTCCCAACACCATTTATTGAAGAGACTATCTTGGCTCCATTGTATGTTCTTGCCTCCTTTGTCAAATATTAATTGAGCATATTGGTTCGGGCCGATTTCTGGGCTCTCTATTCTATTCCACTGATCTATATGTCTGTTCTTGTGCCAGTACCAGGCAGTTTTGAGAACAGTGGCTTTGTAATACAGCTTGATATCTGGTATTGAGATCCCACCTACTTTGTTCTTTCTCAGGATTGCTGCAGCTATTCGAAACATATTTGCCAATGTCATATCTGATAAGGGCCTAATCTCCAAAATTTATAGGGAACTCATACAACTTAACAAAAGGAAGATAAACAATCCAATCAAAAAATGGGCAAAGGATCTAAATAGACACCTTTCAAAAGAGGACATTCAGAAAGCCAAGAGACATATGAAAACATGCTCAAAGTCACTAATCATCCGAGAGATGCAAATCAAAACAACAATGAGGTACCATCTCACACATGTCAGACTGGCTATCATCAACAAATCAGCAAATGACAAGTGCTGGAGAGGATGTGGAGAAAAAGGAACACTTGTGCACTGCTGGTGGGAATGCAGACTGGTGTAGCCGCTATGGAAGACAGTATGGAGTTTCCTCAAAAAACTAAAAATGGAACTTCCATTTGACCCTGTGATCCCACTTCTAGGAATATATCCCAAGAAAACAGAAACACCAATCAGAAAGGATATATGCACCCAGATGTTCATAGCAGCACAATTCACCATAGCTAAGATCTGGAAACAGCCTAAGTGCCCATCAGTAGATGAATGGATTAGAAAACTGTGGTACATCTACACAATGGAATACTATGCTGCTGTAAAAAAGAAGGAACTCTTACCATCTGCAACAGCATGGATGGAGCTGGAGAGCATTATGCTAAGTGAAATAAGCCAGTCAATGAAGGAAAAATACCACATGATCTCACTCATTCATGGATAATAGAGACCATTATAAACTTTTGAACAATAATAGATACAGAGGCAGAGCTGCCTCAAACAGATTGTCAAACTGCAGCTGGAAGGCCGGGGAGGGTTGGGGGGCAGGAGGGAGGGGGGTAAGAGATCAACCGAAGGACTTGTATGCATGTATATGAGCATAACCAATGGACATAAGACACTGGGGGGTAGGGGAGGCCAGGGGATTGTCAAGGGCGGGGAAAAAAAGGACACATATGTAATACCCTTTGTAATACTTTAAGCAATAAAAAAATAAATAAATTAAATTAAAAAAATCTGAAAACAAAACAAAACAAAACAAAACAAAACAAAACAAAAACTCTGTGGTTAAAGCCAAACGTTACCTTTATGACTTGAAATCATTCACCAATTTAGTTTGGGGAAAAATAAAAGGTGGTTTTTTTGTTTGTTTGTTTGGTTGGTTGGTTGGTTATTGCCAAGAAACAGAAGGCACCTTTCCGGCTAGTGTGCTCTGTAAGAAAACCATTAATCCTGACTCAAGTGTGGGGACATCTAGTGAACTGTTCCTGCAGACAGTTGCTGGTTTTCTCCTCTGTGGCTCCCCTCCTCCTGCCTCTTTTCTCCCAGTGCACAGTCTTTGACATCTGCTCTCTCATAAGGCATGCATGTTTCCTGAATACAGAGAAGGCAAATTTTGAGTCATGCGAACGCCTGTAAGTGACTCCTCATTGTGTTCACCTTGGCAAGAGAGAGAGCCATGTGAGTAACACACACTCTTTCCTCTGGAGAACAACAGTAGAGCTTCAGATTTGGGGTTAAGTTTCACCTAGAGTTACATCTGTTCGCAGTTAAAAATTGGTGCCATATTTGCTTAGGACAGGCAGGGACTGAGTGTCTACAGTCAGGCTACAGGTCACCGACCAACTCTCCCCTCACCGATAAGCTTGAATTTTGGGAAACAGACAACTATCCCTGTAGGGTGCCAATAGAGGCAAAGACAGGCAGTACCTTAATCCTTGGGTAAAAACTAGTTATTAATACTGATGTGTAAGACCACGACTGAACTAGCAGTACCTGTAACTTTTTAAAAATAGATATTTTTATTGATTTGTTGATTTTTAGAGAGAGGGGAAGGTAGAGGGAGAAGGAGAGAGAGAAACATTGGTTCCCCCTGCATACCCCCTACCAGGGATTAATCCATTCCAGGTTGTTAGAGAAGCTATTTGTTTGAAAACCAAATTATTTTTCCCCACTAGAAATAATATAAATTGAATTAATCTGTTTCAGACCCCCTGAAGTCGAGAACCAAATTTTTGTCGGACAACTGAGATTTTGTGTGTGAACAACTTGGTCAAAAACCCAATTGTTTCAGCCCTAGCTGGTTTGGCTCAGTGGATAGAGCATCAGCCTGAGGACTGAAGGGTGCAGGATTTGATTCCTGGTCAGGGCACGTGCCTGGGTTGTGGGATCAATCCCCAGTAGGGGGCGTGGAAGATAGCCCATCAATGATTCTTTCTTATCATTGATGTTTCAATCTCTCTCCCTTTCCCTTCCTCTCTGAAATCTATAAAAAATATTTAACACACACACACACACACACACACACACACACATATTTAACACACACACACACACACACACACACACACACACACACTCCAATTGTTCCAGATGGGAGATTTTGGAGAACCAAGGTTTGACTATAGTTATGGAGATGGAACCTATAGTTTAAAGTTAGGATTGGTCCAAAAGAACGGAAGAAAGTCACCAAGTGACCTTGGCAATGAAGAAAAATACTGGAGGCAGAGCTTGATATTATGTGAAGTAGTCCTCTAATTATCTTGTATAAGTTAGCTAGTCCTCCATGTTAATATAAAATTATCAAGATCTCAATTAAAGGCTTGCCCATAAAAATTATTTATAGAAGTTTGAGATCAATGTTCTTCAGAGAGGAGTTTTTCTCATCCTCACCCGAGGATATGTTTTTTATTGATTTTAGAGATAGAGGAAGGGAGAGGGAGAGGGAGAGACAGAAACATCGATGTGAGAGAGAAACATCAATTGGTTGCCCTCTGCACAACCCCCAACTGGGGACTAACTAGGGATCAAGCCTGCAACCTGAGTTGTGCCTGTGACCCTTATGCACAGGACAATGCTCCAAGCAACTGAGCCACACAGGCTAGGGCTTAAGAGAACCGTTGACATCACAAACACTCTTGGCCAACCATAAGCAGAGATTTAAACACTGTATTTTGTGAGATCATTCTTGTCCTAAAACTATTTCAGGTCCATTATGCTCTGTCAAGTTCAGAGGGAGGATAAGAAAAGAAAAGTTGTAGGGGAGCAAAAGGTTGGAGTCACATGACAAAGTTTGCTAGTCAGCTTAAAACATGAGGTTGGCTAGATATCCTATAACTTGGATATTCAGATTCCAGTCAATAAATATCAAAGAATAAACAGCTTAGGCGTTTGCATAAAAAGAAAGGCAGTAAACCAGCATACTAAAAAATCCACAGCATTCTGGAGATTAAATAAAATAGCCTTAAAGCAAATTTAAGGCACCGATATGTGCCCATTAAACTAGCAAAAGCAATACATATCCATTAGTGACAGGTTAAGGTAAAAAGGTATGCTTATATATTTTAAGTGGTATAATAAATTGGTTTAAATTTTCTGCAGAGCTATTTGTGACTAAAGCTACATAACAGGTTCTTTCCTTTGACCTAGTAATTTCACTTTGGGGAATATACTCCTAGAAAATAATCCAAAAGCAAATAAGTAATTTGTTCCAAGCTGTTCACACAAAACTGTTTATGAAAGGGAAAATTTGAAAATAACTAGAATGTCCAACAATAAGCAATTGTCCAAAGAAACTTGTGTTTAATACCATGAAATAATAGCTGGCCTGTTACAAGAACTATGTTAATACGGGCCCATATTTATAATAAATAATTCAGTGAGTAAGAAAAAGATTCATATGTGATACCTGGTTAGAGTCCTATAAATACATATGCCTGTGCTTGAAGGACCATCAGAGGAGACTCTTAAGTCAAGGGGAGGAGTAAATTCATATTTATTGATATACTAGAGGCCTGCAGGGATCCCCTTACTGGGGATCGAGCCCACAACCCAGGCATGTGCCTTTGACCGGAATCGAACCTGGGACCTTTCAGTCCACAGACCAACACTCTATTCACTGAGCCATACCAGCTAGGGTGGTTGAATGATTTTGAAAATATGTTCAAATATATTATCCTAATGTTAATTGGCATACATTTTGAAGTTTTAGAGTAAATAAGCCAGTTTAGAATTGTTTAAGATAGCATTTCCCAATCTAGCAAATTCTATGTGTGTGTTTTTATTTGTGTGTCTGTGTTTACAAGCACACATGAACATTTGTGGCAACTCTTGATAAATCATAAAATTCAAGTTCTGCAGAACACAGTTTAGTAAAGTTTTGTGCTACTAGACCTTTTTTTGAGGTTAAGTATTAAAACTTAAATTTTCAAAATTTAAAGTATTAAACTTTATAAAACTTGATTATCTATTGTATAAACCCCAAACTGAAGGCACTCAAAGGATTAAGCGTAAATTAGAGAATTGCTCAAGGCTTAAATGTAAATAAATGTATAAATCCATGTTTTCTGTCTTCCTTAAAGCAATAAGTGGCAGCTCTTTAAATATTGGCATAGAAAAGTAACATGGAATCTGAGGTTAGTCTCACTTGGAAGAGCAAGTTCATGGCATTTTGTTCCAGCTGTATTGTTGATAAGGATAATTAAAATTTTGATATTTTTGAGGGTCAGAAAAATAGCTATTAGAGTGAACATTGAGGAGGAAGTAGAAGATGAAGTTTGTGAGTCCATAATGGCACACACTGGGAATAAGACTGACTCAGCACCCTGGGAGGTGACTGTGTTAAGTTTAAAGATAATTAACACTAAGAATTGTATCCTCTGTGATTACATTTAGTCAGCAATGTAGACTCACCTCTGAGTGTGATTCAGAAGACCTGTGGCATTGGCCATACTAGAGGATTAAGCCTCCCTTTCTTTGTGTTTGACAATTGCTTTTGTTATTTGTGGGGATCTCTCCTAGTCCCCACCTGTTGCTGGTGGAAGTGGGCTTCTTGTGATGTCACGAGATAATTTTTTGAGACTCACATGAGAGAATGAGATATTGTAGAAAGCTTTATTTTTGTGGAATTAAATCCCTGAGTTTCCAAGGTTCCATTTCCCTTCATCCCACCAAGGAAAAAGTCCTGTTTTGTTTTGAGCAGGGCTAAGATCAAAGCCAGTGTCCGGAGTTTCTGCTCCATAATTGCACACCACAGTCCAGCATCAGGCTAGCTTAGTTTGAGTTCCCAGCTATAGTCCCTCCGTCCATTGCATGTGGAGGGTCACCTGGCTATGGAGGGAACACCGGCAGGAGCAAATCCAGAAACTAGAGAGCCAAGAGTGTCAAGAGCCAAGAGAGAGAGCTCCTCTGTCTGGGAGCTTACGTATTTCCAAATTTTCGAGGGCTTGCATTGGCCCCACCCCTTCTAGTCAATTATCTTGGTTCTCAGGTTTGCTTGACAGGTACCTTCCCTATGTCACCTCAACTTGATTGAACATGTGCCCATCTCCCCGTTGTCCTGTCCCTTCCCCCAGCAATCTGCACGGAACGGATCAATGGTTCCCTGTGGAGTGTAAAGTTGCAGCATCCTGGTGAAACTGCCCAGATGGTCATGGTTATAATGTCTGGCCTCCCTTTGGCTCCTTTCCTATTATTAATAACTAACTATTTACAATGGTATCACGGGCATCACAAATAGATGGCCTGGATATGTGGTTAACTCTATAATCTCCACCAGCCTCCTATGGCTTTCTAACTTCTTGTATTGCAAATACACATACTGCTAGGCAAAACCAATGTTCCTGTTAGGCAAATGCCACTTTAAGGCAAGTTCCAAGAGCTATTCCCATTCCTTTCAGCCAAAGTTCCATCTCCCAGGCAGAAATTCTGGTGCTACCTCTGGAATGCTCTGACATCTTCCTTTGTTAAGTGGACTCGACTGTGACCATGTGCCTGAGCATGTCCAGCAAGCGATGCTTAGTTCCACCACAGTCCCAATCTCCTCTATTGCTTACTCTGAGCCTTCAGAGAATTAAGCATCTTAAGTTTTACAGAGACCAGTTACTTTATCTGGGAGTCCCTCCACTAGCCAGAGACATTGACACCTGAATGGCAATCATGAACTTAATCAGCTTTGGCACTTAGGATGCAACTCACCAGGGCTCTAGGTTGCCTCTTCAGGAGTCAGCACATCAATACAGAACTGAGATGGGTTTGTCACTCCTTTCCAGGTACTGTTTCTGGATATCCTGGAATGCAGTAAGGTATTGGTGTGGAGATTCAGATGAGAATTTGTCCTACTTCTGGATCCATTGCTATTTCAACCATGTGCTACTACTATTCACTACATGGAGACTGACTGGGATGAAATATCGGTGTGCCACCTCCCAGATCCATAAAATCAGAGTCCCTGGTTGGGCACTGGTATTTTTTTTTAAGTTGCCCAGATGATGTGGGCTGAGAATCATCTTTACTAAACATTCAAAGTATGTCTTGTGATATTTTTTGTGATGTAGGCCTTCCTTAATCTTTGGAGCCATATTCTCTTCTTTAGATTTCAGCCACTTCGGATCTGGTTGATCTTATTTCCAACCCTGTGTAGTTTATAAAACAAGGAGCAATGCAAAGGGGGCCATCTGAATATAAAAATCTCATAAATGGCCATTTCGTATAAGGAAATAGAAAACTTACTTTTTTATAAGAATGGTCTAGTTGATGTTTACCAAAGATCTACTGGAAATTTCTTGAGCTTTATAGAAAGGGCACTTTAAATGTAGAAAATAAAATGCAATGTAATAATATAAATTTGGGGGCAAATATTATTTTTGCAATTTTCATAGATAATTTTCTCCTTGTTCAAGTAATTACAAGTAATCCCTAAAGACATCCATCAAAATAATAATATAGTGGAAGTAATATTTAATGTACCAGTTTCCTTGATTTAACAAAACCCTAGCTGAAACTCAGAGGTTGTTATGTTTTTCTGCACAAAAGAGCTTGGAGTTGTAAAAACAAATTGCAAGGAACACAAATTATATATTATTACCCTACCTGCCTCTCAAATGTTGGACCATACTATTTACTCAAACAAAGTCTTCTTGCTGCTTCCTAATCTACTAACACAAATGCCCGTTGCCCCATGAACAAAGATATAAGGCAGTTCTGAGATACTTCTTCCCCATGGAGGACATGCTTACAAATGTCCTTTCTGGCTTGTTAAGGAAATATTTATATCAAGTCACCAATATGCATGGTTAAAGGGCACTGGAGTTATCGTCTGAGATTCAGGATGGTTTTAGGCAAGTTTTCATATCAGTCTGCACTTTAGTTTCCTCATCTGTGAAATGGGAGTTTGGAGACCACATTTTGAAGACTGGCAGTTAATGCCCTAATTTTGGCCTGCAAATGTGTTCTATTTGACAGGCAGTGCATTTTGTGTGTGCATGTGTGTGCATCAGTTGCCAACATTTGGGATGTTTACAAAAAGGTCCATATTTTAAGTTTTCTTGGCAGATTTGGCCTACATTCTTGCTTGGCAGTAATTCACTGGATCTGAGTCTGCTGCACTGCCCCCTATAGGTGGATCTGTGTTCCCTAATGCAACACAGTCCCCAGCAAGCCCACTTTTTACTCACTGCTGCGCTGCCTGGCTCCAGGAGTTTTGGCAATAGTAATCTGTGCTTTAATAGTTTCTTAGGTCCCTTCCAGTTCTGAAAGTCTATGTTTCTTCTTTTCCCAAAAGGCCAACACATGGAGCAGAAGAGGATAGGAGGTGGATGGAAAAAACTGTGGTACATCTACACAATGGAATACTACGCTGCTATTAAAAAGAAGGAACTTTTACCATTTGCAACAGCATGGATGGAACTGGAGAGCATTATGCTAAGCGAAATAAGCCAGTTGGGGAAAGATAAATATCACATGATCTCACTCATTTGTGGGATATAATGATCAACATAATTTGATGAACAAGAATAGATTGATCTAGAGACAAATGGTAGGGGAGGGGGGGTTAGAGAGCAACAAAAAGACTTATATGCATGCATATTAGCATAACCAATGAACACAGACACTGGGGCAGTGGGGACTTGCCCGGGCTGGAAAGGGGTGGGGGAGGGGTCAATTGGGGAAAAAGGAGACATATAAAACTTTAGACAATAAAAACACACAAACAAACAAAAAAAGAAGGTGGATGGAAAGAGACAGAACAGAATGAGGAAGAAGTGGGGCTCTCAGCTTCCCCTCTGAGTGTGAATGCATAAATTCTCTTGGATAAAAAATAGACTTAATCCCTTAAAAAATGTGATCCATAATTTCAGAAGGAGTGGTGGGTAAGAAAGACATACAAACACCACAGTCATATTTACCAGCTGATGTGGTGATTAGAGGAACGCCAAGGAAGAAAAGTAGCTGCCAAATGCCATTGTTATTTTAAAAGTTAGATTAGTTCCCTTTCAGATTATAAAAATCACGCATGTTAATTCTAGCCTGTTTGGAAAATTCAGTTATATATAAAACAGTACCAGATTAACATCCACTTAGTTTTAATCTACAGGGAGATAAAATATTTTATTTCAATTAATTATAACAAGAATTATTGTGCACCTATGTGTATGTTAGGTAATTAAAGGGATACCAAGATTAACTGAAGAAATAACGTTGAACTTCTGGAAGCACATAATCTACAAGGAGGAAATACTAGAAGTATATACACAACTGATACAAAGCAAAATATACAACTGGTAAAAGAAAAATACTAAATATAATAATTTCAAGGTCTGTAATTCACAGAAGCTTGCCAGTGAAAGAATATAAAGAATTTCATATTTTCCAAGAAAAAGACACACCCACATTTTCAATGTTTCAGTTATAACAAATAATGTAATTCAAAAAATAAAGGTGTAATTAAAATGGAAAAATCACCTATCAGTGATGCATATACAAATTATATTTCATCAAAAGTTACCCAAGACAAAAAAATAATACAATATGGTAAAAAAAAAAGTAGAAAGGGAGCCCCTTCCTAATCACTGTTGTAGTAGAAGAAATGGATTAGATTTCATAGCTTACTAGATGAATATTATGCTTTGACCAAGACTTCATGGGACCTAGGACTGAAAATAATTGCCATAATTTAAAATACCTTTGTTTGAAAGATTTCCATTCTCATATAGGCCATAAACCATCCAGAACATTATTTCATTATGTTATGATTAATACTTAGGAGAAAAATTATTATGTTCAGACATATACTGGTAGACAAAGAGAGAGAGAGAAAACCCTTTCTTTTGATTTAATTTAAAAATGATAATTGGTTCATTTCTCAAAGGACCTTAATTCAGAAAAAAATGTGCCATAGCATTTTCATGTATGTAAAACCTAATGATACCCTAGATAATAAGTTCCCAAATGAAATTATAAACAATGTGATACTACATACATTGTTTTCAAGTCTACAATGTTATTACATTATCATTGCTTTGCAAATTAGTATTTGCTTTCTTTATTTTTTTTAAATTTTCACCTGAGGAGTGACTATATTTTTTTCCATTGATTTTTAGAGAGTGTGGAAAGGAGGGAGGGACGGAGGGGAGAAAGAGAGAAACATCAATGTGTGAGAGAGACACATCAATTGGTTGCCTCCCACATGTACCCTGCCCAGGGAGGGGATCCAACCTGAAACCCAGGTACATGACCTTGACCAGGAATTGAACCTGGGACCATCTGGTGGGCAGGCTGGTACTCAAGCCACTGAGCCACACCGGCTGTTTTCATTTTTGTGGTAAGTGACCAAGGGGGAAAATAGCTCAACGTGAATGCAAAACAGTAAATATGAATCACTAAAATTTGTGTCTATTTTTCCCTGGAATCATTTCCTCCCTCATAAAAAATATGGCTTACAACAATAATAAAATATTTCCCCCCAGCTTTTTATAGTTGTAAAGGCTGGTGTGCTCACCACAGAATCTTTATTTATCTAGAAAATTTAGTGGAAACAGCATACAGTCCACTGGGTAGAGCATGTGTAATAAATATGATCCTTCAAATGCACTGCTTATTTATCAAGTGTATAGTTGTCAACCTCATCAATTCATTTGATGGATCAACATTTCCATTGCTAAGAGAAAACGTACACCTCTGAGCTCTGCAGACCAAAAGACACGGTTGTCATGGCAACTGCAAACCGTGGGGAGTCTGTCATGACCCAGTAACAGTATAATAGAAAACATCTGCCAGGAAATCACAATCACGGACTGGCACAAGGTCTTTGGGAGGAAGTACTTGAGAGAATTTCACCTTAAAAGATTTCCTCAATTCTAATCTGACTCCTCCAATGCAAGTATTTTAAATGGTGCTTTATTATTGTCAACATCCGCAGCACAGAGCATAAAGGGAAAGACAGAGAGAAAATGTGAGGTTTTATTCATTGTCAATAATACAACTTTCAAGGATCAAGTTTTTTATTATGAAATTGTTTATTATAAAGTTCCCTCCCACCCCCACATGTCTGATTCCATAGCTAAGGGTGGGGTCTGAGAACTGGTATGTCTAGTTCCCAGGTGATGCTGTTGCTGCTGGCCTGGGACCCACAATTTGAGAACCACAGATCTAAACCAAAAACCTCAAAGGGCTCTAAAAGCTTGCCAGCAATAGAATGTTGAGAGGAGTAAGAAAAATGTCAGTTTTTACTACAAAGCTCACTTCAGTGATATAAACTGCAGAGGTTTCTGTACTTGGTCCCGCATGAGAAATCACTTTAAAAAATACAAAATCCCAGGTCCTACCCTTAGAGACTTGGTTTTAGTTGGTCTTGGATGGAATCCAGTGTCTGGATATTTTTAACAAGCATCCGAAATTAATTCTCATGTAAGCCTGCTTTACTTTGCTTGGGAATCACTGATTTAAGATACGTTGACACTTTTTGGTTTATAATAATAATCTCTAAAGTTTATTTGAAAACTCTGATCATTGCCTCAGTTACTTAGATTCAGTGGGTCTTGATGGGACACAGAAATTTAAATTTTATCAAGCACTACCAGGACTTGGTGAAGGAGACAACAAACATTAGTCTTTAAAAAGTGAATTGTTCAAGACATCTATAGAAGATGGGGGAAGAAAATATTAGAACGCTCTGTGTGTGTGTGTGTTTTAGTTTTTATCTGAAAACCAAGAAAGACATTAAGCTTTACTCTTAATCTGGACCTCACAATGAGTCCATGGTCAGGGGCAGTTGTGGGTCACCTACTATGGGAGGGAAGATGAGCCTTTAACATGGAGGAGGGACTGACAGCAACATTCTCATTCAAGTAGTATTATAATGCAGTTCATTGGGAATCACTTAGGTGGACTCGTGGATTTTTTTTCTCTTAGTTTTCACTGACCTAAGCCTTTGGATAATGGAGTAGTGGCTTAAAAGAATTGTGATTGATTGAAGACATTACAAATAATGAAGCCACAAGTGAGCCACCTGAAAATGGCACAGCTGACACATTTCCTACTTTCAGTGCAAAATGCTTCCCAACCTAATTAAGAGAATAAGCTAAGATGCAAGAAGTTGATCAATAAAAAGAAAATAACAATTTTCTGAAAGAAATACAGGCTATGGAAAGAGCAATTTGAAAATAGATATTTCCATTCTCATATAATTTTGTTGCTAAAAATCTGCTCACTTAAAAACATGAAAACCAAATTTTCTACCTTGATTAAAAATCTTCACAGGATCTCAGTGGGTTTTGAACCATTATTTAAAGATATAATTAACACTTGATTAGGTTTTATTTGAGGAAAGATTAAAACTTGCTTGAATTTCAACAAAAATCTTTAGTGAACAATATAGAGAAATGAGTAGAATGACTTGGTAAGCAAACTAAAAATTTTTTCCCATTTGGATCTGTGCCAGGGTTCTTGTTCCAGCATCTAGAAGGGTTCAGCAATCTGGAGAAGGGCTGTGTGTAACTTTATAAAGAGTCCAGAGACGAAGCATAATTTTGAAAGGCATTTGGGGGTCAGAGGAGCCTAGTTAAAGAAACTAAGATCTCCTCGTCTCAGGACCCCTTGCTTTTTATTAACACAATTTGTCCTAAGGCAAGGCAAAGATATACACATCAAAGGGTCAGGTTTTGTATACAAAAACATTGTCAGATTTGGGAAAATGCCTATGGCTGTTCAGGTGTTTGGACAGTAGGAGGCAATAATATGTAGATTAAGATGCCCTTAGCTGTCTGGCAGCAAGCAGTCATCCTTTTCAGGTTTGGGGAAATGCCCCCAGCCATTCCCAACAGGTGATAACATATGTGACCCCAAGTTCTATCAACCTTTTGATGAAACTCTTGCAATTATGACATGCTGGAACTAGCTTCTGGCAGATCTGCATTTATTTTGTCAGCTAAGATAGGCTACTAAATCCAAGTATCTCTTGATTGAGCTTAAATTCAGATCTACACATTTCTGTAATCTAACGTGTTAGGCCAAACTGTTTTTATAAATAATGTCTATATTATTCTCGGTTCATTTTTTTAAAAATTCCATTGCATTCTTTGTAATGTAAGGGAGATAGGAATATATTTTTTTATAACTTATAAATAAATATAAATGTACTGGAGATAGGTGTTTGGAAATATCTTACTGATTTGCACATCAGGCTTTGGAAAAATTGGACTAGAGAAAATATTTTTCTTTAGCGATCTAGTCAATAAATTGGAAATCCTTTCTTTTCTTATTGAATTAGGCATATGTACTATTTTAATGATAATAATGAGAATATTCATTATCTGGGTATTATAAGCATTGTATTCATGCTACCTATAATAGATGTTAAAGGCCATTGTAATTATTCAATAATTATTGGGCTAAAAGTAACTGAGATTTATTATTCCTTTTTTGAGTAAATGGTGTTTAGTCTCAGAAAAGGTTATTATAGTTAAGCAGATATTTATCAGGATCATAAAACTGAAAGCCATAACAATTAAATATTTTAACTAAATTGTATTAACCATCTTTGGGAAATCGGTGAAAGATTCACCAGTGAAAAATATGTCATTTGATTTTTTTTATTTTACACTGAATAGACTTTGAACAATATACAGTATAATTACTTTTTAAATGGTTACAAATGATATACCACACATGCTTCCCTCAAATGGAATGTACAATCTAGTTGGAAAGGTAAGAGATAAAACTGTACCCTACATATTGTTTTACTAGAATGAAAAGAATATCACACACTGTGGGTATTGAGACAAGTTCTCACCACTACAAAGATATAAATAGCACTGGCAGCAAAGAAATGCTTTGTTGAAAGTTTATATCTTAGTTAGCAGCATGGAACTTCAGCACCTCCTCTAGACAGCTTAACTAGTTTTCTACGGCTGTGTAACGAATTATCACAGATTTAGCAGCTTTGAACAACATCCATTTATTATCCAGTTTCTATAGGATCAAAGTCTAGGCACCAGCGAAGCAGCAATCTAGGTGACAGCCAGGGCTGGAGTCTCAGGAATCTCCTTTCTCAAGCTGATGTGGTTGTTGGTAGAATTCTTTCCTTGCACCTATAGACTTCATGGTGGCTCGTTCTTCAAGTTCATCCATCAGAAGAAGGGCTCTCTTATCTCTTCGCCTGTTTTTAAAGGGCCCACCTTGATTAGATCCTATCCAAGAAAATTACTCTCCATTTTTATTAACTCAAAGTCAATTGATTGGGAACCTAATCACTGGAATGCTATCCCACCATATTCACTAATCCTGTCCACACTCAAGAGGAGGGGATTAAATAACACATGTACACCAGGAGGTGCAGTATTAGAGACCATCTGCTTTTCACAGCAGGCGTGCATTCTGTGGGCTTACATTCCGTATTATTCTTTCATCTATGCATTGAATTCAAGGCATTGTTTCTTGCTTATAGTAATCAATCCAGTTCGAAAGAACCTTGCTCTATAAAAATTTCAATTAGTTGTTCAACAAAAAAACAAATCTTGATTCTTTTTGGCAGAGAGGCTTTAATGAAAATAAAGTCATAAAACTCATAACTTTTGAATGGTCCGTAGAAGACTTTTGCTCTTGGCTGTTTGGTATAAGGCTAAGGTCTAAAGGACAGTGAACCTCTGGGGTCATACAATTCCATGATACCCCTTCTAGTCAAACCTTTCCCCTCTCCCTCCAGTGGATGGTGACTGGTGCTATGCTTTCTGTCATAATTTTGCCTTTTCATAGAATTCTATGTAAGTGGAATCATACAGTAGATAAGTGTGCCTTGGAAAATGCTGACTGTTTATAATTTAACCCAAGAATGACTACAGCATGATATCATTACTAGAGGCCCGATGCACGAAATTTGTGCAAGAGTAGGCCTTCCTTCCCCTGGCTGCCAGCACCAGCTTCCCTCTGGCACCCGGGACCTGGGCTTCTCTCACAGAGGGAGGCCCCACCCACCCACAGCAGCCAGTTGGTAGGTGGCCTGGGCCTCCCTCTTTGGGGTGATCATGGAGCCTCCCGATTTATCACCCCACTGGCTGGTGGCCTGAGCCTCCCTCTATGGGGCAATTATGGGGCGATGGCCAGGACCCTGACCAATCGCATTGCACCTGTCTTGCTTGGCCTGGCCCCAGTGGGTGTCATAGTGTGGTCCCGAATGTTCATCCGGATGTTCGTTCCGCTGTTTGGCGGTTCAGTCGATTTGCATATTACACTTTTATTATATAGGATATGGTACTAATCACAATGCTTTGGATCAGATTTACTTTGGGGACTATGCTTTCCTGAGATAATTTTTCTCTGTTATAATGGGTTTTGTTATATACAGTACAAGGTGGACATTCTCTTTGTAGGAAGAGTAACTCATTGAATGGTTTTGGAGCTGAAAAGAAATATTCCACCTATGTGGAATCATGATACTTCCTGTGTTATTTTGTTAAAACCCCTGGCCACAGAAACTCAGGGAGATTATGGTCTAGTTATTTTATTCCTGATACAACTTCAACAAATGTTGCTTTATCAATTAATAAATGACAATTTATTTCACGAATCAGAGAAAGAATGTAAGACATGAGCTGAGTTAGACAACCAAATTTTGCTGTCCTCACAAAAATACGACTATATACTTTCAAGACCCACTCAATTATTCACAGTAATAACAACAAAATTATTTGAAACATTATATTAATATAAATACTTGGATACTTTGCTGATTCAGGTTTATGTGAGTCTTTGAAATGCTTTCCATGAACCTTTTCTTTAGTTTCATAATTTATTCATATTGGTTTAATTTTTAAACTGTGAGGTCTTTGCTCATGCAAAGAAATCTTTTTTTTTTTTAATATGGATGCTTCAACACAAACTTTTTTCTTGAAGAGCACTGTCACATGTAAAACATTGCTTTTCCAGGAATGTCTCCAAAATGTACATTTGCTTCTTTTTAAAAAATTTAAAGTAGATGCAAAATAAGCAAAAAATGTATTTTCAAGGCTAACTCTACTCCTTATTCTGTTTAAAAAAAAAAAAGAAGAAATTCTCATGTTTCTTAATGGAAGCAGCGTCCCCTAGTGGGTAGGTTTGTAATAATGTTAACATTTTTTCATATAAATTTTTATTAAAGTGAAATTCACATAATATAACAATTTAAAGTGTACAATTCAGTGGCATTTAGCTTACTCACAATGTTGCACAACCACAAGCTCTCTCCATAGTTTCAAAATTTTTTAATCACCCTACAAAAACACCCATAACCAGAGACTAATCACTCCCTATTCTGTCTACCCCAATTCCCTGGTAATCTCTACTTTTATTTCTGTTCCTATGAATTTACTTATTCTAGATATATCACATACAAGGAATCACAAAAACATGTGACCTTTGTATCTGGCTTCTTTCATTTAACAAAATATTTTTATGACAATTTAAATTATAATATGTATCAGTACTTCTTCATTTTTATTTTTGAATAATATTTCATTGTATGTACAAGGGTGGGCAAAAGTAGCTTACAGTTGTTTCTATGGGAAAAGACATACAGGTTATGATAATTACAATTGCTTTATTAACTCAACAGAATGTCACAATGCAACTGTGAACCTACTTTTCCCGACCCCCGTATACATCACAATTTGCTTATTCATACAATGTTAGACATTTGGGTTGTTGCCCCACTGTTGTAAACATTCATGTACAAGCTTCTGGTAATGTACATTTCCCTTTCTCATGGGTAAATACCTAGCAGTGAAATTGCTGGGTCATATGGTAATTCTGTGTCTAACTTTTTGAGGAACCACCAGAAAAAGACCAACCAGTACACATCAGAATATGATTTTCAAAGACATTGGCATGTTTTGCAAGAGAATGCTTGTTAATGTGGGGAAAAATGGCATTGGTTATAAACCTATTCATATTTCATTTTAATAATGCCAATTCATCATAGGAAGTCTTTCTATACTAAGCATGGGTGATGCTCCCTCTTATCCCATAAAAAATATCTCTAATAATATACCATAAGATTTATCAATTAAAGATATGTATGATGCATTTATGTATATCAATATGTTCGAGTTGTCCCCTATTGCATTTTAACTTCTAAGGAACTTTCTCTCCTTTTCTTAAAATCTTATCATGAAGAACATGAGGCTTTTGTTTGAAAAAACAAAAATTTAGCTAGTAGTCACATAAATAATGGAAAAAAACATTGTTCACATTCAAATTTGATATTTATAAGTCCATAGTAATGCTGAGATTTTGCATAGTGAGACTCACAGTTCAAAGAATTGAACCAAGTGTACTGGTATTATGTAAGGGACATTCTTGCTCACAGGAAAGAGAAAACATTTCCTATTGCTGGCCAGTGGAATGAAGGAAGGGAGAAATGAAGAGAGAAAAGGTTAGATATGGGTAGTATGATTCTTCCTTCCACCTCATAGTGGAAACTAATATTGGGAGTGGTGGTGGTAGACCACACCCATTCAAATATAGATTTAAGCAACTCCCAAGGAGAAGGTACATTCTGCATTTTTTGAGACATAGTCCAGAAAAGTTTCAACATGGTTAGAAATGCCCACCACACTTGGTAAAACCCTGCAGCAATGTAGTGCTGTCATATAGGTATGGGAAGAATGTGAAAGAGTGGCTACCATGTCATAAGGTCTGCTTCTCACATGTAAGAGAATCCAGAATTTCTTTGGACTTCTAGCATGGGAGGGATAGAAAGCAGAGTATGAAAGTCCCCAAAACACAGTGGATCAGAGACTTCTGAAGGTAATTGGAATAGAGAGAAGTGGGAATTTGAATGGAGAGAACGCAGAGTCCCTGTTCATGGAAATTCACCTGTGACCAGCAAGTAAATGTTGCAAGGTAGAGATCATGCGTCTCTCTAAGCCAAATTCTCATTTGATCCTACTGTTTGGCTTCTTACAGCTTTTCTCATTAATTAATGAGTTATGTGAAATCTTTGACAAGTATTTATTTTTTATGCATATGAGAGTCGTGATTTTAGGTGGTTTTGGGGAAATTATTATTTTATGGAAGACAATGACGTCATCCTCAAAATACTAAGATAGAAAAAATACTACTTTAGAATTCTTTATCTAGTGAAAATATTCTTTAAAACAAAGTAAAAGAGAGACACTTTTGAGAAAAATTAAACTTGAGAGACTCAGTAAGAGCAGATACACTGTAAAGAAAATACTAAAGGGAGTTTTTTTTTTTTCCAGGCAGAAGGAAAGTAGGTAGGTAGATTTATAAACAGGTAAAAAAAAAATTAGGAAGAAATCAAAAGCATAAATATTTTTGCAAGTGTGAGTGTTGACTGTAATAATGTCTTCCAGAGTTTAAAATATTTATTAAATGAAAATATATGACAATAATAGCACAAAAGATGAGAGGGGAGAAATAAAAGTATTCTCATGTCCTAGCAATCTGTAACAACTGGTAAAAGTACTAATTTATTTTAGAATTTAATAAGTCACAAGAGCATGTGGCAATTGCTGGGGCAACTACAATCTGTATAGTAACAAAATGTATAAAATGGGACAATACAAATAATGAATCCAAAGAAGTTGTAAATTTAAATCCATATGTTGTATGTATGTGATTGTCAGACAGAGATGGTCAGATTGTATACAAAACAAAACTCATTTATATTCATTATTGAATATGATGTTACAGAAATATTAAAAGTAAAACAATAAAAAAAAGATATACCATGTAACACTCTCCAAGCAAAAGCAATTGTAGATATAATACCAGACAAAGTAAACCTAAGGCAGTTGTTGCTAAAAATTAAGGAGCCAATTTCATAATGATAAAAGGAATAATCTATGAAAATGTAGCAATTTTAAATTTTAGGCAGCTAATATCCATCAAATAACCAAATAAAATAAAAACATATATAACAAAGGTTAACAAGAATAAAAGGAGAAATAAACAAATTCTAATCATAATGAGTGCTTTATACACATCTTTCCAGGTAAATGATAGAAAAAAATCAGACAAAATAATTCAGTAGAGGTGTATTTTGAATGACATAATTAATAAACTTGACCTATTAAGTAAAACCTTGCATCTAACCACTGAATAATGTACTTTATTTTCAACTACACATAACAATTATATTACGTTCGACAAATGCTGAGCTTAGAAGTTCACCCAAAATGTTCAAGAATGAAAAGCATGTAGAGTATGTTATCTTAATGAAAGGAAATCCAATTAGAAATTAAAACAAATATATCTTTAATCCTTCAGTATTTGGAAATTTAGCAGAAGTCTTATTAATTTCTAATAAGATAAAAAGAAGTCAGAATGGAAATTAGAATATATTTTAATTGAATAGTAACAAAATTTAAAGAAATTTGTGGATGATATCAAAGCCATGTTTAGAGAGAAATTTATAGCCTAAGTACATTTACTTTAAAAAAGAATAAAAGCTAAAAATCAATTTTAATAATTTAGAAAATAATTTTAAATTAAAATCAAAGAAATAGAAAAAAGAACATGATAATTATGAAGGAAAAAAAGAAATATTAAAGAACATCTGAAGGAACGATTTTTTAAAAAGCCAAAAATTGGTTTTTTGAAAGATTAAATAAGTAAAAAAAGAAGTCACAAAATATGAATAATATGAATAAAAAAGAGGCCATTACTACAGGTCCTATAGAGTTTTCAAAGATAATATTAAGTTATAGGCAACTTTATGTTAATAAACCTTAAATTTTATTGGAAATGGGTAAATTTCTAAAAAATTTGTGTTCTAGAAACTGAAACAAGAAGAAACAGCAAATCTGAATTGTCCTTTATTTATTAAGAAAATTAAAACATAATTAAAAACTTGTAGCTGAAAAGTAACCCAGCCCCAGAAGTCTTCACTAATTAATTATCCAAATAATTAAGGAAAGTTAACAAAAATCTTAATCTCCACCAGAGAACAAAAAATGAGAAAACCATCCTAACTTGTTTTAAGAGGTTCGCATAATCTTATGATCAAATCCTAACAAGTACATTAAAATAAAGAAAATTTACAAGCCAAATTCTTTCATGAACATACCTTTAAAGATAGCAAAATATTAAAAAACAAAATACTATAAAAAGAAATAAAGTGCTTAATAACCCTGTACCTGTTAAAGAAATTAGTATCTTTAATTAAAAACTTTTGACCTAGGAAGACTCGAGTTTCAGATGGATTTACTAGTAAAGTCTATCAATATTTATGGGTTAAATAAACCCACTCTCACAAAAATTCTTTTCAGAATGAATATTTCCTAACTTGTTTTATAAGGACAGAACTATCCTGATAACAAAGCCTGATGAATTACCCAGAAAGAGCACCAAAAAGAAGAGAAATATTGAGGGAACACTATGTTAATGTATATGATTATCTAACCACTAAGCTGTACACCTGAAACCAATACAAAATAAAATTGAAAGATAAAAATAAGGGAGTGACTTTAAGATAACAAGAAAGAAAATTTAGAAATGTCAATATGTAATCCTCAGGAATTCAAGATAGAGAGAATAAAATATAGGAGGAGAAAATATTATAATGCTAAAAGCTGAAAATTTCCCTCAAATTTTATCAAAGATATTAATAAATATATGAATCTTTAAATTACATTGGCATGAATTTTGATTAATAAAAGCAATTTCATGGCTAGACTAAAAAATTGAAAAACACCAAAATAATCTAAACTAATCTATTAAAAATGTGGCTGAAATAAAGGCATTGCTACTCACAGACCTTACTAATAGAATTCCTCATATATTTTAAGGAAATAGAACACAAAATAATGAAGTAGGCAGAAGAAGCAACTTTGTGGAAACAAATTCATTCATATGTGAGGAAGTCTAAATAAGTACTGCTATACAAATTCACAATCATAATACTGTTTAATTTGTTGGCTGTCAGATAAGGTAGAATTAAGATAGTGGACCAAAAATAACGTAAGAGTTAGGCAATGGTATGTAATTTGTTTTAGAAACTTCATTGTTGCAGGTCAGGTTATTGATTATATTTCACTAATTAAGTACGCATGTTAAAATTTAAGGGGAATCACTTGTAGAGAGAAGCAAGACAAAAGGAAGGAAAGAAGGAAAAAGGGAAGACAGTGGGCATCTTTCCAACCAGTAGAGATGGGTAAAGAAAATAAAGAAAAAAATTAATGCAAAAGAGGACAAGAAGGAAGGAACCAAGAAAAGAAAAACTTGGGGTGGAGGGGGGAGCATGAAATAACGTGATAAAAATAAGATAAAATATATCTATATATAAAATAAATGTGAGTAGATTAAGATAGGCTATTAACAGAAAATGTCAGATTGGATTTTTTAATTGAGGTATATCTTTTTAAAAACATATACCAAAAGGTAAGAACATAGACATCTTTAAAAATAGATAGGAAATGAGATCTCTGTAAACTATTAGCCAAAAAAAAGGGCGATGCAGCCTATTACTTTCAGATTAAATAGGGACAGATGTATTGATTTTACTGCTTATTCTATTGCTCAAGAACAATTAATCGCTGCTCATTGCCAACAGAATAAATTCCAGACTCTTCAGCATAACTTTCAAGGTTCTTCACCTCTGGCTATACAACCTTCCTTTGGACAGTTAAGTCCATCTTTGATCTCTCAGCTGTTATCACAAATCTGATTGTGTAGTAGACACTCAAATATTATTTAGTTCAGATTAAAGAAAGAAAAAAAACACTACCCATGCAATCATTGTAACATTTACTTTAATAACATCCTCTTACCTTTTTCATAGATATTTTTTTCTTTAAAAAGAATTGGAGGAGAAACATGTTTTATTGTCTAGTTAATATATTGACAACTGAACACAATTTCCCCCCTCTTACCTCTTTCTTTCCCTTTCCCCCATACTTTCTGTAGATATTAACAGTAAAAGATATTTTCCCCCCGAGGATCATTCATAAACCATTCCCTCACATTTATTATACTATCCCACCTTCCTCTCCTTTTCCCTATTTTTCTTCCCTATTCCTTCTCTCTATTTCATCCCCTCTCTATTTTTTTGCTCCTTTCTTTTCTTTGTAAATTATTCTGTATTATACAGAGATCAAGAAAACAAATGAGATGAGAGGTGTTCAAGAATGGAGAATTTGAGAATGGGAATCTTTCCTGATGAAATTCATGACTTGATAAAGACAAATTGAATGTTTATTTTATGGTGGCGAGTGTAAGCTGCCTCCCATTGGCCCAGATTAATGGTTCTTACACAAGGCACATAGGATTCACCTGGGTGGGGGAGGGGTATTTCATGAATCCATACTGTTTCCAAAACCAGCTCCATATTCACCTCATGCAGTATGTATGAGGGGTGGTTACAGTACCGTTATGTGTGTGAGTATGTATGTGTAATTCGAAAAGCTCTGTGCACTATTCTTATGGAATCCCTTTCCCACCAACTTCTGTCCTAGAAGAGAACCCCCAATATAAATGTATCAATGTCACACTACAAGACAAACACCCCCAAAGCCATTAATATTGGTAACCTCATTTGTACATGATGAGTTATATGAGTTATAATCTCTAAAGGGAACAGGTGCATTTTCTGTAGAACATATTTTCCTATTGGGCAAGGATACCATAAATCATTGACTCTCATTCCTTCATCTGAATCAGCACCAATGGGAGCCTTTAAAAAATTAGGTGCTTAAGTCTGATCTCCTGAAATACGAGTTCTGGTGGTCTGGTCTTGGTTCATGCATTGGCATTTTTAAAAAGTGTCTTGGGTAATTATAATATGCAATCTGATTTGAGAAGCATTTCATAAACTGCTCATAATTAAATGTGAAAACCAAAACTGTGTCATTGTTTGTGTTTTATGAAGTCTTCAGATTTAAGCTCACTTTGAATTTTTGGCAATTTAATTGTAGAAATAAATAGCTACTATATGGACTTTTTATAATGGCAATAGATAATTAAGGGTTAAGTGCACAAGTTCAGATGTGATAAATAAGAAATTTGGTAAACAGAAAAGAAACAAGATATCCTGAGTGAAAAATACTGAGAGCCCGAGGAAGAGATGGAAAGTAGATCAAGGATACACAGGGAAGAAACTAAAATGAAAAAGAGAAAAACAAAACAAAATAGTAGGTAGAGGGAAGGAGAAAGGATGCACAACTTAAAATGTTAGTCAATTTTTATTGATATTTATAACTTTCCACTAACCAATACCATATCTAGGCTTTGGCCTATATTTAAACTAGATATCTAGTACACTCTTCTTAATTAATTTCCATTCCATGAAAAAAATTAAAGATGAATTATTATATTTCATGTGTATCCTTTACATTAATTTTTTCTGATTGATCATTTTTACATGATAGAAATTTACCTTTTAATGTCATTTCAAAGATAGAAACAGAGACAGAACAATTAAATACAAAAACAAAAGCAAAACCTTTATTCTTTTGGCTTGATTGTAATGTGGTTTACCGTTCTTTATGGTAATAGCATTTTCCTGCATGCATTTCACCAACACACTACAAGTCAATAGCTTTAGTATAAAGAATCTACATTTAATGTTGCTTGTGAAAGAAACACAAAATGTTTTGCTATAACTGGTAATATAATTTCACTATCTGATTCTGTGGGGGGAAAAAGCTTGGATCTCATACCATACCTGATACAGTTATAACGCCGTGTGGGTTAATGAGAATAAGATCTACCTGTATAAACAAACTCTGGAAAAGACTGATGATTTACTCAATATAAAGACTATGTGGAAACATCTGATCAAGCAATGCCAAGCATATCAACTGATCCTTCCTTAAGCCTTTTGATGATAGGGCATTACTTTGAAAGCAAATAAGTGTTGGACTTAGTCTGATATTTTTCTCACATTGAATTGTGTGCAAAGTTTACAGTACTAATAAAAAAGCAGAAATCTACACTGCATCTTAGTCTTTGTTACTTATTTTGTGAAGTGCCTTAATTTAAAAGTGCTAGGAACAGAAACTAACAATAGTGACTGTGACATCAACCTGAAGATACTCTTAATTTCTCATTTTATGTACAAAAGGCTGAAAATAAAATAAAGTGAACTTTTTACAGTATTTATATTTTCTTAGAAAACTCTAACCATATATTTTCAACAGATTTAAGCGGCTTGCAACATGTTTGCACAGTTGGGCTTTTTAACCATAGAGTGTTCAATGGAGATTGGAAGAATAAAAAGCAAGAAGCTCTTCTTTGCTGCTGCCTATTGCTTCATGACATGAAGAATGAGGTCTTGGTAGAACAACTGGTTTCAATTTACCATTGGCATATGGCTTCCCATATTAGACTTCTGAACAGTGGAAGGAGTAAGATACAGCAGCATAGGCGAGATAAACATGCAGCAGTGACAGCTTCAAACTATAATGGAACCAATTACATCATATTACCTGTTGAAAGCTGGCAAACTATACTTACTGTGGTACATATTTGATGCAAGAAATACTGTGCTTAAGTCATCATTTTTGTTTGCTCAAACATGCACCACTGGGTAAAATTACTATTTACAAAGCAGACTTTTATTTTTTTTTAAATTGACATATACACTGTCAACCTTACCAAGAGCAGAAAATGGCTAAACAATACTGCAGGAAAAAGCAGAATCAACTTTATAAAGTGGTGGTGGGGATGCTTTTTGGTCAGTTCAGGTTCTTAGAAAGGACTTGATAGAATAGTTTTATTTTATGCCAAAGGGCACTTATCAAAAATGTTATAGTCATGCTGCCGGGATTCTGAATGACTATGTAATGGTGTATGTATATACATCTACATGTATATACATGCACATATACATATATACATATATACATGTACATATAATGAATTATGTAAAAATAAAACAGTTCTTTAATGCTTGTGAATTCTATGGAACATTTACAGGCACATTAAAATTTTTCTGGATGAGACACCTTAAAAACATGAATAGCTATTTAAGCACCTCAAAAATCTAAAAACATCCTTAAACAAGAAGTAAACTCTTTCCTTTTGTGATGTGATTTTTTTCATGTGTGAATGAGAAGTGCAGCATGCCTTCATTTAAAATATATCATTATACAGTAGAGAAATGTAAAGATTCCCTACCTTTAATCCCTCTCCCCAAACATAAACCCATTTACAAAAATAGTCACATATAATAGTAAACAACCTGTGAATTAAAACAAAAGAAAAAGCAATAAATTCACAGCGTACATTTTGTAGAAATATGGCAGGTGTGGCAGTTAAACATAAACAGTGGTGACCATTACTGTTATCAAGTGTCACGTGTTGAATTTACATAAAAATTTAACCTCCCTCCCCCCTTTAAATTGGTTCCTATAGTCTGAGTAGCCATTACATCTCTGCTCTTCAGCAGTGTCAGCTGGTTGTGAAAACAGAAACCTCCTGTCAATGCTGATTTTCTGGTTTGTTGAGTCCCAGTTGGCTGACCAGAGGTCCCTGTCTTGTTAGAGGCACTGACCTTAAGTATACATTTGTAAAAACAGTCAGTTTGGCATAGACCTCCTGTGGGAGTCTTGTTGACACTAATACATCACCATCACAGGCTGTAAACAATTGATCACAAAAGAAATATTGTTTCTTTTTTACTTTTTACTTTCCCTGATATCTTTCCCTTTGTCTTCCTTTTCTGATTTGTCTTTTTCGAATTTTTCTTTTTCCGGTTTGGTCACACTATCATAGGAAGGTGGAGATGTGGTAGAAGGTGTCACATCGGTTTTCTCTGGAGTTGAATTCTCATTTAGTTTATCAATAAGGATATCTTCTTTGATATCTTCTTTGATAGGTGTCCCGTGACCTTCTTTGTCTTTCTTATATATAGCTGAAACCTTTTTAACTTTTTGCCTCAAGAGGTAGCATCTGTAAGCCCTCTGGATAATGGTAGCAGACACCTCCTCTTGTTTGCGTTTCAAAGTGGTGGTGATGGGTTCATAGGAGACTTTGGATGGGTTCGATGCCATGAATCGCTCTTCCATCTGTACTCGAAGGGCATCCATCTCTCCACTCTCCCCCAAAACACGCTTTGTAAAGGCAAATAAAATGTCGAGGCAGTGGATCCGGTCCCCACTGACCATGGGCAGGTCCATGGCAATGAGCTGAACTTTGTTTGGTTTTGCTACCAGAAGAGGAGGATCCAGGGCAGCTGCAAAATCTGAGAGCTTGGAGAACTCTATAAACTGGGTAGCATCGGGGTCAAACTTCTCCCAAACCTCGTAGAACATCTCAAAGTCATCCTCACTCAGGGGCTCTGCACTTTCTTCGGTAGCAACACTGAAGTTCTCCAGGATGACAGCGATGTACATGTTCACCACAACCAGAAAGGATATGATGATGTAGCTGACAAAAAAGAAAATCCCCACCGATGGGTTCCCACAGTCTCCCTTAACTGAGCTTCCAGGGTGATCTTTTTCAGGGTCACAGTCTGGGGGTCCACTATTAAGAATAGGTGCTAGCAACCCGTCCCAGCCAGCAGAGGTGGTAATCTGGAACAGGCAGATCATGCTGTTGCCAAAGGTTTCAAAGTTGAACATGTCATCAATTCCAACTTCCCTCTTGACATAGGCAAAGTTGGACATTCCAAAGATGGCGTAGATGAACATGACCAGGAAGAGCAGGAGGCCGATGTTAAACAACGCAGGGAGGGACATCATCAGAGCAAAGAGCAGCGTGCGGATCCCCTTTGCTCCTTTGATCAGACGTAGGATTCGGCCAATCCTGGCAAGACGGATCACTCGGAACAGGGTAGGGGACACGAAATATTTTTCTATCAGCTCAGCCAGAAACATACCTGTGGAAAACCAAGAGACAACAACAAATATAGGGTTATATTTAACAGCAGCAAATAAAAGTTTACATTGCTAAGATAAATGTTAACTAGCTTTATAAAATGTGAACGTGAGAATTAGGTATATATTAGTACATACATTAACACACACACATATACACAAACAATCTGCAATATTTGTTCAGCAAAATAAAACTGGTATGTTTGGTGTTACAACGTGAACATCTTTCTACTAACTGAAGGTATTAATAGCCATTTTTCCTAGTTTAAGAAAACCATCTATCAAAAGAAAAACCCAACCATTGAAGGTCTAAATATGCCACAAAGTGTAGGGCAGCCAAGCATAGAAATGGATTTATATTTCTAAAATACTAGTTCTAGTATTTGCATAAGAAATAATGGACAAAGCATGTGATTTTGGATCAGGAATATGAGAGTCTTTACTCTTTTGAGATGGCTGTGATCCATTTTATTTGGGAGGTGTAACATGGTGTACAGGGGAGAATCCCAGCTTTGGAGACAGGCATGCTTGGGACTGAATCCTGGCCCTCAATTTTATGTATTACTAAATGGTTATAATCCCTCATGTTATTGTTTTGTTGTTGTTGTTGTCTTTAAACTTAAAATTTACTGAATCTTCTCTTTGTGCTTGGCACAGTGCTAAGTGTATTTACTTATATACTCTCATTTAATCCTCACAACAACACTTCACAGAAATATTTCTTAGAAAATGAGGGATTTAGGATGTGAAGTAACCTGCCACTGGTCACAGAGCTGGTAAGAAGTAGAAACAGGGTGGCCCCAGGCCAGGTCTGAATGACCCCTGTGTCTTTTGTGAGGAGTAAATGAAATGGGACATTTTTTCAAAGTTCTATTTTATCAGAGAAAGTGTATAAATAGTGCAATGCTATTTTTTCTCTATGTGTATGTTCTTATTCCTCAAATAGGCAGAATCTTGTCTTAAATCTTTTGTTTTTACTTCTAACATCTCATTTAATGTCACATACATAAATAATTAGTATGTATTGAAGATAATGAATCTGTTTTGAATTTTTGAACAAATGTCTACTTCTGAAGAATATTACAAGCCACAGAAAACTATCTAAACTCAAAGATAAGAAGCTTATATGCATATATATATGCATGTATATAAACACACATGTGTACTATTCTAATTATCAAGGATATCTTATTTATGGACTACTTCCAGTGGTTTATATGTGTATGCATGTATGAATTGTTTATTAAAAGTCATACTTGTCTATATAACAGCAGTATGACTATCTAAAATAAGACAAGATGATACGTGAAAGCAGAAAAATAGAAATTCTGTTTTTACACATTATTTTATATACAGCGTGCAATTAGAAAAATCATAAGCTGTTATATTTTTATTTGAGATTTATGATGAATGAGAAAAATTCATAAAGAACACTTTCAAAGTTGTATTTTTATTAAATTTATTGAGGTGACATTGGTCAACATGATCATATAGGTTTCAGGTATGGATTTCTCTGTTACAATATCTATATATTGCAGTGTATATCCACCCCTCAAAGTCAAATATTCTCCTGTCACCATATATTAGGATCCCTTTCTGCCCTCACGCCCTTCCCTCTGGTAACCACCACACTGCTATTTGTGTTCATGAGTTTGTTTTATACCCCACATATGAGAGAAATCATATAATTCTTAGCTTTTTCTGACTGACTTATTTCACTTAGCATAATGTTCTCAAGGTCTATCCATGTTGTTGCAAATGGCAGTATTTCATCCTTTCTTATAGTTAAGTAGTATTCCATTGTGTTTATGTTCCATATCTTCTTTATCCAGTCCTCTACTGAGGGACACTGGTTGTTTCCATGTCTTGGCCACTGTGAGTAATGCTGCAATGAACATAGGGGTGTATATATCTTTGTGAATACATGATTTCAAGTTTTTTGGGTAATACCCAGGGGAGGGATTGCTGGGTCATATGGTAGCTCTATTCTTAATTTTTTGAGGAATACTCAGACTGCTTTCCATAGTGGTTACACCAGCCTACATTTCCACCAGCAGTGAATGAGTTCTGAATGTTTTTTTCAGAACCTCTCCAACACTTGTTATTGCTTGTCTTATTGAGAATAGCCACTCTGACAGGTGTGAGGTAGTATCTCATTGTAGTTTTGATTTGCATCCCCCTGATTGCTAGTGAGGTTGAACATCTTTTCATATATCTATTGGCCGTGCATATGACTTTTTGGGAGAAGTGCATTTTCAGGTCCGCTGCCCATTTTTTGATTGGGTTGTTTTTTTGGTGTTGAGTTTTATGAATTCTTTATATATCTTGGAAATTAAACCTTTGTCGGAGCTACTATTTGCAAATATCATCTCCCATCTGGTTGGCTGCCTCTTTGTTGTTGTTGTTTTTGTCCGTTTTTTTTGCTATGAAGAAGCTTTTTAGTTTGATATAGTTCCATTCACTTATTTTTGCCTTTACTTCCCTTACCTTTGGGGTCAAGTTCATAAAATGTTCTCTACGACCAATGTCCATAAGCTTGGTACCTATATTTTCCTCTTATTGTATGTAACTTATTTTGGGGGGTCTTATATTTAGGTCTTCGATCCATTTTGCATTAATTTTTCTACATGGGGACAAACTGTAATCCAGTTTCATTCATTTGCATGTGGCTTTCCAGCTTTCCTACCACCATTTGTTGAAGAGACTATCTTCACTCCAGTGTGTGGTTCTGGCTTCTTTGTTGAAAATTAACTGTCCATATACATGGTTCTATAGCTTGGCTCTCTATTATGTTCCATTGATATGTGTGTCTGTTTTTCTGCCAACACCAGGCTGTTTTGATTATCGTAGCTTTGTAGTATAATTTAAAGTCAAGTACATGATACTTCCAGCTTTGTTCTTTTTTCTCTGGATTGCTTTGGCTTTTGAGGTTCTTTTGCGGTTCCATACAAATTTGATGATTTCTCCTATTTCTTTAAAAAAATTACATTGGGATTTTGATGGGGATTGCATTAAATATGTATATTGCTTTGGGTAATATGGCAATTTTCACTATGTTGAGTCTTCCAATCCATGAACAAGGGATATTTTCCATTTTACTGTATCTTTTTCAATCTATTTGATAATACTTTGTAATTTTCAGTATATAGGTCTTTCACATTCTTTTTAAGCTTATTCCTAGGTATTTCATTCTTTGGTTGCAATTGCAAAAGGAATTTCTTTTTTCATTTATTTTTCTGAAGTTTTGTTAGTACACAGGAAGGCAATGGATTTTTGCACATTGATTTTGTATTCTGTAACTTGACTATATCTGTTCATTGTTTCTAACAGTTTATTTTTATAAATTTAGTTGAAACCACACACAAACATCCCTAAGCCAGGACACATAGCTTAAATAAAGAGGAAACAGAGGAAAGACCACCAAACAAAAACAACAGAAAGAAACAAAAAGGAAAAGAAACAATAAAGACATAGAGCTACCAGAAAACAAAAGATAAATAACTATAGGAAATCCTCATACATCAATAATTATCCTTAATGTAAATGGTCTGAATTCACTAGTAAAGATGCACAGAGTAGCAGAGTGGATAAAAACAAAAACAAAAACAACCCCAACCATATGCGGTCTACAAGGGACACATCTAAGCTGCAAAGACAAAGGTAGATTCAAAGTAAAAGGGTGGAAAATGATTCTTCAAGCAAACAGCATCCACAGAAAAGCAGGTATAACCATACTTATATCTGACAAAATAGATTTAAAGGTAACAAAGATAACAAGAGACAAAGATATACATTTTATAATAATAAAGGGGACACTACATCAAGAAAACATAACACTTCATATATATATATGCACCCAACCAGGGAGTACTGAAATATATAATGAAACTACTCACAGAACTAAAGGGAGAAACAGATCAACACACAATCAGAGTTGGGGACCTTACTACTCCATTGACAGCTCTAGACAGATCAACCAAACAGAAAATCAATAAATATCAGAACATCAGATTAGACATTCTTCAGTGCACATGGAACATTCTCAAGGATAGACCATATGTTGAGTCACAAAACTAGCATCAATAAATTCAAGATTATTGAAATTATACCAAGCATATTCTCAGACCACAATGACTTGAAATTAGAAATCAACTGCAAAAAAGTAAGTAAAGAAGCCCACAAATATGTGGAGATTAAAGAACATACTACTAAAAAAATGACTGGGTCCAAGAGGAAATAAAAGATGAGATGAAAAGATAGATAGAGATAAATGATAATGACAATACAACATATCAAAACGTCTGGGATGCAGAGAAAGCAGTAATAAGAGGGAAGTTGATATCATTACAGGCCTATCTCAAGAGACAAGAGAAATCCCAAGTAAACAACTAACATCATATCTTAAAGAATTAGAAAAAGAACAAAAACAACCCAAAATCAGAAGAAAGGAAATAATAAAAATTAGAGCAGCACTGAATAAAATAGAGAACAAAAAGACTATATAAAAAATGAATAGCCCTATCTGGTTTGGCTCAGTGAATAGTGCGTTGGCCTGTGGACTAAAGGGTCCCGGGTTCAATTCTGGTCAATGGCTTGTACTTGGTGGCATGTGGGAGGCAACCAATCGATGTGTCTCTCTCACATTGGTGTTTCTGTCTCTTCCTCTCTCTTCCACTCTCTCTAAAAATCAATGGAAAAAATATACACTGGTGAGGTTTTAAAAAATTTAATAAAACAGAGCTGGTTCTTTAAAAAGATTAAGAAAATTGAGAAACCCCTGTCTAGACTCACTAAGGAAAAAAGGGAAAAGATCCATATAAACAAAACCAGAAATGAGAGAAGTCACCACAACATCACAGATATACAAAGAACCATACTAGAATATTATGAAAGACTACATGCCACCAAAATCAATAATCTAGAAGAAATGGATAAGTTACTAGAAATATATAACTTTCCTAGACTAAATAATGAAGACTTGGAAAATCTAAATAGACTAATCAGCAGTGAGGAAATTGAAACAACCATCAAAAACCTCCCAAAAAATAAAAGTCCAGGATGAGATTGCTTCACCAGTGAATTCAAAGGTTCAAAGAAGATTTAAAACCTATCCTTCTCAAAGTCTTCCAAAAATTGAAGAGGCAATACTTCCTAACATATTTTAGGATGCCAATAAACCTTGATACCAAAACCTGGTAAAGATAACACAAAAAAAGAAAAATACAGACCAATATCTCTGATGAAAACAGATGCAAAAATACTTTAAAAAATTAGCAAATCAAATACTATAGTACATCAAAAAAATAATACATCACAATCAAGTGGGGTTCATTCCAGGGGCACAAGGATGGTTCAACAGATGCAAATCAACCAATGTAATGTACCACATTAACGACAACAACAACAAAGGATAGAAGTCATATGATCTTATCAATAGACACAGAAAAAGCATTTGGTAAGATATAACATCATTTATGATTAAAACACTCAATAAAATAGGAGAAGACAGAAAGTATCCCAACATAATAAAGGCCATATATGATCATCCGTCAGCTAATATCAAAGTTTTAGAACACACCTTTTCACTGCTAACTTTCTTGATTGAGTAAAAGTACCTCTTCTTACCTACAATGGATAGAATGACCACCACAAAATCGAAAATATTCCATCCAATGGTGAAATAGTAATAACGAAGAGAGATTAGTTTCAGCACACATTCTCCAGTGAACAGGACGATAAACACCAGGTTAATCCAGTACAGAATGTTTGTCATTTCTTGACTCTGGTCATCAGTTTCCACCATCATGGTGACCATGTTCAGGCAGATGAGGATCATGATGCTGATATCAAAGACTTGTTTGGTGACAAAATCAAAGACCATTCCTTGGAATTTGTTCTGGAACAAAGAATATGTAAAAGTTCATTTAGGAACTGGGGGGAAAATCAAGTTCAACTTATTTGATTTTAGCACAGCAATATGAAAATGCAGCTTTTTATAAAAACACACACCATGTTTGTTTTATATTAGGAATAATTTGATATGTAAGATGTTAAAATAAGAAAAACTGGGTGAAGATTTTATGAGGTAACTCTTCTGTAATAAAATTATCTTTAAAAATTATAGTTCACAATTCAGATATTCCACTTTTGCCCAATCTAGTTTGGGCCTTATTTCCAAGCACTTATGGGCCTTATGTCTTGTTTATGAAATTAGGGCCTCATCTTGTAAACCAATTCTGCAAATTGGACCATGTTTTGTTCTTTTTTGCCTGTATCTGATTTTTGTCTATATCAAGCACTCTAAGGCATTGGCCATGACAAAATTCTGCTAAGCTGTCTTCTACCTTCTCAATGACTGGTGTTCTGCTACCTATACTAGTACACTTCATAGTTTCCCGGTTCGATACATTCACAGGTCTGGATTCTCTCTACTGGTGTTCTGACCTCACCACGTCGTTGTTACATTTTATGCTTTTCTCTGAATACATATCTGGCCTGCTGGATTGGACTTAATAAATGCATTGAATTCCTTTTCTAAGGTCTTCCTTCTTCTTGGTTGCTGCAGTTGCCCTTCCCAGGTCTGGTTATGTTCCCTCTATTTCTACCTTTCTGATATTTCCTATCACTGTTCTGCCATATCATTTTATCTTGTTTATCTGTCTCCTCTATCTAAAACGGACTTCTCTGGTGAATTCTAACTCAGTTTTAAGTTTTAAGCACTCTGCTCTTAGAAAAACTTTGTGCTCACATTTGTCATAATATTGATGGCATTATATTGTCAATGATTTGCTCTTAGTTAACTTAAATTTTCTCTTCCACTTGTTTGGAGCCTCTGTCAGGACAGAACAGTGTCATTTTTCTCTCAGATAAAGCACCTGGAGTTGTAGTGGTTTCAGATGTGCTTAAAAGCAGAAACTTGGTCTTTATTTTCATATTATCATGATGAATAAAAAGCATCTTAGAGGCCCTGCCCATATAGTTTCCTAATGGGTCACCTCTATATAAAACTTCAATCCTTAGTCACTGATTGATGTCTCCAATTTAAATTCCAGGGTGTAGTATATGCTGGAGGAAGGTGTACTAGTATAACCCTGGGGGCCTTGTTCACCAGAGATTTATGTTCTATCACTTCATCTTAGCCCTTGATAACGATAAAACATCCTTTGTTCCTCAGTTGCTCCCAGGATAGTTCTCGCTTTCTCAGAAATTTCCCCGCTCTCTGCACTCCAGCCTCACTGGCCTTCCTACCTCAGGGCCTTCACATATGCATTCTCCTTTTCCTGGAGGACTTTTCTCTTTCCACTTTGCTTATTGATACCTTCTCATTTTTCTTCAATCCTCAGCTCATGATCACTTCAGTGAAGCTTTCCCTAACTTTCCCATTAATGAGCTCCCTCCCCCTTATCAGCTCTCACAGCCAAGTGGTGTATGTATTCTTTCTTGGATATTTCTATTAGTGTGACTTTTTGATTACAACTTGCTGCACTAAATTGACTCTGTGTTGTTCAATACTAAATTTCAAATGCTTGAGATAGCATATTCTTTTTTTATAAAATATTTTAACTTGATTTTTAGAGAGAGAGTAAGGTAGAGGGAAAGAGAGATAAACATTGATGTGAGAGCCAACCCCTTACCAGGGGTTCAGCCACAACCTGGGCATGTGCCCTGACTGGGAATTGAACTGACATCCATTCAGTGCACAGGACAACGCTCAACTAACTGAGCCACACTAGCCAGGGCACACAGTACATTCTTAATGAATGACTGAATAAGATGGATTATACTACATCATTTCCTAATTTGCCAAATTGTCACCAATAATATTATAGCTAAATGCCCTGATTTTTTCCCATGTATCCCTACACCTATCCATGTAAATCTATGTCATTTGATGTAATTAAACAGCCTCTCTTTTTTTTTTGAAATTTTCTCAATCATACCTTTCTCTATATACTGCCTTACTAATCAATCTCTTCCTTCTTTGATATACCTCTTCCTCTAATAAGGAAGTGCCCAAGGCTTCATACTCAGCACTTTTCTTTTTTTGTCTATTCTAATTATCTTTCAAAAATGAATCTATGCTTCAGAGCATAACTAAATTCCGTCTGGCAAGTCTAGAATCCTTACCTCAGTCTGATGTCCCATAGGAACTACATCTGTATTGCCAAATGCATTTATAATACATTTCCTTTCATTGGTTATTGGAACCAATCATTTCACAAAACATCAACTGTTCTAAGTTTTTCATTGTCTACATATCTTCCTTCTTTTCCTAGACTTTATAGCTGCCTCATCCCATTGAGTTTTCTTATTAGCTCATATCTCATGTTTCAGTCCTATTTGGCATGACCCCATATTATGGACTCATCTGTTATTTTGTCTCTAACATCTTCTTAAACCAGTCTCTAAAATCTTCTTTTTTTTCACATTAGCATGCTGTTCTTTTAACTATATTGCATTTGTATTGCTTAATTAAGATCAATTTCTTCAGATTGATAATGGTTACCGTCATTCATTTAACCCAGAAAACCCTGTATTTACTACCCACTAAATCAAATGTCACTATTATCAAAGGAAATGTTTATTTTCATGGCTTGGGACTATACATTTTCTCATACAGGGAAAATGTACTCTGCTTTTCTTCCCATCCATTCAAACTGTATTATTTCTCAAAAACTAGGCTCAAACTGTACATTCCTTATGTTTTATTCAATAACACTATTTTTTTCTGATTTTTTGGCCAACTTACAAACTGAACATGGGCATAGCTAGTTTTATATTGTCATTAATTGATTCATAGAATATGGATTCCTGGAGAACATTGGATTGCCTTGCACTATGTATGCCTTGGGGGAGGAGTTCTGAAAAAATTCGGGCACTTTCCTGACAACAATTTCCAACAACAAACAGAACCAGCAGCAAATGGCAAATATATAATTGGAATAGCCACAACTGGTCATAAAAAGAATCATGTTATCTGATTTAGGGGCAAGATGCTAGGAGAAAATATGAAGTTAAAAAAAAACCACACTGTTACTTGTTTCATTAATGATTTCATCCAGTCTACAGAGTTGGATAGAAAATGGGGCATATCTGAGATGTACCAGTTATCCCAATCTGCTTCCACTACACACTGAGCATATACAATATTTCAATATGGATATATGTTCCTCTCTACATTAGTAGAAGCTCCTCAATGATATAACTGACATTTTTATTTATATATATTTTACATGTCTGTATATAAAATATATTTATACATATTGCATATATAAAATACATGCACTTAGGCTATTTGGTCTAGCTAGTCACATTGCTAAGGTAAAACGTTTTTTTGAAAATTAAAAAAAATACTAGTATCTAACAATTTGAACTGTGAAAGTGAGAGATAACATAGCTTTTACTGATGATGAAAGTGTTATTCTTACAGCAGGTCGAGGTATGGGTTTTTGTGGTTTCTTTGAACCCAATTTTTTCATTGCATTATAGTATTTCTTCTGTTCTTCTGTCATAAAAATGTCTTGACCTCCAAAGTAAAGAAATGAAAACAAAACTTGTTTAAAATCATGTTCTTTGCTAGCTATATAATCCACCTTAGTAGCTGTGTGAAAATTGGCTCCACATTCTATGCTAATGTTGCTCATTAATATCTCTATTTATAAAGATGCATATAGTCAACATATAAGTTATACCATATTGGTCAGTCAGATTTCTATGCTGGAAATACAATACATGTTTTAGAAGCCATCTTATCTACACTAAGTCTCTCAAAATAGTTTATGGATTTTACATTTTTTCTTTTTAGTGGCTACATTTTGGAGCCAAAAGGAAACAATATGACACATTCAGTTCACATTTTAGAGCAAAGATAAAGTTTTGGTATACTTATCTTCTTTTTCTGTTGGTTGAAGTTATCTATGATGACACCAATAAAAAGATTCAGAGTAAAGAATGAACCAAAAATAATAAAGATGACAAAATAAAGATACATGTACAGATTGTCTTCATACTTTGGTTGTAATTCTACCTACAAAATATAAAAAATGACAAGTATTAGACCTAATACTTGTTTCATAAAAAGAATATCATGTGAATTTTCAATTCTCAAAGCATGTCTCAATAACTGGGAATAAAATTAATTTCACCCAATAACTACTTAGATTATGAATTATTTTATAAGCAAATACCCCAATAGGGCATGCAAAGTGAGGATTTCCTCCTCCAAAAGAAGAGATGTTATGTTAAAACCTTTAAAATTGACTCTGACTCAGTTTCCTCATCTGTGAAATGGAAATAATAAAGCCTAAACCTCATATGGTAGTTGGAAGGTTAAATATAGTAGTAATATATGAAGAGTACTTAAAACAGTGCTTGGTGAATCTATAATAATAAAAGGATAATATGCTAATTAGACCAGATGTTTTCCAGACGTCATTCCAGACGTCCTTCCTGATAAAGCCGGGGCCAGAGGGAAGCCAGCCCAGGTCCCGGGTGCCAGAGGGAAGCCAGTGCCGGCAGTCAGGGGAAGGAAGGCCTACTCTTGCATAAATTTTCGTGCATCGGGCCTCTGGTAGTAATATAATAGCTAAAAATAAAGGTTTGATTTCTATTACACATTTCTTATGATATGTATGTGCGGATATAGGTATATTAGAAGGATCTCATTCTGAATATGAGTCTATTGATTCATCTTATTAAGTAGGCCTTAGGCACAGATTCTACATGATGAATTCTCTTGTCCAGCACACTTTTGATTGAAAAAAGGTGTGATAGTTAGTTTGTGCTTTTGGTTGTAATCTATAGTTCAGGTCTATTGTTCTAAGTTAACGTCACAGGAGATAATGGATGCAGGTAATTGCCTAATGTGTCATAAAATCACTTTAGAGGGTAATGGCCAACATTATTTTTTTCCCCCTAATGAAATAGAATAAAATAAGAAATATCATAAATATTATAAAAACACATATATTTTGATAATACTTTTATTTTATTTGTGTGAGTTAGTAGAAAGTAATATAAAATGACATTTTAAAATGTTTTTCATCCTATATAATAAAAGGCCAATATGCAAATCAACCAAACGGCAGAATGACTGGTCGCTATGACACCCACTGACCACCAGGGGGCAGACACTCAATGCAGGAGCTGCCCTCTGGTGGTCAGTGCACTCCCACAGGGGAAGTGCTGCTCAGCTAGAAGCTGGGCTCACGGCTGGCGAAGGCTCCCAGACTGGGAGAGGGTGCAGGCCAGGCTGAGGGACCTCCCCCCCACCCCCCACAGTGCATGAATTTCGTGCACCGGGCCTCTAGTTATATAATAAATACATAAGCATACATAGCATATAAGTATAAGATGTAATAAATGGTTATAAAGCGAATTTCACAACTCAGGACATTGTCAGGACCTCAGAAACCCTTGGCCTATCCTTCCCAAACATAAATTCGACCATTTCTGCTAGAGGTAATCATTATCTTGACTTCTATGGTAATTATTTTCTTGCTTTTTCTTTAGAGTTAACACCTAAGAACCTATTCATGAACAATAGGATTAATTTTGTCTACATTTTGCATGGCAGACACATTTGTTATAGCTCTGTTATATTTTGAAGATTCATCCACATTGTTGTGCATATTATATTCATACATAATTTTTATCACCAAATAATATTAAATTATTTGTCCATTTCTACTACTTTTGAGTTGTTTACAGTTTTTGGTAATGCAAAAAAAAAGTTATGTTTATTCTTGTACACAGATCTCCTATGTATGTACACTAGTTTCTGTAGGATATAGCTAAAAATGGAATTGCAGGATTAAAGAATATTTTAACTTTATTGAATAATGTGATGATTCCTAAGGTTTTAAAGGAATATTTATCCTCTTTTTCCCCCAATTAGCAAAGTGTAAGAGTTATTATTGCTGTTTAACCTTGGCAGCACTTAGTACTATCAAACATTTTAATATGCCAATCAGGTAGGTGTGCAGGTGATATCTCATTTTGGATTAAATTTACATTTCTTTGTGGATTAATGAGAGTAAGAGCGAGCAACTTTTCATATTTTTAAGGGGCAATTAGATTCCATCTTTCGTAAAGTGCTTGAATGTCAAGGAGTTATGTAGCAGACAATGTATGCTAAATGATTAAGATAGAAACTGAAAGTAAGTTGCATGTCACGTAGGTTATTGATAAAAAAGATAGAGAGAACTTTAAATGAAGTAATCAAATAAGTAGAAAACTACTGTAGAAAGCAGTTATAAGCCCATTGTGGTCAAAAGTTCAAAAATATGTTCTACCACTTAGTGTGTTAATCCTCTTTGCTTCCATGATAAAATAGAGTTGAATGTCAAACTACATGATAAGGTTATTATTTAGGATTAAATGACAAAATGTCAGAAAGTCCTTGGCATAGCACTTTCAGAGGTACAATGCAGGGATTTTAGCTCTTGTGCTCTCTTTATTAGTAAGGTGGAATAAATAAATAAATAAATAAATAAATAAATAAATAAATAAATAAAAACACACCCCCAAAATAAACAAACAAAAACCCTTCAGGAATTCTTTTGAGTTAAGCCTGGTGGCTGGTGCTAGGTAAATAACATTTTAAGCTTAATTATCATGTTCTGGTGATATACCAGAGATCAGTCTTTTTTATTTTAATGTGATTTCCTCCCTCACTGTTTATGAAATCAACTAATGAATGAAATTAATGGAAATTGTACAAAAAATTTCAAAAGTGTTGAAGTGTATAAGGTGAACTGTGAATGCCCTGTTCTTCTACCACAAATATCTCACTTCCCAGGGAGGAGTACTATTAAGTTTTTTGTTTGTTTTGTAGTTTGTTTTTTCCCACCATTAGCCAGATCCCTATATTACAAGAAAGATAAAGCTGAAGGAAACCTAGATAGATGAAGAAAGTGCCCACGAGGGCTCCTAATACACAAATGACCATAACCATCAGAACCAAAACTAAAATGTCTCATCTCAAATTCACTCAACAAATTTTTAAGTGCCAGGTGTCATGGACACTAGAAAATATGTTAAAAGATTCACAGTGAGAAAAAAAATCAGGTGAATATTTTATCTTTGTAATATAGATGTGTTCTATAAATTGATCCACGGTTTTATTTTATTGACAATATCACTAAAATACAACACTGTGAAAATACTCGCTGGATCAAATTAATCAATTTTCCCTCTAAGAAGACTTACATTTCGTGAATCAACAGCTGCATACATGATATCCATCCATCCCTTAAATGTGGCCTGTAAAAAAATCACATCATTTAATTTTCCCCCCAAATTATAATTTTATAAAAGAAATTAAATATCAGATTGATTGACCAAGATTAATTTAAACCAGGTATGTATAATAATTTGGAATTAATATCTAAACTCTTTGGGCAAAGTTTTATAATATAGGCTTTGGAAATACTTCCACTTTAATATTCTTCTATTATATCTTTATCTATATCTATATCTATATCTATATCTATATCTATATCTATATCTATCTTTAACATCTTTAATTAAATTCTGATAGATTATAACAACATGCTATTATAAAAACAATTATTAACAACTTTTGTATCTGATGTGCCTAACATGAAATTTGATTAAATAATTTCATGTATGTAGTACTAGCATCAAACAAGTTGAAAAGGATGGTGCATTGTTTGATCTTAATGCTTTTTTCCCTATGTGTTCTGTTCTACAAGGTATTATCAATAATATGAATCATGCCAAAACCGGTTTGGCTCAGTGGATAGAGCATCGGCCTGCGGACTGAAGGGTCCCAGGTTCGATTCCGGTCAAGGGCATGTACCTGGGTTGCGGGCACATCCCCAGTAGGAGATGTGCAGGAGGCAGCTGATCGATGTTTCTCTCTCATCGATGTTTCTAACTCTCTATCTCTCTCCCTTCCTCTCTGTAAAAAATCAATAAAATATATTTTAAAAAAAATAATAATATGAATCATGATGGTTTGTTCCTGAAAATCTCCTCCATATTGTTGAATATACTATTTTGAGGCACTATTCTATAAGAAGGAGTTTCTTAATCTGAAACAAACATTATATTCAATTGCAATTTAGTCTTTTAAGTATTTGCTTTTTCGTGTGGACACAGTAATCCTGAAAACAAGTCTTGTACATTTTTTTCAGTTCCTTAGTGTCACAGGGTCTTCCCTCTAATGTTCATACAGTGTTGGGAATTGTGTGGGTGGGTCATCTCATGGAGCATGCGGACATAACTTAGAGTGGTCATTTGAGAAGTTGCACTAATTGTTATGAATTGATATGAATTGTTGTGAATTGATAGTGACATAATAGACTTGATAGGAAGGTTTTCATTTGCAAGAGAGTAATTCTCCTCTCTGAAAGTGTTCAAGCATCAGGCAGGAACATGCGAATGAGGTAGCAGTCTGTATGAAGGATGTAAAGGTGGGGAGTTTTGGTTAGGGTGGGGTGAAGTGTGGGTGGGTGAGGACTTTTATCTATAGTCTCAGGTTCCTGAGAAAGAGTACAGAAATCTACCACTCCAACCCCACCCTGGGGCCTGCGCCTCTACTTTCTCAGAGTAAGATGGGGAAAACAATAGGAACCCACAAAGAAATCTCAATAACAAAGAACTGTTACTGGGGTCTAATGCATAGCCTGGGAGATGATAAACTTTGCAGAGCTGTCCACTTTCAACATAGTGAAGATAGATAGTTCAGTAATTTTCAGTATTTTTTCAGGTCTAAACAGATGGACCTGGCGAAGTATGTATTTATGAATACAGAAAAAAAATTACATTCACTTCAATAATACATCACAGAGAGTAATAAAATGGTTACTTACGACTTGAAGCAGAGAAAGATATCCAAGTCCTACATTATCAAAGTTTACTTTCACATTTTTCCACCGAGCAGTTTGATTGCTCTCTATGAGGGCTTTACATTCGCTGTAGTTGTTGACCACACTTACATCAAAGATTTCTCCAGTGGTGTAGTTAATACAATGATAAAACTTGCCAGCAAAGAGATTCACTCCCATGATACTGAATATTAGCCAAAAGATCAGACAAACCAGAAGTACATTCATTATGGATGGAATGGCTCCTAAAAGAGCATTGACAACAACCTGACATGAGAAGAAAAAATAGGTGAAAAGTCAACAACAAATATTTACTTATGGTTAACTATTTTTAAACACTGTAAAAAGAACAACAGTCAAATGAGAGAAAATATATATGTTCTTAAAGTTACAGATTAGGCAGAAACTAGTCTCTGGTGGCTCCAACTACAATGTTTAATTATACTTCAGAATAGTATAAAATATATTTTATGTTGTAGAATGTTTTGTCAAGTGGTAAGGCAATATTCATATCAAATTGTCACCAAAGGATGGGACTAATCACAAATGCAAAAAATAGTTAAGAATACAAATAATGACATGACTACAGAAGTAATGTAATCATGTGAATGTCACAATTTTTGAAAATCATGCCAACCATAGCATTTACTATCCAAAATCTGAAAGTAAAAGAGAACACTTGAGGGTCAGTTTCCAGGGTGAAAGAGAATACTAATGATAACTATTCTGAGAAAGCAAGTGTAAGGCGGGACTGTCCTAAGCAATGTACCAGTAGTATAAGGTCACTCTACATAGGAAAACTGGAGCAAAGAGAGCAAAGCATGGAGATTGAACATGTGAGGAGGAGAAAGAGTTTGGAAGTCAGGAGATCTGTATTCTAGTTTGTATCACAAATTAGCTATGCACCTTTGAACAAGTTATGTAACTTTTCTGGCCCTAGGGATCCTCCTTTGTGGAATCCCTTTCAAAAATAAATGAAAGCAAGTTTTAAAGACCTTATTAAAGTGTGAAGTTACTACCAGAATTTCAACTCTCATAATTCAGAGGTACTTTGTCTTGACACTTATTTATTTATTTTTTTTATTTCAGAGAGGAAAGGAGAGGGAGAGATAGAAACATCAATGATAGAGACTCATGGATCAGCTGCCTCCTGAAAGACCCCCCACTGGGGATGGAGCCCACAACCTGGGCATGTGCCCTGACCAGGAATTGAATCGTGACCTCCTGGTTCATAGGTCAACGCTCAACCACTGAACCACGCCGGCTGGGCGACACTTCATTTTTAAGCTCACCATAGAAAATGCTCTACTATGCAAATGTGAGAAGATATTGATTAATACAATTATATATTTTTTAAAAAGCTGGGTAGCAAAAAACAACACATGTGTTTTCCAATACAGTTAAATCTATGGAAGTATTAAGGATTTAGGTGCATACATACGCAAATTTGATTTAAAAAATAGGAAAATTATTCTAGTACTGAAAGTTTGATTGCATTTTTACAAGAAAAACCACTACTGTAAAAACAGCAATTTTGCCCAGCCAGTGTGGCTCAGTGGTTGAGCATTGACATATGAACCAGGAGGTTATGGCTTGATTCCCGGTCAGGGCACATGCCTGGATTATGGGCTCAATTCCCAGTAGGGGACATGCCGATCATAGATTCGCTCTCATCATTGATGTTTCTATCTCTCTCTCCCTCTCTTTCCCTCTCTGAAATCAATAAAAATATATTTTTAAAAACCCACAGCAATTTAAATTGGTAAAGTGAAAAAAACTTAGAGGCTAATAATTAGTTTCCATGCAACTGTATGTGCACAAACACAGACACACATAGCTATTCTTACCATCCAAACAATGTTGTGTCTGAAATATTCATAGAAAGTCCCAATTTTTCAAGTATCACAAAAAACATCATTTTTTAAAAGTTCCTTTTTAAATAACTAAATCCACTATGACACAGCATCATTTCCTCAGTGCTGACGGTATGTGGTCTCAGGTTTCGTGCCACAGAGATGACAAATGATAAGCACAAATTCCTTCCTGTTCTTTGTACCACCTTTCTAAATGAGTGTTAGATTTCCACAGTTGACCTACTTTTCAGCCATCTCAGCCTGTGTTTCAAATCTAAGAGGCCAGATCTGGACTTTGAAAGGCTCAAAACACATCAGTCACAGGGAGCAATGAAGAAATGATGGGAAATGATTTGTTTAAATTACAGTGAGTGGGATTTCCTGCACATTTATAAATGGAATAAACACCATTTATCTTGACTCACATCAGAAGCCTCCACAACATGATAGAGATTTCCCACAGAGTAAAAAAATCTAGTAAGGAACAAGCACTTAGGCATTATATTCTGAGTGTCCCCAGCAGTGACAAATATTATTGATTGACCGGTTATGTCAGTATGAATGTAGAAGACACAAATTTTCCATGGATGTGTCATTTCTAAGGTACAAAATGTCTGTCTGTTCTTGCTTATAATTTCAACAAATTCTAAGCATTTGGTCTTACCCTCATTCCTTCAAAGCGGGATAAGGCTCTCAATGGTCTCAGAGCTCTTAGTGTCCTGAGGGACTTGATGGCACCAAGCTCTGAGTAACCCAAGGCATTTGCAGTCAAGCTAACCAAGGAGACCTATACAGAAAAAGCAACACAATTTTCTTATTTACAGACAAAAATGCTTACACAGATCAACCTTGCTCTATGCAATAAATAAGTAGTTAGTTCTCAAACTTTACCGAGTATCCAAATCACCGGGAGGGCTTGTTGAAACAGAAAGATCCTGGCAGAGTCTGATTCAATAGGTTTGGGGTGGGGCCTGATAATTTGCATTTCTTAACATTTCCTGGTGAACCTAATGATAGGAGTCGGTGACCCACACTTTTAGAACCACCATCATACACTTATGAAAAAGAAGAAACTATGCAGGTTCTCTTCCCAAGAATCTTGACACGAACATGTTTGTAAATTAAGTGTAAAGCAAGAAAAATATTGGCACAGATATGCAATCTCCATCTATGTAGCTATAAAACTTTATCATTTTTCATGCTATTTAGCAGACCTGAGAGGAAAATTAAAACTTGGTACAAGTACACAGGTAACTGCAAAACACTGGTGAATCTGAACATAAACACATTCAGAAAGATCTTGGCCTCTACACAGTGGCTTTGTCTTTATGTAAATTTTAGTGTGAGGGTGTAAAGGCATTAATTAGCTCAAATTTATAATAATAAAACCGTAATATGCTAATTAGACCAGACAGCCGAATGACCTTCCAGACATCCTTCCGGACAACCTTCTGGACGAAGCCTGGGCTGCGAAGGCTGAGACAAGCCACCAACTGCGAGGGCCGAGCCCCTTGCATGTATTTCCTGCATCGGGCCTCTAGTTAATTTATAAAAGCTGAGGTTTTAGTATAAGTAATTAGAAATTGCCAAAACAATGTTTTCTTTAATCATGCGTACAAATGACTAATGTAGTTGGTATAGTTTTAAAGTCTCAGCTGACAAAAAAGGAAAGGACTGTCACAGGTGACACAGAAATATCTGACTTCCTTTGAAAATACACAGGAAACTCATTGAAATTATGTAAGCTAAGAAAAAAAAATTCTCCTAAAGTGCACCTGAATTTCAAAAGCAAATAAATAAAAATAGATGTATAGTATAGTTTTAAGACTATGGCATTAATAGATATTTGAAAAATATATTTTTTAAGAAAAATAAGTGAAACAAAACATTTTTATAATAAAATTACATTCAAACTTATTTTGCACATGTAATCTAAAATAGCAAAACTTCTAAATTTGGAATAAAATTGAGCTATAAAATATTATTTAAGTGTGCTATATATTTTTTTCAAAATCTAAACTTCTAGGCTTTGTTAGTCTTCTCCTCACAGATATTTTAAACATAAAGCTCCTAATTGTCTTTGGGCCTCTAAATGATCCCCATTTTATTCCATCCATCATTTATACCTCCACCAAATTTCTCTCCCTCGAAGAGTGAGCTTTCCTTGTCACTTTCCATAGACAATCTTCAATGGCATCTTCTTTACTGAGTCATAGGTCTAAATCTCTTTGGATGGCATCTCAGGTTCTCCAAACTCTTCTCCAACTAACCTTTCCTATCTTATCATCCATTTGCAGGACGCTTTCCCTCACTCTGTGGCACTGTGCTTAACCTCTAGCGCTGCTTGTTTCTTGAACAGGCCCTGTGGGCAGGCATCAGTGTCTGAGCATCTTGGTGCCCCTCCCCTCATCTGTACCTGCTGACATTCTCCTCCCTTAAACTCTAGCTCACACTGCACTGCCCTCAGGACTTTCCTCCTCCCTCAGTGAAGTGAATGGACTAATACACATCATCTTCTAGTTCAGTGGTTCTCAACCTTCCTAGTGCCGCGACCCTTTAATACAGTTCCTCAAGTTGTGGTGACCCCCAACCATAAAATTATTTTCGTTGCTACTTCATAACTGTAATTTTGTTACTGTTATGAATCATAATGTAAATATCTGATATGCAGGATGTATTTTCATTATTACAAATTGAACATAATTAAAGCATAGTGATTAATCACAAAAACAATATGTAATTATATATGTGTTTTCCGATGGTCTTAGGCGACCCCTGTGAAAGGGTCGTTCGACCCCCAAAGAGGTCGCAACCCACAGATTGGCGACCCACAGGTTGAGAACCGCTGTTCTAGTTGAATACCTATCTGTCCTCACAGGACAACTATCAGTTCCCATAGGCCCGGAAAAATGACATTCACATTAGTTTCTTCAATAACAAAAAATAGATGAGCAATATATATTGATATAAGGCAAAGTATTGTTTAGTTTAATATTCTCAAACTAGTTTTTGTTGTTAATAAATCCAAGTAGGTAAATATCAGGATATGTTAGGTAATATGAACACCAGCTACAGGACAACTAGATTTCTCTTACGGATTCCTTTATATTCAGGTAGTATTGCCTTAATGCCTTTATTATTAAACTAGAGGCCCAGGGGCCTGCAACCTCTTGCAATCTGGGACCTTTCGGGGGATCTCCGACTGCCAGTTTAGGCCTGATCTTGCAGGGATTCCTGCGGATCAGGCCTAAAATGGCAGTCGGACATCCTTCTTGCAATCTGGGACCGCTGGCTCCTAACGACTTGCCTGCCTGCCTGATCCCCCTAACTATTCTGCCTGCCTGCATGATTGCCCCTAACTGCTCCCCTGCCTGCCTGATCACCCCTAACCACTTCCCTGCCTGCCTGCCTGATCACCCCTAATCACTTGCCTGCCTGCCTGCCTGCCTAATATCCCCTAACTGCTCGCTGGGGGGCGGGGCCAGCCAGGGTGAGGGGGCCGTGGTCATTCTGGTCTCTAGTCATTCTGGTTGTTCCGCTGTTCCAGTCTCTGGGCTTTTATTATATAGGATAGTGTGTTAAATATAGGATGTTTTATTATACATTTATCAAGTATCTTAACCATTTATAGAAAATAAGGAGAAGAAAAAGTATCATCTATAAACTCATTATACAAATAAAAGAATGGTATAGTTTTGGTATGTTTTTTCATTTTTTATAATGTCTAAACATATGGATTTAAAATATTATTTATTGCCCTAACCAGTTTGGCTCAGTGGATAGAACGTCGGCCTGCGGACTCAACGGTCCCAGGGTTCGATTCCAGTTAAGGGCATGTACCTTGGTTGCGGGCACATACCCTGTGGGGAGTGTGCAGGAGGCAGCTGATCGATGTTTCTCTCTCATCGATGTTTCTAACTCTCTATCCCTTTCCCTTCCTCTCTGTAAAAAATCAATAGAATATATTTTTAAAAAATTATTTATTGTCATTTTATTGCCAGAAAATTTTTGATGTGATTTTGTATGTAATTTTATATAGTTAATAGTAGATTAGGAAAAAAATAAAATATACTTTTCTCTGCTAAATGCAAAGAACTCTCTTTGTCTCTTTCATAATTTTTTCTTGTGTTCAGTGATTAGAAAGGTCATAGTGGATTAAAAATTGATATTTTTTTTACCTGAAACTGTAAAAAATAATTTTCTTCAAGAAAGTGTCTATTTTTCTCTTTGCTAACATGATATTTAAATTTTATATATCAAAATATGTCTTTAATTGCCAAGAAATTATTAAAATCAACATAATATTATCTTTACAATGCACTATTAAACACATTGTGCTTTCCTGAAAATTCAGTTTTCTTCCTCTATGTTGATGGTGATCATCGATCTGTTCCCTTCTCCGCATCCTTACTCTCTGTGCTCACCAGCTCCCCTAGACTTTATTTTTACTTTTTTTACAATCCTTTATTGTTGAAAGTATTACATATGTCCCCTTTCCTCCCCATTGATGCCCTCCACCCTCCGCCCTCCACCCCTGGCCTTCAGCACCCTATTGTCTGTGTCTATGGGCCATGCATATATGCATACAAGGTCTTTGGTTGATTACTCCCCAGCCATCCACCTTCCCCTGCCTTCCCTCTGAGATTCTGCACTCTGTTCCATGCTTTCATGTCTCTGGATCCACATCATCTTATTTTGTTACTTAGATTCTACATATGAGTGTGATCACGTGAGACTTGTCTTTTTCTGACTGACTTATTTCACTTAGCATGATACTCTCCAGGTCCCTCCAAGAGGTCTCAAAGGGTAAGAGAAACTTCTTTTTTACTGCTGCATAGTATTCCATTGTACAAATGTATCACAGCTTTTTTATCCACTCCTCTACTGATGGGCACTTGGGCTGTTTACAGATCTTAGCTATTGTAAATTGTGTTGCTATGAACATATCCCCTAGACTTGTCTAGACAAAAAGCCTTTAAATTCCTTTCTCTCCATTCTGAATGAATTAAGAATTTGAAAGGCATTTAAGAAGTAAATCTCCAAAATAAAATAAACATAATTTAAAACTTTTTTGTTCAGTATGATCTCATATTTGTGAATAAAAGATGAGATGTTCCTCAAACTTCTCACTCAGAAATCAGGAGTAACCTCATGTTCAATGTTTTAAAGCCTCTTATACTCTGGTTCTCCATCTTACTTTTTTTTTATATATATATTTTATTGATTTTTTACAGAGAGGAAGGGAGAGAGATAGAGAGTTAGAAACATCGATGAGAGAGAAACATCGACCAGCTGCCTCCTGCACATCTCCTACTGGGGATGTGCCCGCAACCCAGGTACATGCCCTTGACCGGAATCGAACCTGGGACCTTTCAGTCCGCAGGCCGACGCTCTATCCACTGAGCCAAACCGGTTTCGGCTCTCCATCTTACTTTATTTTCAACACCAATGCAGTTTAATAAACCTTTAAATAAATAGTTCATAGCCAATCTGTTTCAACCTTCATATGAATCAAGAAGTGTCTCTTGCTATTTGGACTTTCACATTTTTTGTAATTAGTAATCCATCTGTGGGCTAAGCACTTCTCAACAGTCTCTGGTGATAACAAAGATGCTAATGTCAAAGATGTGAATAATTTAAATACAGTTATTGTATTAAATGTGAGAGTGAAAAAAGCAAAACTACATTAACATATTATTTGTATAGCTTGGAATGTTAAATATTAATTTGAAGCTAAATCAATAATAACAATAACATAGCATTTGACTGCTGTTTCACCTATGAAAGTATATGTATTTAAATTGGCAAAATAAAAAGGTTTGGAGACTTTGTATCATTGGGAAAATAGAAATCACCATTTATATTTGCACCCATGCAGACAGTATTAATGGAGTGCCTACTATATATGTTAAGCATCATTGTGAGGACTAATATGTATCACAAGCATGTCAAACTCGCAGCCCATGGGACACATGTGCAGCCCAGCCAATATAACGGTATGTAAGAAATGTTTTAATAAAAATTTCATAACTTAATTTTTACAATATCCTGTTGTACATAATTATTAATAATGAACTACAATGTTCGCTAATGACTGATTACTATAATCGTGTTGCACTCATTTCCCTTACGCACCTTATGCGTAGGCACACCATTTCTCCCCACTAATACTAGGAGCAAATATTTTAGCAGCCGATTGCCGCGTCATTAGTCTTGGACTGACTTGTTTGGTGTGCGCAACAGGAAATACTTCACTTTCGGAGAACAAGAAAAATAGGTTTAGTTGCTTTACGCCTATTAATTTGTGCAGTTATTTAGTGTCTGGTAAGTTAATGTTCAAGAAAAAATATTAATTTTTATTAAAATGTTCTATTACTTTATGTTAACTATTACTCATTTATTTCAGCCCTTTGTATTCAGCATGTCTCTATCAAAATAAACCTACATTTCTATGAAATTTGAAGCTTTTGGTTTTTGCAGCCCACATAAATTTAAACCTTGTTTATCTGGCTCATGTTAGCCTTTGAGTTTGACATGCTTGATGTATCATCACATGCCAATGGAATGAAACAGTGAAGAATACTCACATCCACAATCAAAAAATCTAGCCAGCACCAGGCATTGGTAAAATACATTTGAAAACCATATGCAACCCACTTGAGAAGCATTTCCAGGATGAATATGTAAGTGAAAACTTTGTCAGCATATTCTAATATGGTCTTAATTGTTTTTCGCTGCTCAATATATATATCTTCAAAGGCCTGTAAGGAAAAAAATGCAATTAAATTTCATTGTACTGTCGCTAATTGATAGCTTATTAGAAAATACATGCTGCAAACCTCTTCTCAGGTGCCCGCACTGGAAGCCTTCCTGTTTTCATAGCTGCATTTTGCCTTATAGTTATCTATATGCAAATGACTGCTGCCTGGGCATTTCAGTCAACCAATAAATTCAAATAATTTTAAAGTTTTAGTATCAGTACCTCAAAAAAACTTAACATTTTTTACTGCCAGCTGCTTCTCTCTACAGCAGAAAGTCACTGCAAGTAGACCCACTTCCTTTAGTGCAGTCACTGGGATGTACCCCCTCACTAATGCAAATGTAAAGCAATGAGCTCCATTAGCCTGGGGAAGGACACTGGACTATAACCTCTCTCTCTCTCTCTCTCTCTCTCTCTCACACACACACACACACACACACACACACACACACACAATTTCTAGAAGCTCCCTAAGCCATCATTTTGCAGAATTCCTCAGAAAGGGTTGGGGACTCATTTACAGGAGTCCCTGGGACATCTGAATGAAAAAAGCAATTGTCTAACTCAATGCCCTTACATGCAGTGGTTCTCAAACTTCCTAATGCCTCGACCCTTTAATACAGTTCCTCATGTTGTGGTGACCCCCAATTTCATTGTTACAAATCAAACATAATTAAAGCATAGTGATTAATCACAAAAACAATATGTAATTATCTATGTGTTTTCCAATGGTCTTAGGCAACCCCTGTAAAAGGGTCGTTTGACCCCCAAAGGGGTCACGACCCACAGATTGAGAACCGCTGCCTTACAGGAAAGACTATGAGGGTAACCTGGTGGTCTGGATGAATGATAAAGAAAAAATTTCTTTTTTGAAGAAAAAGGGAATCTGAGCTTGTGAGCTTAGCACCAGGGCCTAAAAGCTTTCAGCTCAATTTATAGCTGAGGGTGGAAGCTGCTTAGAAGCCAGCCTGTTGATGTACTTCCTTGAGCTTTGACTGGATGCACTTGAGAACCAAGAGCTACTACAACAAGGACACTAGTCACTAATGAGATTCAGGGTTGTCTTTCCACTTGGCATTAAAACACAGGGCTCACCCTCTTTGTTCTGAGTACACGGCAGGATGCAGGATTGTCAATTACATCAGAGGTGGGCTTAGAGGGCTCCGGATACAATGCCATATCCTTATATTGAAATCAATTCACCCAACACTACTGACTAACTGAAAAAATAGTACAAATGCAACCATGTTTGTATCACCAAATAGGAAAACCGGTCACACTTTTTATTATGTTAATCAATATTCTGACCAAATTGATCATTCCATTGAGTGAAATCAGACATAAAATAAGTTCGCAATGCTTTCACTTTGCTACTAGTCAGTAATTATGTCAGTGTACTATTTACCATTCACTATGGTTGGCACTAGTGAATCAGCACGAACAAGGCAGGTGAGTTCCCTGCAGCAATGGAGTTATGTTACGTAGTTTGATATTTAGCGATAATCCCATATCATACCTGCATAGTCATGCTTAGTAAGAACAGTCTCTTTTGAGTGAAAGTAAAAAAGATCCTTTTTTAGATATTACAAAAACCATAGTGTTCTGAGTTTGATTCATCCTGAGGCCTACTTCAGAACAATAAATTTATTGAGCCTATTTATTGAGCCTCTCACAACTATACTAAAAATATCACACAATGTCTCTCCTCCTCACCAACAAGTTATTGTAAAAACATGAAATAGGAGGTGCATTGAGAGGAAAGGTAAAGGAGTAGATCATATGTCACTTACCAGTGCCCCACTGCTGAGCAGAATCATGAAGACAATGAAGGTTTCGAACCAGTTATGCTCCACTATTTTATAGCAAGTTTTTCTCAAGTTCCACCAGAGTTTTCCTTTGCCTTCTTCTATGCTTATCTGGCAACACTTAAACTTCCGTACACAGTCTAAAATATGTCAAAGTAAAGGAAGAAAAAGAAAATACTCTTTGATTATGAACATTTGTGTTGGTGGGATATTCATCTATATTATTATCTGACAACTGGTAAATGACTTCATTTTTTAAGATGGCTTCCACTTATAGAAATAGAAATCATCTGTTTTTTAATTACTCATTCCACACATTTTGTATGTTTATGGGACTATTAAATTGGATTATATTGCATTAGAAATACATAGAAAAACAGAGAGAAAATTAAAATCACCAGAAGTTGATCATTTCATTCATATGTGGATATTTGTATATTTGAATTCTAATTATTTCACTTAATGGTATAATATAAACATTTCCTTTTAAAAATATATGTTTTTATTGCTTTTAGAGAGAGAGGAAAGGGAAGAGAGAGAGAGAGAGAGAGAGAGAGAGAGAGAGAGAGAGAGAAACATTGACTGAAAGAGAAACATTGATCAGTTGCCTCTTGCACATACCCCAACTGGAGATCGAACCTGCAATCTGGGCATGTGCCCTGATGGGGAATCAAACCAGCAACCCCCGGGTGCATGGGACCATGCCTAACTAACTGAGCCACACCAGCCAGGCCCAATATTTCCTTTTTAATTACAAGTAAATAGAATATAAAAGCTTTCACAATACCTCTAAATAAGATTACCAGACTTAACAAGAATTAATATAGTTATTCCACTATTATTGAATATTTATGTAGCTTTAATTCTGGCTATTATTAGCAACAATGTAATAAACACCTTTGTGTAATATGGGGACTACTAGATCAAAGGCTTGTCAACAAATATTTATTGAATATCTCTTGTATTCAAGGACTTGTATTGAACAAATTATAATATTAGAATGTTTAAGACATAGCCTTGCCCTAAAAACAATGTGCATTTGAAGCAGGAGAGATTCTATAATTTCAAAAAGCAATAATTATCACAAAATAAATAAGGTATTATGAGAGTTTGTGGGCAGAGATTAATTTCTGATATTGAGCTTTATGGATGTAACGGATTTGAGATGAGATTTTAGAAGATGTGTAAGAACCAGTTCTAGTACCTGGAGCTGTGAGGAATGCAGAAACAATGATACAAATAGAACTTGGTGAGATAAATGCCTGGAAGTTGCATGACAGAGAGGATTAGGAATTAAGACTAGAAAAGACACTGAGAGCTAATCTGAAAAGAGGACCTGAATGAGAAAATGTAAATTTTATCTGCTATCTAATGGGGGAAACATTGAAGGGTTTTTTTGTAAGTTATGAAAATTTACCTAATAAAAACACTGATTTAGAATTATGTATGCTTATTTTGAAAATTGGATAGAAGAAAGAAGATGGGAAAGGAGTTCAGAGTCTATGAGACACAATCACCTGAATGTTAAGGAAAATGAAAGCAGGGGTAATGGTGGTGACAATGGTCAGGATACTGCTAAGATGATAGGACCTGGCAGCACACAGAATATGGTGTCACTGGTGTGTGGGAGCCAGAAGGAGCCAGGAGATAGGGTGTTAACCATGATAGAGGACTCTTATCCAATGAATGGAAGAATGGTTACCTCATCTGCAAGGAGCATAGTATTTTACTGGGTAGATATTTATCAGATGCTACTTTATAATGTAAGCAGCCAGATCATATCCTTTGTTTCATGAAAATTTAATGAAGGGCTATTAAATGTTATTAGTTTCTCATTAAGAAATATAGGGCATATTTGTTGTTTTTTGAGGGCAAGCTCCTTTTGATATTTCTGTTTCCCAAAGGACTAAGGAGAATTACATGCCCTAATATATTCATTGCAATTTATTAAATGAAACTGTAATTTCCCCCCTAATGAGGCTATGAGATGAAAAGACACTGTTTAACCAAAAAGAAAGACCAGGTTAGTAGGAATAATAAATGACAAAATATTGAGACACTGGTTTACCTCTAAGATAGAAGAAAGGAAGGGGTACAAAGGGGCCTAATCTGTATCTGTTTTATTCTTAAATAAAAACTGAAGCAAATATAACAAAAATATTCTAATTGTCAAAGTTGGTCAGTATCTATGAATTAGTCATTATTGTCTATAATGCTATGCTGGTAATATTTCATTCTTAAAAGTTTTTTAACTTTATAAAAGACAATGTTGATAGCATCATATTTATTATTATGCATACTAGAGGCACAGTGCAGGAATTCGTGCATGGGTGGGGTCTGGCCGCCCCACCCCAATGGGGGCCCATCGGGCTGAGCCAGTAGGGGGGAGGGGCCACGGCAGTTAGCTGGCCGGCCCCACCCCTGATCGGGATGTTGGGGCCAATGGGCTGGGCCAGCTGGAGGGGGGCCTGATCAGGGCCCAGATCAGGCTGGTTGGTTGCCGCAATGCACGTAATATCCACTGGTTGTTCTGATCATTCTGGTTGTTCCACAGTTCTGGTTGCTGGGCTTTTATATATATAGATATCCTAAAGTAAGCTAGTTGTCTGGAAAAGAGTAATAACTAATGCCACAAAAATAATTTTTGTGAGATACCACTTGAATGTTTTGCGAAGTCATAATTCTTTTTTGTTGTTGTTGTTAATCTTCATCTGAGAATATTTTTTCCCATTGATTTTTAGAGAGAGTGGAAGGGAGAGAGGGGAGGAGGAAGAGAGAGAGACAGAGAGAGAAACATGGATGTATGAGAGGCACATTGATGGTTGCTTTCCTGCACATGTGCTGACCAGGCTGGGATCAAACCTGCAACCCATGTACATGCCCTGGACTGGGAATCTAACTCGAGACCCTTTGGTGCGTGGGTTGATGCTCTAACCACTTAGAACACTGGTCAAGGCTCATAAATTTTTTTATAATCAAGTAATTATACTGAAATGTTTGCAGATTTTTTGAAGGAAATAAGAAAAAAGTAGCATCCATCATAACTTATGCTGAACAAACAGCTTTTGCTCTAAAGTTATTTAAAACTTGAAATGAATATTTAAATATTTATTTTCACCAATGCATTTAAGTCCAAAATCAATAAGTATATGCAACATAATCTTCTGTAAAAACCTAGAAAGAATCTGTTGACATCAATTGTGATTTCTAACATCTGTATACTTGCATTTTTAAAAACAGCTTAAAGTTTAAATTAAAACAGTTTTAATGTCCTTAATATAAACATATATTGCCCAAATGAAACTTTTTTAGATTTAGTTGCAATAAACTAGCAATAATTTGAGGCAGTCATTATTATTTTTAAAAAAAACCTTTTATTTCAGCAATTACTGTATGGTATTGAATTTGGGATTAAGACATAGTATGAATTATTAAATAGCTGTTAATTAAAAAGTGAGTGAAAATGAAGTGAGTCCCGGGGTTTTAGAGAAGCGTTTCTCTGTCTATAATAGTGGCTTACATAAGAAATGTAAAGAATTTTGTGTCCTGTGGTCTTGCACTAATTTTGTATACCTTTTGGCATCATTAGTGGTACATTCTCACACTGAATCTGGATTGGCCAGGACAGGAGCACACCTGACACAGTGGAAGCTTGACCTTAGTATTCAGGCTTCCTCTCTTGCCCCTTTGCCTTCAGGATTAGAACAACCTCAGGCCAGGGTGTGGAGGATGAGATAGCCAAGTGGAGCTGAGTCATTTCAATTGTCTCATCCAACACCTCAGACTTGTGAGAAAGCCCAAGCAAGATCAGCAAAACTAGCTAGCCGGCAATGGAATTGTGGGCAAAAATATGCTTGTTGTTATATGCTAAGAAATTTTGGGTGGTTTGATACACAGTATTATTGTTCAAGAGATAATTGATCCATAACTCAAATAACATACTTTTAGCTTTCTGCAGAAAATCCTCTTCAGATTACTCCAATGGCATGGTGCCCCATACAATATAATATATATTAACTCATAGTTTATTTTAGCATTTAATTATCTCTTATAATCCAGAGCTCATAAAAATGTTTAACCTTAGCAGACACAGGTAACCCTTTAGGGACAATTTAAAATGTACTCTCATCAGTTAGTACCCATTATGATCAGATAAAATAGTAAACCATAAACTAGTTCTTTGAGTTTCAATTTTTTTCCTTTTATTTTCTAAAGCTAAAGAGAGATAGATATGATTTGGCTTTCTCTTCTATTCGATAGTCTAGAAGGTCACCAAAAAAACCCAGATAGTTAGAAGCATTTCCAAGAGTTGAATAGGATCCACAAAAATAAGAATATCTGATCACATAAATTAAATCTTACCTCTTTAAAAATCATCTTTGTTTTGATATAGAAAAAGTAAAGCAAACAAATAACGGTTGTTAGATAGATGTAGCTGATTTTAAAAGCGGGAGGGAAATAGATGGATGGCTAAGAGAAGTCTACTGAACATACATGCATTGTTTCTCTTACCTTCTGTGAAACAGGCTTCAGGTTCCAGAGATTCTTCAGGTTCCACTTCCGGTTGTTCTCCCTCAGCGGGAGCTCCTATATCAACTGTGCTGCCTTCTGATGAACTAGTTGCATTTAACTTCTGAAAATCAATTCCACAGAAAAGCTTTTAAAATGTTTTCTTTACTCTATAATATAAAAATTCAAAAGGTGTGCCCTCAAGTCTTCAGGACGCATCCCCTTGATCTGTAATTTAAGAATATCTTAAACATAATGCCAATTTGCTTTAGTAGAGGTGGGGGTCACAAGATTAGATACAGCAATAAAGGATATTTTTTTCTTTAAAAATATGCTACTAACAACTTATACAATTTTTAATTAAGCCCATCATAAAGATTCTGAAATAAAATCCTGCAGAGAGCTCATGGAAGCTGCCAGAGTTGTATGGTCATCCATGATCTTGCTTTTGTAAATTAGTTTGCGAATAGTATAGTGTGTTTTATTCTAAAATTGTGACCCAACCAACGAAAGCTGTATAAGTGTATTTTCATGTCAAATGCAGAAAAGATTTGATCAAATGCACATAAACAGCAACAATCTAAATTTATCCACTTTTCATTGACATGAAAACATATACCATCAGTTGTTATTAAATATATTCTATAGTTTTCTAATTCCCAAAAGAGCAGCACATTGTTAGCTTTGTAGCAAGAGCTGATATTTCGCATTCTCTTTGGCCAATGCACGCCCGTGTTTCATTGTGCATTTGGAAACTACTTGTTACTCTGGCACTCTTACCTGTTTTGTTAATACAAGCAGAAATACATCTTTGGTTGCTGTTGTTGTTTTTTTCCTTTAGGTTAAATCAAATACCACCAAAAGTATATATATGTAGTAGAAAGAAATTGTTTGAAACCTTGAAATGCAATAAACTTTATGTAGGTCAGGTCCTTCATGGATCAGCATCAATGAAGAGACCCCAGCCTTGAACCTGATCTTAAGATACTGCAGTCATGACACAGGGCCAGGTATGAGTGCCACATGGAATCAAAGTAGTTTGGGCCAGGGCATTCTCCAACCTGTTACAATGTTATTACCATTAATGCATAACATTAGGAAACGGCTGAGCTGGTAAGAGCTACATTATAAAGGGGATGAGGTAAGCACATGATAAAATGCAGGTTAAAATATGTTGAACTATTATAAAATGGATGTAGTCAGTACTAGAAACAATCTATGCACATTTGGCCTAAGGATTCTATGAATTACCCTGGGAAAATGGTTAATTTATTGTATGAAAATAATTTTCTTTATATAAAATATTTACAAGTGGTGCTCATGAAGTAAAATATTTATAGATAATATATGAGATTGAATGCTTTGTCTGGTCCTGACCAGGGAGCTCAGTGGTTGGAGTGTCAGCCAGATATGCCAAGGTTGCAGGTTTGATCCCCCATTGGGGCACATAAGAGAAACAACCAATGAATGTATAAATAAGTGGAACAACAAATCGTTGTTGCTCTCGCTCTCTCGTTTTCTCAAAATCAATCGATATTTTTAAAAACAGAAAATGTATCTTATGTAATTTAACAATACCAATGATAGAAATGTAAATATCACATATGTCTGCCTTGGAACTAGTTTGGGCATTGCTTTTTAATTTGACCAAATTAATGAAATCAAGAATTATATATTGTAAGGTGTTTTAGGTTGCTGATTCATTTTTCTACTTATTAACTATATCACAATACTAGACAGACACTCAATTATAATATTTTTGTCAACAAAATTTAAATATATTTTGTTTTAAGATGAAATGTCAAAGTTAAATTTATTACAAATATTCTAAGTTTTTGGACTATTTCTAATTTCCTGTCCTTTGTCTTAGATATGTGTAGCTTTTTTTTACATACATAATTGATTAAGAAATGACTTAATTACCCTCTCTTTCCAACCCATCCGATTCACATGAAGTTGTTACCTATCAGGGATCTGAAAATACTCATCTTATCATTTGCAGGATGTTGAAATATGATATAAATAATCAGAAAAATTAAAGCACAATCATATCTGATCTACCTACAGACAGCCCACGATTAGAATTTGATAATATTCCTCTTAAGAACAAGCATCACACTGCAAATACAGATTAGGGGAAGGCCTGGGAGTGGGCCCCAGTAAAAAATGAGGATCCATATTCAGGGTGCTCCACACTCTCAAGCTGGCATTGGTCAATTACTGCATCAGAGCCTACATCAGGGCTGGGTGTGTTGAAGGTTCTCAATAAATATTGTTTTAAAATGAATGAATGAGTGGACTTCACAACATAATGATGGTTAGCCCTTGACAATGATTGGAAAAAGTCACTAGATAAGATATTCCAGGAAAACTTTGTTCAAAATGTTCAAAAGTTTCCAGAGGATCCTGTAATATCAATTTATCAATCCTTTCATTTAGCCCAATGATTTAGTATTGACATAAAATTAATAGATGCTTCTAAAATATTGATTTCAGATAGAGAGGAAGTGAGAGGGAGAGAGAGAAAGATCTATGTGAGAGAGAAATATTGATCAGCTGATCAGCTGCCTCCTGCCTGCTCTCTACTGGGGATTGAGACCACAACCCAGGCATGTGCCCTGACCAGGAATCAAACCAGGCAACCTTCAGGTTCATGGGACAATTTTCAACCAACTAAGCCACATAGGCCACGGGTAGATGCTTTTTTAAAAAATAATTTTTTTTATTGATTTCAGAGAGGAAGGGAGAGGGAGAGAGAGATAGAAACATCAATGATGAGAGAGAATCCTTGATTGGCCGCCTCCTGCATGCCCCACACTGGGGATCAAGCCCACAACCCAGACATGTGCCCTGACTGGGAATCAAACTGTGTCCTCCTGTTCATAGGTCAGTGCTCAACCACTGAGCCATGCCAGCCAGGCTAGATGCTTTTTTATTGAAGCCAAATATGTATGTACTTAAAGGTCATGTTATTACTTTTTCAAAAGTGCACATAAAATATTTTGTATTTCTAGAAGACATATATCACCAGACTTAATTTTTTGAGACAAATATCATGCTTTTACCATCTCTGTATCTCTAGTACTTATCATCAATGTTGTGTTTAGTAAATGTTTGTTGAGTAAATGAATGACTGTTACATGGAATCTTATTCCACCACTGTTTCTAACACCTCCTATCTAATACTTACTTTCACATTCAAGTGCATACAAATAATATTCTGACTTAAAGTTCAGAGTAACACAAATCCTGCAAGATTCTAAACTGTGTAATGACCAACAACTCTTAGGATTAGGAGTGCTGTCTCAACACCAGGCTCCCAATTATTCATTCCTGAGATAAGTCTACAAAGCAAACTGTAGTTTAACTCTGGAGTCAGGAAAACTAACACTGACAATGTTTTCTCTCTTTTCACTCTATGTACAAGGATCTACACTCCCAGCAAGTGAATGGAACCTCTTGAAGGAGAGGAACTCTCATCCTTCTCCATCTTCTCTCTGATGTGGAACAACACAGGACCTACCTCTCTCATGAATTACTTGAATAGCTTTACTTGGTTTACAAATGAAGAATATGGGCTGCACATTCATCCTCAACATCAACCATGCCAGTGTCTATTTAGAGAAGGAAATGGGGCTTTAAATCACCTTCTCAAAAGTCATAATGAGTCAGTAGTTGGACTCTACATCTTCTGTGCCCCATTTTTCCTTAGAGAATTTCTTTGAAGATTCAGAGGTAAACCCAATGTTTATCTATCTAAAACATTTAGTAGACTTAACATGTAATCAAACATTGTAGGTTTAAAATAGTTCTCATGATATTGTCAATTACCATCTCTCATGATCATGAACGTAGTATTAGTTCAGATTATATTTATATTTTGAAATTCTGACTTATAAAATCTTTCTAGATAACCTCAATTCAATGACTTTCTTAAATCACCTGAGATAAATATCATAATTATACAAAATATGTTGACTAAAAGTTAAAATCTGTAAGGTACCTATGAAAACCAAATGAATCTAAGACTATAAAAATCTTCAGCTCCAGAAAAGGTCATAATTACAATCAATCCTAACTACAGTGCAACTTCACACACATCATTATATGGAACTATTAGTCCTCATACACCTAAAAAAGAATTGTCAAATAAAGGCTGCTTGTCATACTTCAGTCTAGGCATAGTTCACTACAAAATGCTATATGAGTAAGAGACCAAAATATTAACTGTCTAGAAATAAAACCAGTTCTATAGTTTCAAGTTCTGTACTTGACATGTTCTACTCCTCCTTGCTAAATTTAGATGGGTAGGTTATCTTTTTATTGTCTGAGCTTATTTATTGGGAAACAATAGACTGAATGATATTGTTAGCATAGCCCTTACCTCATTAAACTTTAACAAAATACAAATCCAATGTCAGGATAGTTAAGATATCAAACAGGAATAGCAAATTTTTATTTGCTATGAATAATAGCACTGGCAATCATTTACTTTTAAATGTAAATATTAAACATTTTTAAAGTGCAAACTTCATTATAGGGCTCATATTATTTAAAACCTGTATTCTTCTAAGAGCTGGGTAATTCCAGTTTTAGGAGTTAAGCAGAGCAAAACCATATTTTGCTTAGTGATCTAATAAATAAATGTCAAGACGCAAATATTCAGTTTGTATTTTTAAACATATAATTCTTTTGCTTTCTACATCATTGATAAATTATTATTAAACATCAATGTGCCAACATAATTGTCCTTCTTTTAGAAAGTATAAGTATTTATAAAAATAATTAATCAAATAGAAAAAGGGAGAGAAAACTTTACTTCCTATTAAGATTTTCATAAGCACACGTGTTTCTTGTTATGCAGTTATTTTTTAAAAATTCAATTAGTAAACATTGTATATAATTTAGAAAAAAAGACTAGTATATTCTAACCTGAGTCAATAAAATAATATTTTTAAAAAATAAAAGGATCATTCAAGTATAGATTAAATCAAGTATTCCATATCTAACTAACATTTTGGTCTTTAAGAATGGCAATCCTTTGTCCCACGTGGATACTAGTACTAATCTGTACTTAAAGACAGCTCTGGGTCCTTTTACATGAGAAATCTTAACACTGGAACAATGAAAGTGATGGTCTTGCTTGCTTTGGGATAAGCTCAAGGCCAAAGTTACACTTTAGTCCTTGTTACCTTCTTAATAAGGGAGATGGAAAAAAATCAAAAGTATCATTATTAATGTACTATATTATCCAGAAAATACTTTATTCTTTTTTTTTTAAATATATTTTATTGATTTTTTTTTTACAGAGAGGAAGGGAGAGGGATAGAGAGTTAGAAACATCGATGAGAGAGAAACATCCATCAGCTGCCTCCTGCACACCCCCTACTGGGGATGTGCCCACAACCAAGGTACATGCCCTTGACTGGAATCGAACCTGGGACCCTTTAGTCTGCAGGCCGACGCTCTATCCACTGAGCCAAACTGTTTAGGGCTACTTTATTCTTTATAATGAATATATTACAAAATTTTCTGACCTATGACTCTCAGGATCTTAAATCTCTTTCTTGGGATGGCAAAAGGAACCTTTATGGCCTATCCTTCAGCAGAGTACGAGTGCCCCCAAAACACACATATTTATTCATTTTGTTCTTATGGGTTGTTTAGAGCTTGCTTTCTCCCTTCCTCACTATCCCACTGGAAAACTTTCCTTTGAGAACTACACATTCTCCAGGATAAAATCATAGATCTATTGAACTCATCCCATCATTGCTTACCCAAACCTTCCATATACATCCCCTCCCCCGCCCCGCTCCCCGCCCGCACACACACCTCTTAAGTATTAGAATTCAGTATGTTAGACATGAGCGGCTGCGGTGAGGCCTGCCCTGGGGTCGGACCAACATTGCCTCAGACTGCCCCTGGCAGATGGGAGCCAGCTGCTTCTTGGCGCAAGCTCAGAGGAAAACGGCATGACCTCAATGACAATGTGACCTTACTAAGGCCTGGACTAATTATAATAAAAACTTTTATTTTGGTTTTCACCCCTCACCCCTATGGGTTTTTCTGTATGCATTATGGGTAAGGGCATGCCCAGAAGAAAGATAGTTTCTGGCAATCATCCCTGAATACAAATGAAAGGCTCCACCCAGAAAACCTCCATTTTAAACCCAGAAATTCAAGGCCAATCTCTCTCTCTCTCTCTCTCTCTCTCTCTCTCTCTCTCTCTCTCTCCTGGCATGTGCCTCCTTTGTAATGCATCTTCAATAAACCCCATTTTGCTTTACTTTCATTTTCGTTGACCTTAAAATCTTTTCTGTGTCGATGAAAAGAACTGAGGTCCCAGCAGGTAGCTCCAATCGGTAACAAGTATGCATATATAATCTTTTAGAAAACTGACAATGTTTCCTAAGGGAGGATCAGAGACCTATTAAAAAAGTTGGAAACTATAATGTGAGAGTTGAGAATAAATGAAGTCAATTTAAATCAGTTCCTATTTGGTTTGTATTCTATACTTACTGCAGCCAAATCTGCTTTTCCCCATTTACCTCTCAACAAAGGCACACCACAGATGGGATACTCAGAGAATAAGGAAACTAACCTTAACAAGCCATTATCCTAAAGAGTCATGCTTTTTCTGAAGGATTATTATAAATAGGAAAAAGTATTTCTAGTCCCTGTGTATATGTGTTAAATCATGAGCAATGATACTTCTAAGGTCTCATTTTATATATCATTCCTCTAATATATGAGGCATTACCTTTTATGGAATCTAGAGTGCCAGTGACTGAATATTTTGCTCTAAAGGATAAGAGAATGCTACAAGAATGGCACAATCATTTCTCCTTCCAAATAAGCAGATATGCTTATGGTAGGGTTGTTTCATAGTTTTGATGACAGAAGGAGAAGAAATCACATCTAAGTGACAAACTAATAATCTTAAAAAATCATTAGGTCGAGTAATTTGGTTAGCATATTTTAGCACATATTGATTTGTGCTAAAATGTTTGATTTCAACATCAGGAAATGAAAAATCCACCAAATGGATCTCACAGAACGGGATAACGCTCATTTCTGTAGTCACATGACAAGGGAGGTCCCTCCTTTTCAAAAACACCAAAGAAACAAGAGCTCACAATGATTTTTTTTCCCTGTATAGGAGTCTGTGTGACATATTTAAATAATATTTTTCAGGAGAAAATTTCCCAGCAGGTCTGGATACAATAGAGGAGAGACAAAAACACAAAGGACTGAGGAACAATAGGATAAAGAAAGTGGATTTCAGATCTATTTTCTTTCTGAAAATACCACCTTTAAGACTGTCTTTTTTTTTGTATAAAAAAACATATTTCTTTTTTTTTTCAGTCTTAGGAGTTTTTAGGGGTAAACAACAGAATCTCCAAGGGGGTCATATTCTAAATGCAAAATACTTTTGGTCAATTGCTAGATAAAGCAATGCTATTTTCTCTAAAATTAAGCAGATAAAAATTATACCCATGCTGATAGCAGCCAAAACATAAACATTCCCATTCATTTACATTATTATAACATAAAGGCATCCTTCAGGAAGTTTGCACATGTATAAAGGATTGCTTTAATTTGCAGACTACCCTTCAGAAAAACTTAATATGATACTGAACAAAAATAATTACCAACAAAGCGCACTCGTTGAGGCTATATTAAAAAAAGGGTAATTGAAAAATAAATTTAACAGGAGCGGGGGGGATGGCAACAGAAAGCTTTTCTGTAAGAGTCTTTCAAAGAGCACCTACATTTCTCCTTTAGGCCCTCAGCATGTTAAAAACTCTGTAACGTTAAATGGAAATTAAATAATCCATAAAGGCATGCACTTCTACTTTACAGTGAGCATAATTTCCATTAAAAATCTAGTAAGGAAACTAGCAGCTAAATCATTTTTTAAAAGTTGGGTTGCCAGACTTGCCTGACCAGCATAAGAGCAAGCTGTGCATGTTTTTATTTTACTGCCAATGGATGGGCAAGGAATGTAGCTGAGTAACATGCAGGCCAGTCAAAATTCATTTAGAAACTGATTCTATTTATATATGTACAACTTGCTTGGGTAACCTGGGTAAAAGTGGTGGCACGAGCCTCTGGCTGGTTAAAAAACACCAGCGCTGCGTTCTTGATGACTCCAGCTTGATTTTACTCCTGTGAGAGGTAAGAATGGTAAGCAGTGAAGGTCACCAGATTGCACTAGTAAATTTCACTTTGAAAAATCAAGTATGCTTTCAACATTATTAAAACTCTCGAGAAAAATCAATCATTCAAAAATCACAAAGTGTAAAAGGAATCACATTAAATATAGTAAAAATAACATAGGAGTTAAAGCATGCATGATCATGATGAATTTAAAATGATATGCTCTAGAGAATCTATGGAACTATCAAAGAATCACGCAAATTCGGCAAAGACAGAATAGAAGAGTATTTAGTTCAAGCACCTAAACAACCTCTGGCCCACTTGGTTAATCTGCCCTATAAAAAGGAAATCACTTAGGCATTCCAAAAATTAAAAAGTGCTCCATTTTTCCCTTTAATATTTTTAACCACTTAGAAAAGAATATCAATAAGCCTCAAACCATTTCTTACAAATCTACATGCAATATTGAACAGCATAATCCCATCCCACCAGCTAAGAAAAGGACAAGATAAAAATAACTTGAAGACAGAACACTAAATCAGACATTTCAGGTGGGAATATTTGGATTGTTTCTAATGTTAGACCTACCACATTAAATACCAAAAGATTAAATACCAAAAGATTAAAGCCTGCACATATTCCCTACCTAAACCATTACATAATCTTTTATTCATTTATGAGTTTATATTTAGGAAGTTTGAGATGAATCCATAATTGAAAAATTCTCCAAATAATACATTTTAACACCCAGGTAACAATCTCTACAGTGGGAAGGTATTGAGAGGACTCCATAGCTGAAGCAATAAAATAATTTTATTTACAATGGGAAGATCAGTTGTCTGCCTCCAATTCCAAAGTACTAAGGTCACATATATTATTTTGGAGTACTTAACTCATACAGAAAACAAATGACAAATTTAATGATAACAGGAAAAAATTGGGAAGACAGTTTGGATTTTCCTGCTATAATCCCCAGTTTATTGGATGCTCCTCTAATGTCAAACCTAATGCTTTGAGGTGAGGCATAATACATGTTCTTTTGGAGAAGCTTGAGACTTTAAAATTTCTGAATAAAGAAGACTGGATGACAAGTTATCTACACTTCAAAAAATACTCAAACTTAGCCAAAAGCTTAATCTGACCGAGGGCTGAAATGTTTGATTATTTATAATTCATTCTTAGTTTATATAAGACTCTAAGCATACATAAAAATAAAAATTGACTTCCCTTTCTATAAGGGAAATATTAACTGTTAGGAATAATGTCGAAACAATAAGAGGGGAATAGATATTAAAATGTAATGACCCAATTTTATTTTCTAACCTCTGACTTCAGCTTCTAGTGATATAAAATACCAGAAATTAGGCCCTACCATTTCAGCATAGACCAACCAACTATGCGTATCCAAAATTTTATTAACCATATCTTAAGATATTTAATCTTAAAATAATGGTCTTACTAGTAAACATTTCACTTCAACTAACTACAGTGATTCTTTGCCCTGGGCTATAAGGTTTTAAAATATTTCCCTTGAATTTCATCACTATTCTGTGAAACTAGTCGCTATAACTTTGTTACTTATATATAATTTTAGTACCTATATTTAAAATTCCCTTGAATTTATGCTAACATCTACTTCTACCTAATTATTGCATTAGCAATACTATTTATCTTATAAACAAGAAAGAATAGAAAATGGCATATTCTTTAGTAATTTTATGGAATACATATAGGAATACTGACTGAAATATCTAAAGTTCCCTTCTTAGAAATACATTTTTGTTAATAATTTTTGTTAACTGATTCCTAATTATACTTTGTTCCACTACTTAAATTTTATACTTTAATGCTTCAAATTCCCCCAAATCATCTATCTTTCTTAGAATGAGAACAGTAAAAGGGGTCTTTATTTTTCCTGCCAATCAATTCAAGTGACAAATAAAGATAAATCTTTGGTGATGGTTGGTATTTTTATTTATTTATGCAAGCTTTTGTTACTGGGAAAGCCACCCATATTTTTGTATAGGTAAACAATTAAATACTGAGGATTTCAATTCCTTTTCTCTTTACCCCAACTCTGCACATATTAACCTATAAACAAACAAAAACATACTCTGATACTCATACTTGTGGTAAATCAAAAAATACTTTAAACTACCAAGACTCTTATTGTAGTTATTAAATGCACAATTTTACATTCTATAAAATATTATGCAGGCACTGGGCTCAATAGAGTTACCAATATTTTTCAGTGTGATTCCTCATCAATATCTTCACTTCCTTAAAAAATTATTTACTTCACAAAATATGAAAGTATATATTAATATCAAGCCAAGATTCCAATCAGATTTTCCATGAATAAATATGCTTGTGCAAACTAAATAAAATCACATTTTATGAAGTATTTCCTAAGAGCCAAGAATATAGCAAAGTCAGAATTGGAACTTACCTTCTTGACAAGTATTTTTGATACATATAAAAAAAATCATTTGGGAGAATTATAAAGAAGAAAGTGGATAATCTGAGGCATTTTTAAAAATCTATATTTATATTTCAATACTTAGAAAAATTCATATTAATCTGATTTTTAATATTGTCAATAATTCAAAATAGTAAATACTTTAAAATTAGCAGATTACTTGTCTAGCTATGTTTTAACATATCACTGATTTATCACCAATTTGCCATAGAAAATGTATCAATTGATATTTCCTATTTTCTTACTGAAAGAAAACATAATTTTAAATAGTTTGATATTTTAAAGCTTAATAGCAAAATATCTTCTTATTTAAAATCTCCTACCTCTTTGCTTTCCTCCATATCTGACTCGCTGCTGAATTCTTCAGTATTTAAATTTTCAAAGTCAGATTCTCCAACAGCAATTGGTACAGTCACAGTGAGGCTGGGGTTGTTTATGAATGACATGTAATCACTTTCATCCACGACATATTTTTCTACACTGCTGCCTATGCCACTGGTAGTTCCATTCCCATCTTTGAGATAATTGAGATCTTTGCCTATTTCTACGGTGGTATGGTTGGAAATACAGCTGTCTTTTTTGTTATTCAGATCTTCAAGAGGTTTAATCTCATCTAAAGCTTTCTGCTTTCTAACAATGGCTTTCTGAATAAATTCATGTACTTTTCTTTTAACATAATCAATGCCTCTCTGCATCTTTCCCACAGCAATCTGGAGATTGTTCATTTCATTATCATCATCAGTGGCAGCAAGGTTGTCAGAACTGAATGAACTCAAAAGCAAGGCCAGGAAGAGGTTCAGAACCTAAAATACAATAGGAAATTAGGTGATCAAAACATTCTGTCATTTCAATGGTTCTTGACTTTAAGTTTTCCAAAATTATTCTTAAACTTAATTTTTTCATAAACTTAATTTTTTTTCTAGCTCATAATCAACTATCCTAAGGGAAAAAAAGTGAATGAAATAAATACCTGGTTAATATAAAATTATGCTATTAACATCATTTCCTTTTTAGTCATTACAAAATTACTGAAACCATTGTTGCATAATATATATATATATATATATATATTAAGTTTCATTCAAAAAGAGAAATATTAGTTATGTAGATAATAGTACAGTGAAAAAGAAAATAAAGTTTTAATTGGGATGCAATTTTGCTCATGTAACCTGAATTTTCTAGGACAATAATAATTTATTATAATTTTATTTTTAAAACCAAAGGTAATTCTAATATATTTAAATATGCTTTGATTTTTATGTAATTATACAAATTTTTCTGCCTAGATAACTTGCCAAATTAGAAAAAAAATATACCTTTTACTAGATAAAAAAACAGATTATTTATGTTTTGACTCAGAAAATCATGACCACTATATTTATACAATGGTTGAAAATATTACAAATGAATGTTTACTATAAAATAATTATGATGCTAACATTGAGTTTAAGATTGTGGAATAAAGGTATTTCCATGAATAAGACCAGTATTAGTCTGTAAGTCTCATTTCCAACAATAGGCCTCATTGGTATGAGTGTGGGAAAAGAATATTAACATATCTTGATTCATGTAAAATTTTGGGGAGCTATTATGTCTGGACAACTCAAAATAGATATGTCAACCTTTCTTCCTACCAAGTTAAAACTTACACCTCAATTAAAGATATTTCAAGTCCAAATTCCTTGACAAAACCTTTCCTTGTCATTTTGAGAACGTGACATATGGCACTTTGTTTTTATATCTTTGACATGTATTAGAGACTTCCTATTTTTACTTCTGTTCAAGTAAATGTATTATCACTGTGCCATATTTATTTTCCTATCATCTTTCCCATGCCTCCAGGACTCAGTACAGAGGTGCTGGGCATGGTTCATTTTACAGAGACATGATAGTAAGTGATTGTTGAGTCAATGTTACTTGCTCATACTCTAGTTTTAGGCACCCAAAACTTCATGTACTCTTAATGGACTGAGAGGATCACTAATTTTTTTTTAACTCCAATTTGTGGAAAACTCAAATTTGAAACACTTCAAGTAATACCGTTGTTAGTACTTATAAATGAAACGAGTGGCTGTTCTAAGTAACCCTTCCATGCTTTAGCATAAGAACTGAAAAATAAAAACCAGAAATGGCCTTCTCCACGACTAATAGGAGGTTTTGTGATGAAGAACAACTTTGCCTCAAAACGTATCTTAAGAGTTAGTTATAGATCCTTTTGTAGGTCATAAGCGTTATGATTGGGTGTTCATGCTCTCGTGTGAGATATGCCTCTCTGAAACCTTGTTACATCAGCACATTACCCATATGATGTGAAAAAAATTATGTTACATATGTCAATTATATCTCAATAAGAAAAAATAATTAAAACACTTCTGAAAATACTTATGTGTGATCCCACTCCTAGGAATATATCCTAAGAAACTAGAAACACCAATCAGAAAGGATATATGCACCCCTATGTTCATAGAAGCACAATTTGCAATAGCTAAGATTTGGAAACAGCCTAAGTGCCCATCAGCAGATGAGTGGATTAAAAAACTGTGATACATCTACATAATGGAATACTACACTGCTGTAAAAAGGAATTTCTACCATCTGCAACAGCATGAATAGACCTGGAGAGCATTATGCCAAGCTAAATAAGTCAGTTGGAGAAAGATAAATATCACATGACCTCACTCATTTGTGTAATATAATAAACAACATAAACTGATGAACAAAAACAGATCCAGAGACAGAGAAGCATTGATCAGACCATTAAACCTCAGAGGGAAGGTAGGGGAGGGAGAGATCAACCCAAGGACCTGTATGCATGCATATAAGCCTAACCAATGGACACAGACACCAGGGAGGAGTGCATGAGTGGGGAGAGTGGGGGGCAATGGGGGGATAAGGACACATATGTAATACCTTAATCAATAAAGAAAAAATAAAAATAAAAATACATGAATTTCAATAGTATAAACTATACCTAGCTCCTGAAATAATGAATAATTGAGAATTGGAACTGGCCTTGATACAAAAAAAAACATATAAAACATTCCTCAGTTGAACATAGTTTTATATATGGTTACATTATATTTTACTGAAAATGAGAAAACTGTTTTTACATACCACTAGGTTTCCAATGACCATGACCATCATGAAGACAGTAAGGCACATGGTTTGACCAGCGACCTCCATGCAGTCCCACATGGTCTCTATCCACTCTCCACACAGCACGCGGAACACAATCAGGAAGGAGTGGAAGAAGTCATGCATGTGCCAGCGTGGAAGTTCACAGTCATTGGAGATCTTGCAGACACATTCTTTGTAGCTCTTACCAAAGAGCTGCATGCCGACTACAGCAAAAATGAAGACGATGATGGCCAACACCAAGGTGAGGTTACCCAGAGCCCCCACTGAATTGCCAATGATCTTAATGAGCATGTTCAGGGTGGGCCAGGATTTTGCCAACTTGAAAACTCGGAGCTGGAAACAAAATCAAGAAAGCTGTTACTGTCCTGTCTTCTAAAGAATCTATAAATCTATTTATGTGGAAAATCTCCAATGTCTCAATTATAGGGTGATGAATTATTTGTGCGTCAAACTATTATCTAGAAAATGTTATCAGCTTATTTTTCTACCATGGGGCACTATTCATGTGGAAATAGATACACCAAATTCCCCAGAATCTTACATAAGCACATGTAAATACTCCTTTTGTTTTGTTTGTTTTTTTTGTAAGGAACTGAGGTATTTAAGATTTAATGGTAATTAACTAAGACTGTTTCAGAGAAGTAGAGGCTCTCAATATTTAAAAATGGGCACTTAGTGGATATATTTTTTCAGTGTACTTAAAATATCATGCTAAAATGCAAAGATGCAGACAAAATTAAAACAAATTACATAATGTACAAGAGAAAAAAACTAATTAAAAAAATAGATTGCTGTATCTTTAGCTTACTGTAATATTAAGCTATATTTTAAAGATTTATTATATTCAAAGAAGAAATACTTTGACTTAAGTAAAAGCTGCATTTTGTCAACCTTTATGTCTTCAGTGATTTAATTAATCAACAACTCATTAGAGTGTGTAAATGTCTCTCCACCACTGTGCCTGACTCATTGGTTGTTTTAGCTCATAGAAGCCTCTAAAATACCATTTATGGTTAAACAGCAGCAACATTTTATTTCTGATGCTTCAACAAATGTCAGGCCAGTGGTAGTGCATTATTTAATGGCATCTAAGTGACTCAAAGAATCAAATATAAGTACCATAATGTTTAATTTATTCCCAGAGGATAATTAATGCAAAAATGCCTGACATTCTAAGCAAGATGCTAATGATATTTTGCTTCCCATTTCCTTAAACTGCATCACATTATCACAACGATTTGCTAAACAGTTTTTTAAAAGAGTTGCCCATATTTACTCTTATGTAACAATTTCTAACGTTTATTCTATTTTTTGCATTCTTCTGACTTCAAATTAGATCCACAGCTCTCTGTGAAGGCTGGGGGAAAAGACCACAGCTCTAAAGATCTCAACTCAAATGTGAAATTTGAAAGTGGTAAGGGAAATTCTAAACAGACTTCAGAACACTGTTTTGAGACTAATCGTGGCTCAGTTGATTGGAGCAATCTGGTTTGTTTTTCAAATGTATTCAAATAATATTGTGACTATGTAAAATACCATAATGGTTACTAGAAAGGGTGAAAACAAATTAAATTAATTAGAATAATATTATGGATACCCCCAATTAATTTACCAGCCGAAATGATCGAAGAACTGACAATCCTTCCACATTTGCCAAACCAAGTTCCATTAAACTAAGGCTCACGATGAAACCATCAAAAATATTCCAGCCTTCCTGAAAGTAATAATAGGGATCCATGGCAATGATCTTGAGAAACATTTCTGCGGTGAAGATCCCAGTGAAGACCTAAATGAGAAATGTTTATTACATGGGTGAATAATCTTAAAAACATAAATAATTATTGAGTAATTTACCACTAAGAAATCATAATTCTGTATTTTAAAAATCGGTTTAAGTCCAGCAAACTATTCCTTCAAATGGTTTGTATTCAAATCAATATTTGTTTACTATATTTAAGGTTTATCAAGTGACGAAGAGCACATGAGTTAAGATAATAAAGTTAACATTCTTATTTTTACATTCTTATATGAAAGGCTCAGCTCACTCATTGTGGTCAACTGCCTGAATTTGCCTTTGATCTCTCTAACCTTCCAAAAACCTCGCCAAATGATTGCCTAATAGTTGGTTTTCTCCCATGGCCCCACAGGGTTGTTAAGTGCTAAGAATGCACTTAACATCCCTATGTAATAAACATGGTCACCACTCACCCTTCAGATGGTAAAAATGCTAAAAAAAAAAATTTTAAATAAAAATTAATAATGCCCAGCCACTAGAAGCAATATTTTCCATTCTCCATTTTATTTCTGCACAACTGTATCAATTGATATTTTGTTTCTTAGTTTTAAAAGATCCATATACATATAAAATATAAAGATCAAATGAAACACCCTTTCTTTAAAATTAACTTTTTATCTTTTTTCTTTCTTTCATCAGGCTGCTTTCTTAGGGCCTTAATTGTTTCCAGTGAGATGTTAGTCCCTTGTGTATTACAGTCATGTGCTGCTTAAGGACAAGCATGCATTCTGAGAAATGTGTCCTAAGGCAATTTTGTTGTTGTGTGAACCTCAAAGAGTGCACTTACACAAACCTAGTGATACAGCCTACTACATACACATCCAGGCTGTATATTATAGCCTATTGCTCTGTAGGGGAGAAAAAAATTTTTTGTCTACCCTCTAGGTTCTTGGCTCAGACATTCCTGTAATAAAAGAAATTAACAGGAGAAAAAAAAAAACACACAAATGTTTAATGGCACGTATCCATAGGACATCCAGGGAAACCAAAATGGCCGAAGCCACCACCTTAAATACCATCTGCAGCTAGAGGCAAAAGAAGATGTTGGGGGTCAGGGGAGTCAGTTATGAAGGGTTACCAGGAAAAGCACAGTAAACAGGGATAAGGTTGTTATGCAAGTTTAAGTCCTGCATCTGCATTGATAAGGTCATCCCCTCTTCCTGGTATAGCAGGGAGGCACCCTTACAAATGGAAATTTCTTTTACAAATGTAATTGTCTTTTGTAAAGGGTTCTATTTCATTTATAGAGCTCCCTTTGTCTACTGCTTCTTAAAATTAACCAGTTTAAAATAAAATAATCCTTATGCAAGAGAGACATATTTCTGTGTAACAAATTCAGTTTCCCCACAGCTCTTAGGCTACAAACCTACTCAGCATATCATTATATTGAATATTGTTGGCAATTGCAACAGAGTGGTATTTGTGTAATGTAATGTAATGTAATGTGCTATGACAATACTATAACTATGACATCATCAGGTGATAGGAATAGTTCAGCTCCATTATAATCTTACTAGAGGCCCAGTGCACAAAAATTTGTGCACTCGGGGGGTCCCTCAGCCCGGCCTATGCCCTCTTGCAGTGTGGGACCCCTCGGAGGATCCACCCCAGTGGGGACACTCACCCCATGGAGGTTTGGCCAGCCTTGGTGAGGGGCTGATGGCTGTTTTCAAGCTGGCTACACCCCATTTAGGGTGGGGGTCCCCACTGGGGTGCCTGGCCAGTCTGGGTGAGGGGCTGAGGGCCATTTTAGGGTGGCCAAGCCCCCTGGTGATGTAAGCTCCCAGCCTCTCCTTTTTTTCTTTTTTTTTTTATTCTGGGATTTATTTACCTTCTATAATTGAAACTTTGTTGCCTTTAGCGGAGACCTGCGGAAAGCTTGGCTTCCTCCATCGCCAGGGGCAACCCACTCCTGCTCACTCCAGCTCCGTGGCCACGGCTGGCTGAAAGCAGGTATCTGGGGTTTATTTACCTTCTATAATTGAAACTGTTGCTTTCAGTGGAGCTCAGAGCTGGCCGAGGCAGGCAGGGAAGCTTGGCTTCCTCCATCACTGGAGCAAGCAAGCCTCCTGCTTGCTCCAGCTCCGTGGCTACCGGCCGCCAACTTGGTTGGGTTAATTTGCATATAGTTGCTCTGATTGGCTGGTGGGTGTGTCTAAAGGGGTAGCAAAGGTATGGTCAATTTGCATGTTAGTCTTTTATTAGTGTAGATGGGACTTCCATTGTGGTCTGTCTATGGCTGAAATGTGGTGCATAACTGTTTAAAGTATTTGTCTTCTGGCTGTTTGAAAGTTTCTTTTCAGCAGCTTGACTGAGCTGTGCTCAATGTATTTTGCTTTATATTTATTCTTGTTGATGTTCACTGAAATTTTATAATTTGTTATTAAGATGTCTAAGTTAATATTTTTTCAATGGAAAAAAATTTGTCCATTACTTCTTCAAATGTTTGTTTTCTTCCATACTCTCTCTCTTTTCTCCTTCTGGATCTCCCTTATACAAATACTAGTGGCCAGGTGCATGAATTTGTGCACATTGAAAGGGAATTAATTAGAAGAAATATTTTAATATAGCTATTCGTCCTTTCTCTATAATGGAAGTGTCAACCACACGTGTGCGATTGGCGCCAGTGAGAGCTTCATATGTATCATGCATGTGTGAGTCAACTTAGCCTTTTATATATGTAGAATCAGCTTGCTTAATTATACCTGCTTTCTGATTTAGCTGATTTTTTTTCCAGTCCAGTGAAGCATCCCAACTTCTCTTTCAGGTAATTGTCAGCAACACAAACAGTGGTAAATATCAACATGAAGCAGATTATTATTGTAGATCACACAGGGAGAACAAAGGATAAAATATTTAACTGCAGCAGTGTTTGACTATATTCTGTGCAGTGAGAAAACCTGAAGTCATTTTCAAGTTCCACCATTTCTTCTTTTCAGTTGGGTCAAGTTTCTAAGCTTTCTAAATCTCCATTTTCCAGCTAATGAAAAGAAAATAGGATTCCACCGAGTCTCCTATCTATCTACTCCAGGACTTCTGTGAGGATCAAATGAGATGAGGCATGGGAAAATGCTTCACAGACATTTGGTTATTAAAGTGTAAAGTGTTACCACCTGGCTATAAAGCAAGTCGTGTTCCTGGGCTGAAGAAACTGCAAGGAGGCTAGTCCCTAGGGAGAGGAAGCCAGGTGTTGCTAAATAACGTCATTATCCAGCACCCACAGCCACCATTTCTGGGTGGGGCTGGGCTGTGGGCCACATTTTAAACCATAGGGCAGGGGTGGGCAACTCCTGGCACGTGTGCCAAACATGGCACGCCAGTAACTTTTGCTGGCACGCAAAACCCTCTCTTATAATCTTCCATTTACAATTGTGAATCTTTGTTCTCAGTGATGAATTTTATTAAGTCTCATAATAGGAGTAGCCTAATGGATGAAACTAGTAGCTTGTGCATATCTCTGAAGGTCACAAAATATAAACCTGATGTAAAATCTCTGTCATCAATGATGCAGCAGCAAAAGTTCCACTGATAATATCAAACGGAGTCATAAAGTTTTCTGTCGGACTATCAGTGTACATGTATACATTTAAAAATAAATGTATTTTTCATCATCATATACTGTGTTTTTGTTGCTTGAATGAATTTTATTATTTCTTCAAGGTTCTTCACATATGTACACCTTAAGAGATATCAAGTAGGCGTAACATGTTCTCAAAAAATTGGGGTTGGCACGCAGAAGAATTTTGAGTCAGAGATTTTGCTGGTTTTGGCATGCACTCACAAAAAGGTTGCCCCCTCCTGCCATAGGGTCTCGGCAACATCAGCTGTGATTTGGTGGGTTGTTGCTTCAGGGTAGTGGTGGAGCCTGTGTCCCACTTTTGAGAAGCCAAGTGTTGTTTTGTGGACGCCAGGTCCACAGTGCTGTTTCTCTGTCAATGCCCAGTGCACGTCATGGCAGCTCCTGCATTGAGCATCTGTCCCCTGGTGGTTAGCGTGCGTCATAGCAACCGGTTGGACGGTCTGACACTTAGCATATTAGCCTTTTATATATATAGTTTAGGCCACTCAATAGCATTCTACAGATTAGTGAGACTCAAATTCATTTTTTCTTTCATTATTTTCTGCTGTTCAAATTAGATAATTTCTATTGATTTGCTTTAAGTTTAACAACCCTTTCTTCTGACAAGCTGTGCCTCTCCTAGAAAAGTTGTAATTTCTGTCAGTTGCCCCTCAAACCCTGTACTTAATTAGCACCAGACAAAGCTGCACCAAGTACCACTTTATCAGGCAAAGGGAATTTCTCAACCTTAGTGCAGACACAGTTAAGCCCCAGAATGACTGCTTGGTGACCTTACCCTCATTACAACAGTAAAACACACACCTGGGTGGAGATTTAACATGCTAATGAGACAGTCCATGTAGGAAGAAGTATGTAGTTCCACTGCACAGGTGCCAAAGAGTCCCCACCTCTAAATATTAGACTTCAGGCTCCTGCCTTTTAAAACTGTTCCCAGCTTTTGTTCTGGAAGCAGTAGCCATTTATTTCCCCATTGGACACTGTTTCCCTTGTGAGCACTATCTGTTTAATAAACCTTTGCCTGAGTCCTGATTCTGTGGTTACACTCTTGATTTCTATCGTGTGAGTTCCCAGGAACCCAGGGCACTGGTTAAACATCCAGTGAGATTTTCATTTTAGAATTTGTACTTTTCAGTTCTAAAATGATTGCTTTTTATAGTTTTCATTTTTATATTTATACTAATAAAAGAGTAATATGCTAATTAGTCTGGGAAACCTTCTGGAGACCTTCCAGATGTCCTTCTGAACAAAGCTGGGGGCTTGGCCAGCCTGCAAACGGCCCTTAGCCCCTTGCCCAGGCCCACTCTGCCCCCAGCAGGGACCCTCACCCCAATGGGGGTGTGGCCAGCCTGCAAACAGCCCTCAGCCCCTCGCCCAGGCCAGCCATGTCCCTTAGTGGGGACCCTCACCTTGATGGGGGTGTGGCAAGCCTACAAATGGCCATCAGCCCCTCGCCCAGGCCAGCCACGTCCCCCAGCAGGGACCCCCACCCCAAAGAGTGTGTGGCCAGCTTAAAAACGGCCCTCAGCCCCTTGCCCAGGCAGGCACCGCCCCCAGTGGGGACCCATACCCCGATGGGGGCGTGGCCAGCCTGCAAACCACCCCAGGCTCCTTGCCCAGGCTGGCTCTGCCCCCTAAGGGGACCCCTACCCTGATACGGGACCCCCTTCAGGGCAGACCAGCCGGCCCCCACCTGTGAACCAGGCCTCTATCTATGCTAATAAAAGGGTAATATGCTAATTAAACCAGAAGACCTTCTGGGAGACCTTCCAGATGTCCTTCCAGACAAAGCCATGGTGGCGGGGCCAAGGCAGAGGTGGTTAGGGGCGATCAGGCCAGGAGAGGAGGGCAGTTGGGTGTGATAAGGTCGGTGGGGGGGGGGCAGTTGGGGGTGAGCAGGCTGGCAGGGGTGGCCAGTTGGAGGCGAGCAGGCCAGCAGTGTGGGGCAGTTGGGGGCAAACAGGCCAGCAGTGGGAGGCATTTGGGGGCAATCAGTCCGGCAGGAGGGACCAGTTGGGGGTGAGAAGGCTGGCGGGGGGGTAGCTGGGGGTGTGCAGGCTGGCAGGCAGAGTGGTTAGGGGCAATCAGGCAGGCAGGCAGGTGAGCAGTTAGGAGCCAGCAGTCCTGGATTGCGAGAGGGATGTCCGACTGCCGGTTTAGGCCTGAGGGGCAGTCAGACATCCCCCAAGGGATCCCAGATTGGAGAGGGTGCAGGCGGGGCTGAGGGACAACCCCCCTGTACAAATTTCCTGCACTGGGCCACTAGTGTTTATATAAACATATATGTTTATATATGTTCTGATTTTTGATTCAATTATTTTCCATTGAAGAGTATTGATATTTTTCTAGCAGGCAGTTTAATTATAGGTTGGCCACCTGAAACTTACAGTACCTTGGTTTTATATTTAATTGGGGTGGGGTTGCTTTGGTTTACTCTTTGTTCTAGTTAATACTTCTGGTTCTCTGACATAATTTTTACTCCTAAAGTGTAGCCATCTGGGGTTTCAAAGTAGTTGTCCAATTTGTCCAATTTCTTTTCTTGGTTTGCTTCAAATTCCCAACTTTGTTGGCAAGTATTCTCTTCTAATTTTTTATTTTTCATTTTTTTTGGAACAGTTTGTGAAGAACTGGCATTAATTTTTTTTAATTTAGATTTTAGAGAGAGAAAAAGAAACATTGATTGGCTGCCTTCTGTACACACCCTGATGGGGATGGAACCCACAATCTGGGTATGTGCCCTGAATGGGAATCAAACCCAAGACCCTTCAGTGTATAAGACAACATTCCAACTAACTGAGCCACACTAGCCAGGGCTTGGTGCTAATTCTTAAAACATTCGGTAGAATTAACCAGTAAAATTATTTTGGCCTAGGCTTGCCTTTGTGGGACTATTATTTTTAAATTACTAATTCAATTTGTACTTGTTATAGGCTTTTTCAGATTTTCTGTTTCTTCTTGGGTCAGTTTCAATAGTTTGTTACTTTCTAGGGATTTTTCCATTTTATCAAGGTTATCTAATTTGTTGGCATACAATTGTTTGTATTATTCTTTATATTCCTTTTTATTTCTGTAAGGTTTATAGTGAGATTCCCTCTTCCTTCTTCATTCCCACTTTTATTGATTTAAGTCTTTTATTTTTGTACTAAGGCCCGGTGCATGAAATTCGTGCATGGGGGTGTCCCTCAGCCCAGCCTGCACCCTCTCCAATCCAGGAGCCCTCAGGGGATGTCCACAGGGATCAGGCTTAAACTAGCAGTCAGACATGCCTCTAGCAATCCTGGACTGCTGGCTCCTAACCACTTGCCTGCCAGCCTGCCTGATTGCCCCTAACCACCTCTGCCTCCCTGATCATCCCTAACTGCCTCTGCCTCGGCCCTGCACCTGGGACCCAGGCTTCCCTCCCTCTGGCCGGCCACAGGCACCCAGGACCCAGGCCGGCTTCCCCCAGGCAAGCTGCAGCCACAAGGGACTGTAGGCAGGTGGCTTCACCCAGGTCAACTGCAGGCGCTTAGGACCGCGGGGCGGGCAGCTTTTCTCCATCTCCCGGGCCGCAGGCGCTGGCACCTGGGACCGCGGGCAGCTTTGCCTGGGCCCAGCTTTGTCAGGAAGGACGTCTGGAAGGTCATCTGAAAGATGTCCAGTCTAATTAGCATACTACCCTTTTATTAGTATAGATGTCTAGCTAAAGACTTGTCTTTTCTGTCAATCTTTTCAAAGAATCAACTTTTGAGTTTCTTGATTTTTTCTAGTTTTCCTATTCTCTATTTCATTCATTTTCACTCTTTATTATTTCTTTTCTTCTGCTAGCATGGTGTTTAGTTTCTGCTTCTTTTTTTAGTTTCTTAAAGGGTAAGGATAGATTATGGATTGTTTCTGAATATCCACCATCACAATCCATAATCTATTCTTATCACCCACACACACCTTTTTTTTTCTTCTTTAAACCACTGGTTGCTTAGGAGTATGTTTTTCAATTTCCACATATTTGTAAATTTTCCAAATTTATTTCTGTTACTGATTTCTGATTTCATTCTGTTTTTGTCAGAAAATGTACTTTATATGATTTCTATCTTTTTTAAGTTCAAAAAGGCTTGTCTTATGACTTAAAATATAGCTTACCCTGGGTTATGTTCCATATGAACTTGAGGCGAATGTGTATCTTGTCTCTCTATATTTCACTACTCCATGATTCACCTCAAATACAAATTTACCTTCTTTAACACATAAGACTAGTCCCACCTATGAATTGTCCATTTGTTACTATGTCTTCCTAGCAACTACTTTCTCTTTTTCTGGTAATAACAGACCTACTTTTTTTCTTCATAATTCATTTTATTTACTCTGTCTTCAGTGATAAGACAGGGTTGTTGTTTTACCAAATAGGCATGCTAACCCTAGAATCAGAGTCACCACTGGCTTAGAAATGGTCATGTAACTCCAACCCAGGCAATGATAACCAACTCTTAGGCTTTTGTTAAAATTATTAGCTAGGAAGTACTAATAGGACCTATGTTGGTAGGATAAAGGTTGTGTAGAACATTGCCATCAATAGAATACCCAGTCATAGATGAACAAAACATACTGGGAAGAATTAGGGCAGGAAGCTGACTCCCAATAACATTGACTGAGAACTTGAATCTAGCCAGGTTAAAATATGGATCTATGCCCAAATTGACTTTACTTACTTGAATTAATGAATTCTCTTTATTTTTGCTTAAGCCCACTTGAGTTGTTTCTAAATACCCACCTCCACAAAGCTTTCTTTCATCTCTTGCTCATACTTCAGAGATATTGTTGAAGAGATTCTTATGTAGATGACAATTTGCAAGAGGTAATGTTATTGTCCTTCCCTCCTCTAAAGGTCTGTGATTGTTGGCGATAGCTTACAATATTCTCTGAAATAGCTTTCACAGTCTGTGATACAGTGTTCACACCTTCCACCACTATGTCAGTTTCTCATGGGTACAGTTTCCCAAGTGGTAAAATGCAGACAATCACAGTATCTACCTTAGGACTAAATTTGTGGGAACCTAGAGAGAAGGATTTTATGTAAACCATTTGGCATGGTGCCTAATAATACAAGTGGTCAGCATATATTAACTTTATCATTGGATCAGTGAAGACCAGTCTGGACTATAATAAAAAACACAGTGGTTACTTCAGATCCTAAAAACATTGTACACTATACTTTAGAATATATTATTTAATATCTGTATACAACCTGTTTATCTGTTCATATATCAAGTGGAAAATGCACAAGAACTTAATAAGCCTCTTATATTTTTATATAAATTTATTCCTTTTGTTTGTCTGTAAAGACCACCTAACTTTCATTTCTATCACTCTATCATGTAGCCAGAGTAAAAATATATGCAAAAATCATCATTTATAAATTCCTAATTTTATAGAAGAAATTTAAATTGAAATAATAACCACTATATGATGTTTCCTACCACAAAGAATCCACCTTAATCCTATATAATAAAAGCCTACTATGCAAATCGATGGAAGGGCAGAATGACAGGTGACTATGGAGTGCACTGACCACAAGGGGAAGACGCTCAATGCAGGAGCTGCCCCCTGGTGGTCAGTGCGCTCCCACAGGGGGAGTGCTGCTCAGCCAGAGGCCAGGCTCATGGCAGCGCTAAGGAGCAGCGCTAAGGAGCAACAAGCAGTGGGCAGTAAGGAGCGAGGTCCAGGCTGAGGGACCCTGCCCCCACCCCCAGTGCATAAATTTCATGCACCGAGCCTCAAGGGTATTTATAAGTGATAAAATTACTTGACTTGGCATATTTTATAATTTGTTTGGCAAAGTATATATGTCCTAAAAATCTATTCTAAATACTTGGAAAAATACATCAGGATTTTTAAAAAATCATAGCTCAATGTCCTTCATAATTCATAATCATCTTTCTAATGAACTAGTAGCTTGGTGCACGAAATTTGTGCACATTAAAAGGGAATTAATTGCCCTAACTGGTTTGGCTCAGTGGATAGAGCATCGGCCTGCAGACTCAAGGGTCCCGGGTTCCATTCCAGTCAAGGGCATGTACCTTGGTTGCGGGCACATCCCCAGTGGGGAGTGTGCATGAGGCAGCTGATCGATGTTTCTCTCTCATCGATGTTTCTAACTCTCTATCCCTCTCCCTTCCTCTCTGTAAAAAATCAATAAAATATATTTTTTAAGGGAATTAATTAGCAAACTGTCCACCTGTCGATTCCATGAGGAAAGGGGCTCCCTCCTCCCTCCTGTCAGAGTCCGGGGTACAGGAGAATGGGGTTCCTAGCTGGCAGGCCACTGACAGCAAGCTATCCAACAGCGGATTCTGTTAACAATGGGGCTCCCTCCTTTCTACTGTCAGGGTCTGGTTTGAAGGTCGGCCATGCCCCCTGTTGGGCCAGACCCAGAGTTCTACCACACTGTGGCCTCCACCTCAGCAACCCAGGACTGACTGCTGCTGGGCACTCCTGGTGCTCTGAGGGTGGGTTCTTCCCTCAGGCCACATGGGAAACAGCTGGGGAGGGCGCATCCCTTGGCAAAATGACCCAGGATTCAGTGGGTCCACACTCTGAGGGCAGGTTCCTGCCTTAAACCCTGCCCTCACCAGAAACAGCTCCAGGAAACAGCTCGGGGGAGGGCACAGCCGTTGCTAAGAAACCCCTGCAGGACTGACTTCTTTCCGTTTGGTCGAGTTTCTGGCTCGATGTTACACCCAAACAGCTCTGGGAAACAGCTCGGGGAGGGCGCAGCCCTTGGCAAAGCGACCCAGGATTCAGTGGGTCCACACTCCGAGGGCGGGTTTCTGCCTCAAACCCCTCCCTTGCCGGAAACAGCTCTGGGAAACAGCTAGGGGGAGGGCGCAGCCGTTGCCAAGACAACCCCTGCAGAACTGACTTCCTTCTGCTTGGTCGCGATTCTGATGGTCGTGATGAACAACACCCTTGTTTTTTATATAAGTAGATGAGCAACTTAAATTTAATTCTAAATCAAATTGTACATAAAATCTTTGAATTTTTCGCACTCCTTCATTTGGTGATATATTTTTGTTATTTATAAAGGGAAGCTAAACTTTTTCTGTCCAGGTATACTCAGCCAATAAATTCATATTTAATTTGAGAGTTGATATTCATCAAGTGTGAGGGTAAAATTCATTATGTCAATCATTAAGTCCATTGAAAGAGGTACCCTCAGTGAGCCTTACCAGGTTGCCGACTGACAGCACACTGCTGAACTGCTCCGTCATGGGATAGTGCTCCATGGCCATGAAGAGTGTATTTAAGACAATGCAGATGGTGATGGCCAGGTCAACAAATGGGTCCATCACAACCAGGTTGACGAGATGTTTCACTTTTAACCAGGGTTTACAGCAGTCCCAAATCAAACACAGGTTAGCAAATTTATACCAACACGGTGGGCATTTCTGCCTGGATTCTTCAAGTTCTGGAAGAAAAAATTTAGACTACTCATGAAAACTGCTTACTTTCTATTAAGCAGCCTTTGGTTTAAATTGAAAGTGATATTGGAAAAAAAATCTAAAGTTATTAAATGTGTTAATCTGATGATGGAGCAGGAAAACACTTATAATGGATTAGTTGTCATAGAAGGTACGGGCACAGAAAAGCTAGTAAACTTTCCAAATTCTTCTTGGCTAAGCAGAGTTTCCATGATTCTATCTGCAATATTAAACTGTCTGATATTTATCTTCAAAGCTATGAGAAATTATTAGGTGGGACTTGTATTAAGGATACTGAAAACTCATCCATGTTCCAGATAGAGCAAGATACACATATATTATCAAAGAATTACTCTCAAGAGATGTCCATAAAACCTTTATCAGTCATGCGGAATCTCAGTTTCTTGGATTACATATGTTTTGTGGGTCTTTCAATAAAATAGTTTTGTCAGTATCACCAGTCTTAGTAAAAAAGTTTCTAATTAAGCTTATTAGATACAGGCTATATATTAAGCTCTACAAGATTTGTTTTCTTAATTTAATTAGAGGGTATGAAAGAAGAGGAAATATCAACTCTAAGAAACTGGATCTTCACTATATAATAAATCCATGTTTCACAAAGTGGAAAAATGTAGAATTCATAAATTTTATTATATAGTTTTTATATTAAAATGTATAACTATTATACAAACCTATGATATAAAATTTCATGTTAAAATATGTTTATTTTTAAGTACTTTCTTTTCAAAAAGGACTTTAACTAAATAATGGGAAAAAGAGTTCAGAAATGCACAGGTTTTTAAGATGATACTCACAATACTGAAACTTGGTAAATATTGGAAAATAATTTTAGAAAGTTAGAAGTGGGAAATGATCTATTCCCTTCCTTTGGTAGGATGATCTCTTAATCAACTCTTCAGTGGAAACAGTATGCAGAACTTGTTTTCTGACAAAATCATTGTTGCATACCCTACTACCTGCTCTATTAAATGAGACCATCTCTTCTTAGTAGAGAGAAAGATTCTGTTTTCATTTGTGGCATCATTGACTCTGGTAAGACACTTTGGTATTACTACTGTGCCAACTGGAATATCCCTCTAAACTTGGTATAGTTTATTAGGAACTAAACTTTGTAAGGGAAGAAACAGATATGAAATAAACAATCACAACCACAGGTAATGATTTTTGTCCTGCTGATAAACATTCACTACTAACCAATGCTATAAAGTTTACCACTTCCCTAAAATAAATTAATTTCTTGGTGTGTTTTTTTTAACAGAATTCCATTAGCAGTGGATTCTTCAACTGTCTTTTTAGGTATTGAAATTCTTCCAGTGCACAGTTTGTTTATATTTCTTTTAACATGCAATTTTGTAAGCAATAAAGAATAGCTGAGTTGTAAATCAGAGGAAAAATATAAATATAATTATTATACACTATTTTGTAGTTATTTTTAAGATTCCCAAATAACCTTATGGTTATGCTGGAGATTAAAATATATTATCATTTACAGTAAATCACAAAAAAGAAACAAAGAAATCTCTTTGTGTACAGTCAGAGCAAGTCAGAGCAAATTTTTTTAAATGCTACCTGTCATTTATTAGATAAACAGAAGCAAACAGTAATTGTGCACTAAAAAAAGAAATAAATCAGAGACAAGTTCAAAAGTGGAAATTCAGCCGGTATTATTCATCTCGACTCCAGGAAAAAGTGTAGCAAAGCTGTTAAGATCTAAAGTAAAATTGTTCAATTATTCATGCCAAAAGAGGGAGAGTTTTCTATTTTGAAACAACAAAGCATTCAGGAGAGAACTACAGCCATCTCTCCATTATTCCTGTGTGAGTTATCCACACTGAGAATCATCGACAGCCCAGTTGAGACTTCTGCTCAATTCCTCAGGTGCTCCTAACTCACCCTCCCACTATCCCTCCCAAGGCTGTGACCAGGAGGCATTTCTATATGGCTTGGGATTTTGAAAAAGTGGAAAGGCAATTCATTTTTGCTCCTCTCCTATAGTTTCATGAACTAATAAGCTATTCATTACCCTGGACAATGGAGACTTGGCTGTAATTCAAAAGAAGGAAAACAAAAGTTGCCAGCCCAATCAACAAGCTGCTTCATAAAAAGGGAAAGTAAACTAAATCATAATTACACTTAGAAGAAAAGAACACGAAATAAACAGATTATGTCCTCCTAAGAAACCTTCCCTCCATTATTAGGAACAACAACAAAAGAGGCTATATAGAAAAGACAGCTCTGGTATACATAGGCATGCTAAGGATTGCTAACAACAAGCTTGGATCAATGCCACATTCAAGGTGTTTAGAAATCATTGAATAAAATGTAAGCTTTTTATTCTATACAGCCAATGAAAAACGAATAAAACTTAGACATTGTCTTTCACAAGAAAACACCATAAAGTCAAAAGCTCTGCAGATATTAAAACCAAACACTCAGTGTCCTGCTTCCTCAGTTACACTTATTTCCAGGACATCCTTTCCCCCTAAGTGGCCCCATGAGACACATTCCCATGGAGGGTGATCTGGGTGCACTCATTTTGAACCCTGTATCTGAATTAGTGGACAAGTTCGATCTTGTGGTGGATTGATGTTTTCTAAGTAATTTCTTACGTTAGCTCAAACTTAATGCTATCAGAAGTGCAAAGTAGGACTGTTGGTTTAGACTTACCCTGTCTCCTTCTCTGCTTCTTGCGTTAGGGAGCAGACATGCTGCTGACATCGGTAGCAGAACCACTGGCAGCTTCCTCTCAGTGGTTTTGCTATGGCAAGGAGCAGAAGACCAGAGAATCTTCAAAAGATTTACCTGGAGGGACAGGGAGGAGCAAGCTACTGGCAGCTGGGGGAGAAGAGGGAGTGCAAGCTAACGCAGGTGAGGTTGGGGGAGAATGGACTGAGTTTAATATTCCATAGAAATCAGTGAAAAGATTTCTGATACTGCATTAGGACATTACGAAAATTGGGTGTTGTAATGCTGACATGTCTGTGATCTAAATTGCCATCTGCACTCTGAGTTTCTTCTGGCTGTGACTTTTAGGTTTTTGGTACTGCTGTTAGTATCATGGGGTTTTTCCATTCAGACTGAAAAGTACTTATTCCAAGAGCCTATTGAATAATAAGTGAAACTATAACTAAAGATAAAGTCATGTGCACAACGTGTGCTCTCTCCCCTCCCTCTCTCATTCTTCTCTCATTCTTTATCTGTTTTTTCCTTTGACACATCTACACACACACACACACACACACACACACACACACACACACACATCTGGGGAGGGTGGAAAGGGCTGGATTATAAAAGAGAAAAGGAGAAAAGGGGAAAGGGGGATAAGGGAAGAGGATAGAATATATTTTATATGAAAGTATTTTCCAAATACTTGAAGTAGATATTCCAGTTCACTTACAGTATAGAAAGGCACAAACTTGTAAATGAACAAAAACAACAAAAACAAAACAATGAAGAATAATATTTATTGACTGACTTCTACATGCCAGGTACACAGGTGCTTCATATATGATGCCCCATTTAATCCTTATAACAACCTTATGCCTAAACATCATTATCCACATTTTATTGATGAAGAAACTAAAGTTTAGAGTCATAAACTAACACACTTAATACATGGCAGAACCAAGAACTGGTCACAGATCAAGTTGTCCACAAAATCTTTACTTTGGCTTCAGCAGAACCAGATTTCTAAACAATATGTTAACTACTCAGACATAATCTGCAGAGAAGGCTAATATAGTACTCTGGTCAGAGAGAGGCAAAAGTAGATTTATAAAAATTTGAAAACTTTGCTTCAAAGGGATTTATATCAAACCCTGATTTACAGTTTTCATTTACATTTCTGGTTAAATCAGAGGATTTTATAACCTGTTTCTCAAGCAGTTAATGCATTTCAAATGGATTAGCATCATTCTAAAAATAAGCATTTATCATTACACTCCTTTCAGTGTCATGTGCACAACACATTTCAATGATTCAGTATTTATTCTATGAAAGTAGTATTCCAAGTATACCTGCAGTTTGCAGTAGCTTCCTGGAGGCTAAATATAAAAATCTGTAATAGATGGAGGAATATATGTGTAGCAAAAGACATAATGATGATGTGGTATTAAGTCAGAAAGAATTTTCTTGGAATTTATGGACTTATTTTTTTTTCATCATTAACAAAGCACCACCAAGTAGCTATGCTGTAAGACCTTTGACATACCTTCCATGGTGTTGGTCAAAATACTTGCTAAACTCATTGCTCTTTGCCTTGCTGTAGGATCTTCCAAAAAATCCATGGAAACGTGATAAGAACTGGACCGTCTCTTCCTTATTTCTGTTTCAGTAGTCGTCCCCTAAAAATAAAATTTTAGATGAAATTATTATTCCTAAGGGCAGCAAAATTAAAAGCATTCCCATCACTTTTGCTACCTAACTAACTATTCACCATGCTTTCTCAGATGTGAACAGCTCATTAAGACATTGCTGAATCACCATTCTTGGGAAGTGTTTGAAAGTCCATCAGAGTCTCAGTTTTAAGGAATGCCTGGGTTTATCAAAATGGACATTTCTATTTCCCCCATTTTGGAGCTTTGGGCTGGAAGAACCATGCATACAATTGGATAGATACCTTTTTCGTATTTAATTCCACCTAGAACTTCAGACTGAAACATATGGTTCCTTGAATTACTCTCAGATTGAGTTATTAGATCTTTATAGACATATATTCATGTGATTTAGTGTAAAAAAAGAATTTTTAAGTTTCCCTAATATGTATCAATAATAGTTTCCTTAAAATGTGAATTCCACTGTAAAATGCTTATCCTATATAATAAAAAGCTAATATGCAAATCGACCGAACAGTGAAACGACCAGTCACTATGATACACACTGACCACCAGGGGACAGATGCTCAATGCAGGAGCTGCCCCCTGGTGGTCATTGCGCTCCCACAAGGGGAATTCCGCTCAGCCACGGCTAGTGAGTGCAGCGGCAGTGGCAGGAGCCTCTCCTGCCTCTGCAGAAGCTCTAAAGATGTCCGACAGTGGGCCTAAGCCATCAGTCGGACGTCCCCTGAGGGCTCCCAGACTGCAAGAGGTCACAGGCCGGGCTGAGTGACCCCCCAAGTGCATGAATTTTGTGCACTGGACTTCTAGTGTTAATTATAAACAGACTAGAGGCCTGATGCATGAAATTCATGCAAGAGTAGGCCTTACTTCCCCCGGCTGCTGGCACCGGCTTCCCTCTGGCACCTGGGACCCAGGCTTCCCTCATAGCCTCGACTTCATCCAGAAGGTCGTCCAGAAGGACGTCCAGTCTAATTAGCATGTCACACTTTTATTATTATATATAATATTTTCTAACATCCTTAATAATAAAGCTATTAGAACTAATCTACAACATTTTTACATTTACAAAAAAGACTCCATCCCCAAAACACCACATCCTTGGCATTGAAACTGTAGTTTAAGGCAGTAACACCAATTGGGGAGGGGAATGTCTTTGATTTCTAAGAATGGTATGATAATTTGGTACTTTTCTATTACAAAATAAGCTCACCAAAATTTCAACATGGGCAGAAATTTATTCCTACTTTAGAAGACCAAAAAATGAAGTTAAGTATCACAGAAAAAAAAAAGGGTAAAACAAGCATTTCAAATGCAGGTCTGAATGCCAATAATAAATAAGAAATCACTTTTAGTTCTCTAAAAATTTCCCTTATTTCTAAAATAACAATGTAAGTCATATTCATCTACTTTGACCTTATTGGGATATGAGTAACATTATTTTTAATCAACATACACATGTCTAATACATATATATTCAAAAACAAAGTTTCTACTCAATTTATACAGTTGACATGATGGTGATAAATATCCATGCAGGTCACCATACAATTAATTTTACAGCCAAAGGGGAGAAAAATGAATGAGAAAATAAATAACCCCTCTCTGAAACTAAAGCTCTTTAAATCAAAATGTTGCCGCTCAAAATTTAAAATATTTTGCCTGGTCAGAGAAAGGCAAAATTTTTAAAGAAAAAAAAATAGTGTTGCATAAAGGTCATATAGTTCCTTCTCCTCCATACAGAACTATATTGTGCAATAATCCCAGATTTGTCTAATTTTTAACGATGGATTCCAACACTTCTAATGATGTTACTGAGGGAATTCTTTAAGTTAAATTGTTTATGTTGAATTTATGTGTAAAGTTCAAGATATTGTGTACTCTGGAGGGTGTCATTTGCCTGCAGCTGTTTATGTTCTATTCTCATTTCCTCTCTGCAGCCTCTCAAAGCCAAGTTCTTCTGTCTGCACCTTCAGCTCAGGCTGCACCACAGTGCCTTGCCTCTCAGACACTGACTGACTGTGGGATTGAAGAATGGACATGAGGGAACTGGAAAAAAAGGGATCACACTAAGCTTTGTTTCAAACTGGCCGCAATTTGCCTTCAGAGATTTAGTCCATTCTTTCTGACAGGACAGGAGTTTTATGGTACATTGCTGATAAATGCTACTTTCTGACAGACTGACACTTTCTGTGCATGTATGCAGTAAAGCTGTGCACTTGTTTTTGTTGCCTCAATTAACAAGATCAGTGATACTCATACCTTATTATGTGTAAGAACCATGTGGGATGCTTTTCAAGGGAGAAGATTCCCTGACCTTGTTCTCCTCGATGTTTTGGTCTGAATAAGTCTGGATTAACTCAGGGATCTCCATTTTTTTCTTTAAACCACTTTATTGAAGACCAATTGAAATGTAAAAAGCTGTATATATTGAATGTATACAACTTGATGAGTTTAGGGATAGTATACAACCTGAACTATCACCACCATCAAGGCCATAATCATTTCCATCACTTTCCAAAGTTTCCTCCCACTGTCTTTATTGTTGCTGTTTTTGTTTGTTTGTTTTTTGTGGTAAAAACACACACACACCATTAGATCATACTTTTAGCAAAATTTCAGTGTATAATATACTATTGTTAATTCTAGGCACCATGCTATATACTAGATGTCCAGAACGTATTTATCTTACAAAACTGAATTTCTGTACCCTTTGACCATCAGACTCATAGAAGCAGAGAGGAGAATGGTGGTTGCCAGGTGTGGGGGGAGCGGAAATGAGAAATCTCCATTTTTAAGAAGCATCTCAGGAATTCTGATATAAGTAGTCTGAGGGTGAAGTATATTTTGAGAGATACTGGGTTAAACTGAAACTGTTTCCTTCTCCACTTCTTCTTTTCCATTTAAGAAAGTTAAAAGTATTCAATGGGAGGCAATATTTCAATATGGATACAAAGTCCGTTCAGTAGCCAGCATACCTGGGGTCAAATCTTAGCTCCACTGTACACAGGCCTCAATTTCATCCTCTGTAAAATGGGGATCATATTAGTAACTATATAAAGAATTTTTGTGAGGATTAAAGGAATTAGCACATGTGAAGTGTTCTGGACAGTGTCTGGTATATAGTTAGCCATGATTATTTTTAAAGGGAAGTTTGAATTCTTCCTGGTTCCTTCAGTACAAAGTTCTACTTTTTCATGATTTGACTTGACTCCAGGATACTTGGACATTTATCACCGAGAAAGTGGTGGAAAGAGGCCATGAGGAAAAAAGTGAAGAAGATCAATGGCTATTTCTATAACGCAAAGTAAGAAGCTCCTCTCTTAGGTGACTAAAGGCTCACTCCATATGATCTCAAGCCTAAAGAGCTTGTCTAACTATAACAAATGGAATTGTGTAAAAATTAATAATGCAAAGATTTTACTATAATTCAGCAAACTATAAAATACAATCAAATGACATTGCTAGAATATTTTTATATTGGCAAATGAAATCTTATTTAATAACAAAGTTATGTTTTACAAAGGAAATGTCAATAACATATCCCTATAAATGTCTGGTATTTAATTGAAACTCTTTTCCCTAGGCCTTTGAAATACAGACTCAGGCCCGGCTGGCATAGCTCAGTGGTTGAGCATCAACCTATGAATCAGGAAGTCACAATTTGATTCCTGGTCAGGGCTCAGTCCCAGTGTGGGGCATGAAGGAGGCAACCGATCAATGATTCTCTCTCATCATTGATGTTTCTATCGCTCTCTCCCTCTCCTTTCCTCTCTGAAATCAAATATCTATATCTATATCTATATCTATATCTCTATCTCTATCTATCTATCTATCTATCTATCTATCTATCTATCTATCTATCGAAATACTCCAGCCTACTCCCTTCCCAACAGATGCTGTTTTCATGGGCCTCACCTCTGGCAGAAGTTGTCCAGCAGGAGAGGTGAGAGCTGAAGGGCCCCCCACTAGGGAGACCACTCCGTTGCAATCAACTGCGCTGTGCATCTTCCCATTCATGGGCAGAATGGGGAGCACCCTGGAGGCACGGCTGGCCTGGCTGACGTTGCTATGGCGCCGCTCCCCATGTCTGTGTGGTACAAACAGAGAGTCTCTTCTGCTGTCGTTGTCTTCAAACGTGCTGTGCTCGTCATCAGCAAAGTCATTCTCGGAGCCAATATCCTTTGCTCGGCCTCTGAAGCTGAAAAGGCTTGCTCTACTGTTGCGTCTTGGAGAGAAAAGGGAGCCACGGATGCTCAGTAAAGACTATGGGCAACAAGAGGGGAGACAGAAAACAGATGAACAGAAGTAAAAGCTGGCATCCTGAGCAATATGAGACTGGGTTCCTTGTTTCAGAATTGTTGACCTACATACAGATAAGTCCTTAGACAGGGGGAACCAAAGGCTCCTGCTGTAATTGCTGGGGGTCTGGAACTCTCTATTAGGTTCACCTCTTTAATTTTTCTTTCCCTTTTCTCCTTTCCTTCCTTTTTCATTTTCTGCCTTTTTTTTAACTTTATCCATGCCTTAAGATAGTCACAAGTACCCCTCAGCATTGTTTAGTCCCAAAATTGGCACCCAAAAGTGAAATTTTTGCTAGACTTCTCTCTAGAACAGCGGTTCTCAACTTGTGGGGCGAGATCCCTTTGGCGGTCGAACGACCCTTTCACAGGGTTCGTCTAAGACCATCCTGCATATCAGATATTTACATTACGATTCATAACAGTAGCAACATTACAGTTATGAAGTAGCAACAAAAATAATTTTATGGTTGGGTCACAACATGAGGAACTGTATTTAAAGGGCCAGAAGGTTGAGAACCACTGCTCTAGAAGCTCATCTGATTTAATAATCCAATGGAAAGCAACTAAATACACACCTACTTTTAGACCTTTCAAAGCCAAAAATAAGGGCTCACTAGTGACCACACCCTGATGCAGCTCTTACCACAGAGGAAAATAAAATTCATGCTAGTAGGTCTGTTTAATTATAGCACAAGGAGATGCTTCCTCCCTGCTCTTTGCATATTTTATAATGTCTTCATGAATAAGATTAAACAAATCAAGCTGAAAGGACTGTATGACTCATTCCCTGATTTTCACTCTTCTTAAGCAAGCTGAAGAGCACCATATTTACAAAAACCTGGTTTTCACTAGGTATCTGGTCACAGTCATTTAACAATTGTCTAAGTGCCTACATTGTCTCTGCCATTGTGCAGTTTACCTTGATTCTTTAGCTCAGCAGCATTGAGTGCAATGAATCACTTCCTGTTTATTTCTAGTGTACTTTTATAATTTTCTTGTAGTGAACATTTATTTTTGCTTGTCCAATATCTATTTCTTCTTCTTCTGTTGTCAGTATCCTGATTATCTTTGAAAATAAGCCTCAGGAAAAACCGTAACCCAGGCATAGCCAATGGGTATATTCTGTTCCCCCGGACGTAGAGAATGGATTAAAGATGGTCCATTGACAGCCACCTCTTTCTGTTATAATTGTTGGACAAGAGGTGCATTTTAAATTAGGGTTGGTAAAAATCTATAATAATAAAAGCATAATATGCTAATTAGACCAGACAGCCGAATGACCTTCCAGATGTCCTTCCGGACAAAGCCGGGGCTGCGAGGGCCGAGCCCCTTGCATGAATTTTGTGCATCAGGCCTCTAGTATTGATTATACGTGTAGAGCTGCAGGAGGCATCTTGCCACTATATTGGAAGAACCTGGACTGAGATCTGGAGAAGACAGTACTGAAAAATGTTATATCTGTGAGCAAAATTTGAAGAAAGGAGGAAGACAAATGCCAGGTTATTTCACTGACATGTGGAATCTAAAAAACAAAATACACGAAAAAGCAGAACAAAAACAGACTCATAGGTATAGAGAACATTTTGATGGTTGCCAGAAAGGATGGGGATTGAGAGGATGGGTGGAAAAGGGCAAGGGATTAAGAGGTACAAATTGGTAATTACAGAATAGTTACGGGAATGTAAAGTTCAGAATAAAGAATATAGTCAATAATTTTACAATAAATATATATGGTGTCAGATGGGTACTAGATTTTTTATCAGGTGATTGGTTTCTAAGTTATATAAATGTCTAATCATAGGGTTGTATACCTGAAATTAACATAATATTGTATGTGAACTGTAACTGAAAAAAAATCCACTCTTCAAATGAAGTTTGCACGTGGATGGAAACAACTGCACAGATGGTCTGAGAGAGTCCCCAATTCACCACTGGGAACCTTCCACTCAGAAAACCCACGTTTCATTGAGCTCAGGCCTAGTAGCTAAGAAGAGATGGGAAACATCTGCTGATAATTCCTCATGTGGAAAGTTGCCACAAGATGTTTGAGTCTTTAATGAAACCTCAAAACTACAAGCCTTCTCATGCCCAGTGGAATCTATGCTCTAAAAATGCTTTCCTGGGATCCCAAATTTGTGTGGAAGAAAAAGGGACTCTATGGAAAGGAACCTCACAGGATGATCTGGTCATAAATTCCTAACAGGGAAGGTCATGGTGCGTAGTCACACCCCATGCATATAACTGCTTTGATAAAAGGTATGTCTTTGCCTTAAGCAAGCCCTGTGCATTGTTTCTGTGCATTTAGGTTAACACACTTTTGAAATGGCTCCCTTCGGCCCCCTCTTCCCAGTACCGGATCATCCTTTCAGATCCCTCCTTCTAAATCGTGATAGCACAGAGCGTAAACTTAATTAATTTATAATCTGATCCCCCACCTTGCTTTCTCCCACCTTCATGTGATCTTCCTTACGTTCCCTCCTTAATTCAAATGCACAAGAGAAATTGCAAAACTGTTATTCTCGGGAGCATGTGAGATCCTGCTTCCCCCCATGTGTCCTCAGTTTGGCTCAAACAAACTCTTACAAAAGAATTCTCTGCTGGTTTGAACGTTTCTTACATCAACGGTTGTAAAATTCACAAATTCTCTGAGGTCATAATCACAACACTTGAGGATCATGACCATTCTGAAAGCATTGTGCCATCCAAGGGGGCGGGGGGGAGGCAGTTTTATCTCTGCCAAACCCTGGCATATCTTTACAAGATCGTTTGTAATGAAAATGCACTTTATGTCATCTCATATTTTTACCTGGTGTGGAGAAGAAAACCTCTTTTCATATGTCAGCCTGCTTCCTTCTAAGGAAAAACGGAACCCTTTTCTTCGAATGCTGTCTTCAGATTCAGACTTGCAGACTCTGTCTTCCTTCTCTTCTTCTCCAGATTGTTCTTTCTGTTTCTTTTTCTTCCTTCTGTTTTTCAGCTCTTTTTCACTCTTGGAGCTCAACTTGGATGCTACTGAAGAACTCTCTGAGAAAACTCCTAACCCGCCTGCTCCACTGAAGTCTCTGGATTCAGCAGATGTTGCTGCAACTGCTGCCTAGAAGGGCACAGAGTACACGTTAGTTGCACACAAACTTTGGGGAATATCTCCCCATGTTACTGTTTAACTTACCTTTAGTATCATTCTGGGACATATTTTGGAAAATAATATATTGCCATCAAACCAATTAAAGAATTAAAGTGAACAGACCCGTGGAAGATGAAACATGTGACTGATGAAAACCTCATACTATACTTTCTGATTCTCTAATAATAGGAACAAGGCACGTGAATGCCATAGCAATATTTTTTTCTGATTTAAATAGTATCTTAAGGAGCAACGATTTTAAGAATTAAAGTTTCCTGTTTTAACCTGATCCATCACACTTTCGTTTGACAACGATTTTTAAGGCCAGTCTAAATCACTGCATTTAATTCAGTCAAGTATTGTATTGTTTTATTTTAATGAACTCCTCCCCTCTTTGACTAAATTAAGTATTGCACTAAGAAATGCACAACAAAAACATATTACAGATTATATACAAGGAAATCCCAGACCATGTCATCTGAATGAATTTATACATTACAATAGCAGTTTCCTGGAAAGATGCAATGTTCATTGTTGTTGCTGCTACCCCAGTATGTTTTTATTTATCTCACCTTTATTCTGTATTCAGTGTTAAAAGAGAACTATACCCAAGGTCCAAGAAAAGCCAGAAATAGGCAATTAAGTTAGTTAATGTCATTAAGTCAAGCAAATATAATTAGGGAAATTCTTGCCTTTTTTGGAAGCTTCATCAAGTACAAATTAAAGGATTTATGGGGAGAAGGCAGAGGATGTAGCAATTTACTATGTTCACACAGCAGTGTTTCCCTTATGCAGTCCACAAACTTGCATTTAAATACTCTTCAAATGGAAAATAAATATTAAATAGGTATCTGTCTTTCCAGACTCTAGAAAATAATCTTCCCAGTTTGACTCCGGTTTCCTGACCTTTCCCATGTTTAGTGACACTAATGAAGAAGCAGCTATAACTGAATTCCTCTTCAGAAGCTTAAGGAAAGACTTTGATTGAAGGCATGTTAGTCTAATTACTTAGTGAGTTTGAACAAATGAGGGGTCACAAGGGAGAGAAAGATGTCAATAAGGCAACTATAAATCTCCACATTTTGATGTCATTAGTATTGACAGTAATTTTCAAAATAAAATAATAATCTCCTAATAACCAAACAGGCTTCTAGCACTTACCAAGCACACATGACATGTTTCAAATATCAATGTAACCACTGCTGATTTTGTTTCTCTTCACTTCATGCCACTTGACTTCACTGGTTGGGATAGAGAATTGAGATTAACAAACACAAAAGAGCTCAATGTTTGCTAACTATACCTGAGCTTCTTCTTGTTGTTTTCTTAGCTGTTCAAGCATCTGCTGAAATTCAGCCTCTTTCTGCTCTGCCTCTTCCATGGTGGCCTGATTCTGTTCCTCATAGGCCATGGCCACCACAGCCAGGATCAAATTTATCAGGTAGAAGGAGCCCAAGAAGATGACCAGCACAAAAAAGATCATGTATGTTTTCCCAGCAGCACGCAGTGTCTACGAAATGGAAGAGATATTTTATTAAAAATGATATGGGATGTTACGAGCTCACACTCTACGTAATAAAGTATTCTACAGCAGTTCTGATCTCAGTATTTCATGCTTCTCAGAAGAGTCATTTTTTTCTGTTCTCACCAGTTGATAAAGGTTTTCCCAGAAGTCTTGTGTCATAAGACGAAATAAGGACAGGAAGGCCCAGCTAAAGGTGTCAAAGCTCGTGTAGCCATAGTTGGGGTTGCGACCAGCCTTCACACAGATGTATCCTTCCGGGCACTGGCTGAAATTAGGTTCAAGCGAAGAGAGGAAGTCAGTAGCTGCCAGTCTGCTGGCTGTCTTTCTGGACTGACAGATGCCAATGCCTATTTTATACAACACTAAGGAAAGCAGATTTCTCTCACTTTACCCAGCACTTAACTCAGCACCCTTGGATGGATTTACATAATAACAGAATCTGCTAAGTTTATTTGTGAATTCCTATGTGATTCACCATTGCCATTGTTATATTTATCACATCTCCATTTATCAAAGCAATCATGTTATGATTAATATCTCTGGGGACTTGTGGACATAAAGAGAAAAAGAAGTCTACAGAGACAAAATAAACACTCACTGAAAATATCTAGAGGCAGAAATGTGTGTGTGAGAAAAGGAGTGAGGAAAAGGTTGGTGGGGAGAGGTTGAGAGGAGGAAATGGCTCTGCATAGTGAAGATGTCATATGACTCACATGACCTTGATGATCAAGCTGACCTGGGCTCTTCATTGTGCCTGATGTTTCTGGGCTGCATGATCGGGGGCAGGTTTCCTAACCTGGCTCAGCTTTGGGCACTTCATATATAAGAAGGGCCTAATGACAGAACCCGCCTTACAAATGGACAGGCATTGAATAGGATAGTGTATGTATAGCATTCAGTACAGTACAGACAAGGAATTCAAGGCAGTCTGTTTTACTGATCCCTGGGATCTGAAAATAAAGGCAGTGCAATCTTTATCATATGAGTCAAACGCAAAGTCTGCAACCATTGAGAGTTTTGCTACAGGTATCAGTTACTAATGTCCACAATATCATGTCCCATAGAAAGAACAATGAAAAGTTCTTATTGAGTGCGATAGTAGCTGTACATTCACTAACCCATTTAATTCTTTACAGTCACCCTCCTATTACACCCCTTTATTACCTAAGGAAACTATAAGGCAAGGAGAAGTGCCTTTATATGTTAGAGTCAGGGTTTGAATCCATGCAAACTTGCCAGTCTATGCTCTTTACCACTTTGCTAAAATAATCTGGGACATACACTCACCATGCCTCAGGTAATGACTTTATCTTCAGATATTGTACCCTTTAAGTTATGGAGACCATATTAGCATAGTAGATAAAATATCACACTTATAAAAGTACATACTTTTAAATTCTATTAACTTAAGCTTCTATTAACTGCTTTTCTATTTTTCATCGAACTAATTTGGAAGGTCACCTGCTATTTAGTATGGAAAAGTAATTGCTGCATATGAGTGTGTGAAAGAAGTGAGAATCTACACTTATCCCAGCTATTTTGAGAGTCAGCGTGAAGTTGAATTTATGGAGAGTTTTGAATGAGGAGAGAACAGGGGCAAGGTGGGTGGGAGGTGGCAGATTATTGAGGTGGATAGAGCAGGTGGACTGAAACTCAATATGAAATATCACTTACCCTGCATCTGAGCTGTTGCCACAAAGCAGAGCATCATTTTGCCCTTCCAAGAAATAAAAGTGACCTATTTAAAGAGTGAGGAATAGAAAGAATCATTAAAAAGCCCTCAAAGCATTTCTGTCATTCTGCCTAGATAATAAAGCTTACAATGTTTCAACTATAACAAAATAAATAAAATAATAAATATGTATATGACAATGAAAATATTTTAATAATAATTGAATACTAAAATATATCAAAATATAACATTGTAAATTAAACAAATGTTAAAAAATCTGTTTTTAAAAAATTTGCAGGGAATAATTATGCTAAGATTCTCATATCAGAATTTACTCTAAATATAAACCCAAATTATTTGAGGTACTTCAAAAAGAGCTGCCAAATTAAGGCTGTGTTCTTGGCAAAAAAAAAGAAAGAGAGAGACGGGGGAGGGAGAGAGAGGTAAGCTTTGTTGCTTCTAAATGTTTTCATGCAAATAAAATTTTACTTTACAAATACGTTTTGCCTGGACTCCAAACAGATACAGATATTTTTCTCCCACCCATTTTAAGTTAATTTCCTTTGAAAAGTGGGCTTAGAAATTTGCTCTTTCTATGATACTGTAAATAAGTGTTTTACTTTGTATTTTGGCTTGATTACTATCTTTCAAATGACCAAAATAAACTTCTTTCTCTGGAGATATACATTTTCTAAATATATCTAGCTCTTATTCTTATGGAACACCTTACATATAACTTCAATAAATTGCAAAGATGATCTCAAAAAACATACACATACATAAACAGAAGTATTTATATACTTACATATAAACACACACATGCACCCATTAAAACACACACACATACACAAATAACGAACAAAAACTTATTATGATTGTTTTTAGGAATACTTAGTCCGTATTCAAGAAATATCATAATATATTATGCAGGAAAATATGGGTCACTGTTTTTCAAACAAAACAACAAAAAAGTCTTAATCCTTACCTCACAACATATATTAAAAACTAATTCTATATTTTTAAAGATTTATAAACAAGTCCATTAATCTGATATAAAGGACATATGGGGTTTTTAATGTAGAATATGGAGGTGGCTGCTTTACATGTAGACTACCTAAGTGAATTTTTATTATCTCCAAATCAAAATTTTTTTCTAAACTAAAATATAGAAAAGGATTTAAAAATTTAATGGTACCATTGCCAAAAATATCATAATCCCTTGGGCATCAAAAACAAGTAATAAGATGAAAAAGAAGCTGGATAATATATTTGCCAAAAATGTTAATATTCTTGATAAAATAAGAGTGCATATGAATTTTGTAAATATACTATCACCTGATGGAATAATGGGTAAAAATATCAAAAGATAATTCACATTATATAAAATATGATACTAATAAACGTATCTTTTAAATTCTACTGCATAAATAGTTAGGAACAAGAGGATACACTTATCCTTCTATCAAAAGATTTTAAATATGGTAATAACAATATTAGTGAGTGGTCTGATCTCTCTGAAGAGCAATTTGACAATGTCTCCATAGCCTTAATCTGGTCGTATTCTTGAACCAAAAATATTCCATTAATGAAAATCCACCTGAAGGAAACAATTAGAGATAGAGGAAATATTTATGTGCAAAGATTATCATTGTGCTATTATTATATCAATAAATGGAAAACCTGACAAATAATAAAATAATTTGTTTTATTTATTCAGTTATCCAATGAATCTTAATCTCCCCATTATAATCTTCATAAGAACATTAAAATATTATTAATACATTATTAATGTTAAAATATTAATATAGTGTGAGAAAGGATAACATTTCATATGGTTCTAAAAACCATAAAGGTTTTAGAATTAGTGTGCCAGTGGAGTTTTAATAATCAAGGGATCAATGGAAATTGTTTAGCTAATTGTACATGGAGAGGATGAGACTTTAAAACCAAATGATGGAGGGGATGGCTTCAATGGTAAGAAATTATATTTCAGCAGTAATTCAAACTACTAATTTATTTAAGATGATTAAAAACCTCTGATCCGTGCCTACCAAATAAACACAGCTTAATGTGGTATTGCTTTCAACACTGATTTAGGAAAAGATAACACACATTCAAATGATAACTTTTACCATGTTGATTGACAGATAAGAAAAAAGATATCTAATTTCTGCCTCACATGTACCGATCTATCTTAAATTGATCTGGTCATTTGTTTCACATAAAAATTGAGGCAATTTCCATTATGTGTATTTTTTAATAATTAAATGACTAAACAACTTCATGGATAAAAGAGTATAGCTTACTTTCATCCTCAATATAGTCATCCCAGTTAAAGGTGCTCACTGTCCTATTGAAAGCGGTACCGTTCCCATCCAATGAATAATTAAAGAAGGAAGTGATGTTTATTTCAAAGGAAGAATTATCTGGGGGCCATTGCAAACATTTATTCCGCAGGTTGCCCATAAACAGCTGTAGTCCTATTAATGCAAACACGCTCAGACAGAACACAGTCAGGATCATGACGTCAGAGAGCTTCTTCACCGACTGGATCAGGGCCCCCACGATGGTCTTCAGGCCTGAAAATAAAATCGGAGGGGGAAATTTAAATGTACTATTTAACAGCTACTTGACTGACAAAAACATCATGAGCTTGTCCTGGAAAATAAAGATGTCATGCAGAATGCCAAGAATATTACTTTAATGTTTGTGATTGAATAACATTTTCATGAAAAGCCTGCTAGCTGGTGAAAATGAATGGAAGCAGAACTTGTATGTTCATTAGAAAACTGAATGGAAATGAACCAAAGTGTATTTCCAAACACTCCTTAGAGCAGAAAAATGATTTTGCTATTCATGCTTAAACATTAACCTTGTGTAAATAGTTTGCTTTTATTTGCAGATGTCTTACTCCCTTACCTCTTAGTGATTTTTGAAAAAAAAATCTATATGAATAGAGTAGTAATAAACCTTTAAATGACTAAATTATGAGGTTATATTTTTGCGAATTCTATAAGCTTTAGTATGGGTTAAAAAAGGAAGACATCTGAAAACTGAGCCTCATGCAACACTCATGCTATCCCTTGCTCTTTCATTTGCCTGCAGGTAAGAAAATTACCAGTTTTTGACCTAAGTGGTTCAATTTGCATCAGTTCGAATTTCTCATAGTTTAGCTTCTATGCGGAAAGCTTGATGTTATAGGATGCAGACCATGTAGCCTGTTACTGCAAATGCCTCATGCAAAAACTTGTTAAACTCAAAGGCTGATTTAGAACAGTTTTAAAGAAAGCAACTAGTAAAAGCAAAGAATCAAGTCCATCCAAAATATGGTGTGTGATTCTTGCTTTATTACAGATTTACCAGTATTTGCAATAGGTGACAAGCAATAAGGCTTATGCACAAATGCAGCTAAACTCAGCCAATGCACCAATGCAGCTAAACTCAGCCTCGGTGTTTAACCCAGCTCTCACCTGGAATGACTGAAATTGTTTTCAATGCTCGGAGAACTCTGAATGTTCTCAACGCTGAGACATTACCCAGGTCCACAAACTCTGTCACATATCTGCAGTAGGGAGTTCACACACAAACACAATGACAAAACACAAGAAACAGTTGGAGATATAAGGGGCCTACCACCTTATACCAGTTTCTTCTTACCTGGGATTACAGAAATAGTTTTCAAAGCTCTCAAGACTCTGAAAGTTCGAAGAGCTGAAACATTGCCTAGGTTTACAAATTCTGTTATATACCTGTAGAATTAAATCAGAGTTATTCAGAATTTAGGGAAATCTAAGTCTATGTTGGTCTTACATCAAGACCTTTTCAACTTCAATGAGTGTTGCCATTAGATTTCCCAATTAAGAGAAAAATGGCATTGTCATCAATCATCTCTGTTACTTGGGAAACTACTATTTTACAGTGTTAATTGAAACCAAAACCATATAATTAAATATGATAGCCCTTAATTTCTCCAAAGTACATAATTTAATTGGAAGAAAAATATTCTGAATTCGCATGATAACTATGAAAAATGTTTGATCTGACAAGGGAAGCCGCCAAGGACAAATACAGTGTAGGCTTCCATCAATGATTTATTCTTCCAGCTTGGAAAATGTATTAAAATACTTACGCAAAAGTAATGACTGTGAAATCCAACCAATTCCATGGGTCCCGTAGAAATGTGAAATCTTCTAAACAAAAGCCCCTTGCAAGTATTTTTACAAGTGATTCAAAAGTATAAATTCCTGTAAAGGTGTACCTGAGAAAAAATAGCCAAGCCCACATTAAAGATATAGTAGTGATTTACATGTACATATCTCAAAAGGGACTTACACAACACAAGTTAGAGGCTTCTATATGGGTCTATGTCTGTCTCCCTAAAATGTAGAGTGTAGGTAAGATTTAAGGCAGGAAAAAATATTACATTTTGAAAGACATTCTCTTTGATTGTAACTAAATAAACACTGTACTTGCTACATCAATTTGAAGGCCAAATAATAAGATTCTGTATGAAGATATTATATAATAAACTGGCATTTGGTCTGATTGAAGCAATTAGGTAATAATCCAAGAAATGAATGAAGCATTGGTGTTCAATAAAATATGCATTATTAAGATACATGAAATATATACTAATAAAACATAGAAAGGTAATAGCCATGAGAAAATGAATATACAGTCTAGGTATAATTATATAGGTATAAAATTTATTATTGAATATTAGTAATCACTGATCTTCAAAAGTGTGAGACTCACAAGGAAGATAAAGGGCTACAAATATTGGCTGTCAGACCAGTTCAATAATTTGAGCTACTGAGTGAACCACCACTGCAAACTTGGTCCTAGAGGAAGTTATTGCTTGAAATGAACTTGAGTCATTGTCACTAACATAATTGGAGGAGCCAGTATGATTTGTTAAGGAAGCTGAAGTCTCAAGCTGTTCAATGCACAGTTTGAAATACAAAAGGATGAGAATATTGAGAGAGAGATTTAATTTTCTACTTACTCCACATTCTTTGTCCAGTCTGGAGGATTACTCATTGTCATAAATACACAGTTGGTAAGAATGGTGCACATAATGAGCACATTGAATAAAGTAGAATATCGTCAAGGAAGACAAAGTTCAATGGAAAATCTCACTTTCATGCATTACCATGTCTTTCACTACCATGAAGTTTAGAACTTTTAAGACCTTATGCTTTTATTATTGAAGTTTGTTCTTTCTATTTCTGTCATTCAACAACCCCATAGCTAGGCCATGCCGCGTCAAGTCATTAACTATTTTGAGGCTACTGTGGTGCTTTTTAGTAATTAAAAAGATTGAATGCAAAGCAATGGGTTCATTAGCAAATAATTCAACAATTTAACGTTTTTCAATGACAGACCCGACTCACTCAACCACTGCTGCATGATCAGCATGTATGTAAATCATGACAAAAAAATTCAGAATCCAAGTAATTAATTAAATGCATTGTATCTCCATTCTAAGGGTCACTCTAGTGGAATGTCTTTAATAAGATCATTTCTAAGTGGAGTATATAATATACTGTAATTGGTTATAATATTCTGAACAGCAAGAGAAAATGGGTGATATCAGTTTTGGCATTTCTTGGATTTGTAACTGCGGCCAAATTGCTTGTTAATTTTTCTGAGCCTTGGTTCACTTCACCATAAAAGTAAGAAAAAGTAACTATTTTACAGGATTTCTGTGAGGATCTAATTATTTAAAATATGTTAAAGCTATTACACTTAATGTGTTTGATATATAGTAAATGCTCAATAAATTGCTTTTCTAACTTCCTGAATTGTAAATAACATTACTCATAAAAAATGTCTACTTTGCTTCACTCTACCCTTACTTTGCTTTTGTAGACAGAGCCAATGATCTTCAGTTTCCTGAAAAATAACAAAACTCGTTAAGAAAATATTTGGTAATCAGATAATGAAATTACTTTCTTTTATATTTAATAAAAAGCACGAGGATTCAGTTGCAATTATGAAAACAACAACCTTTACCAATGTAAACTTAGACACAACTATAAATATGCCAGAGAATACATCGATGCTATTCATAACCCTTCTCACTCTTTATTTTAATTATAAATTTTCACATTATGTACTTGAACAAAATATCAACATGATTTATGTGTGGTAAAATAGAACAGTGAGTAGCCAATGTTTCACTAAACTATAAAGGAAGTTTCTTTGCATCTACAACTGGCTTTAGTCAAAGAAATGATTGATTTCTTATTTTTACTAGTAGCAATATATTATTGCACATGTTTAATTCTCAGCTTGTCCAAAGGCACCCACATGGAAACAACCATAAGTGAATGATGTGGATCCGCCACTTGAGGGCGCTACAAACCAGGGAACACACACAAACACCATTTCAAAGAAGACACATAGTTTTCCTTTATTGCAGAAAACAAACAAAAAATAAGGTAAAATTAAAGATGATTTGCTGTTAGTGTATAAAACTCTCCTTGGCAGATTAGCACCATTCTGAATGCTTGGTTCCCAACCTCAAGGGCCCTCAATATAGTCCTGAATTTCTTCACTTAGCTCCATTTCTTACTCTCTGCAAAGACAATTTCAAATATTCTCTACTCTACTCTGATTTCCAACCTTCTTCTTTTTTCCCTCCCACCTGAAGCTGATAACCTTATTTCCTACTTCACTGAGAGAAGAGATAATATCAGTCTGCCATATCTCTACTCCTCACCCCCAAATGTACAAACCTTCTGTAGTGGGACCTATCATTTCTCCTTCCTGTTTCAATGGGGGAAGTTTTCAATTCCTCCATCCATACTCTGGACACCTTCTACTTTTCCCAGAATACTTCATAATTCTCTTTCTTCTCTTATATTACTATCTTCCACTCTATTGGACTCTTTCTGTCAACATAAACTTGCTTATGACTCTCCTGTCTTGGGGAGAAAGAAGTGAGAATCCTTTTCTATAACCCACAATTCTCTTTAGCCCTAACTCTTTTCTCCATTCATAGCCAAACTCCTCAAAAGAGCTGTTTATCTTTTCCTCAGTCTACTAGCTTTTCTTTCTGAAGACAACACACTCTTCATGTTTTGTCACTAAGAATAAAAGGATAATTTTGAGTTATTTGACTTGTTCACTCAGCAGTATTTGATAAGGATGATTCTTTCCCCTTTCATTATGCTCTTTTCCCTTTGCTTCATGAGGTCCCAATCCCCTGTGCCTCATGAGCAACAATTTCCTTGTATCTTTTTAAATGTTGTAATTCCTTTTTGAAAAGAAGAACGCCTATAAGGCCCAGCATTATGGCTCTGTGGTTGAGCATCAACTTATGAACCAGGGGTCACGATTCAATTCCCGGTCAGGGCACATGCCCAGGTTGCAGGCTCAGTCCTCAGTAGGGGATGTACAGGAGGCAGCCAATCAATGATTCTCACTCATCATTGATGTTTCTCTCTCTCTCTCTCTCTCTCTCTCTCTCTCTCTCTCTCTCTCCCCTTTCCTCTCTGAAATCAATAAAAATAGTTTTAAAAAAGAAAAGAAAGACATAGGATATCTCAGCCATTTCCTCCTCTCCTGCTATATTCATCCTAATAGAGTTCATCAACAAACATAACTTCAAGTACCATTTATGAACCCACTGATCTTAAATATTTCTCTCCAGGTTAGAGCTCTCTTCTGAACTCCACATACCCGATTGTCCATATGGTATATGTACTTATGTATCTCATTGATACTTCAAAAACATTTAAAAGATGGCCAAGAGACATATGAAAAAATGCTCAAAGTTACTAATCATCTGAGAGATGTAAATCAAAACGACAATAAAGTACCATCTCACACCTGTCAGAATGGCTATCATCAACAAATCAACAAACAAGTGCTGGCAAGGACGTGGAGAAAAAGGAACCCTCATGCACTGCTGGTGTGAATGCAGACCGGTACAGCCACTGTGGAAAATAGTATGGAGTTTCCTCAAAAAATTAACCCAGTAATCCCACTTCTAGGAATATATCCCAAGAATTCAGAAACACTAATCAGAAAGAATATATGCACTCCTATGTTCATAGCAGCACAATTTATAATAGCTAAGATTTGGAAACAGCCTAAGTGCCCATCAGCAGATGAGTGCATTAAAAAACTGTGGTACATCTACACAATAGAATACTACACTGCTGTCAAAAAGAAAGAACTCTTACCATTTGCAACAGCATGGATGGACCTGGAGAGCATTATGCCAATAAGCCAAGTGAAATAAGCCAGTCAGAAAAAGATAAGTACCACATGATCTCACTCACTTGTGGAATATAATGAACAACATAAACTGATGAATAAAAATAGATACAGAGACCTAAAGGCATTGCACAGACCATCAAACCTTAGAGGGAAGGCAGGGGAGGGTGGGAGGAAAGGTAAGAGATCAACCAAAAGACTTATATGCATGTATAGAAGCATAATAGATGGACACAGACAATAGGGGGTGAGGGCCAGTGCAGGGAGGTGGGAGCAAGCTGGGAGAGGTCAATGGGGGAAGAAGGAGACATATGCAATACTTTCATATATAAAAGAAATCTATTCTGCATACTGTGCCAAAATGACCTTTGCAAACTTAATTCAATATAATTTCAAGAGCTGTCCACCATTTTTAGGATCATGATCAAATGTCTTAAATCATCTAGATTTTAGAAGGTCTTAACTCCTGCTATTTCTCTAGTTTTGTATTATTTACTCCTCATTGCACTCTCCCTTGTCCCTTTGATTATAATTGTTTCAGATCATCTAATAACATATGCTCTTTCTCAAATAAGTCTTTGCAAATGCCTTCCCTTCCCCCCTTCTTCAGTACTTGCAAACGCTTTCTACTTCACTCTAGCTAACTCATACTTCTTCTTTAGTATTCAGATTAAAAGTTATTTTCAGTAGAAAGTTATTCACAATAGCACCTGACCTTTTATATATACCAGTAATCTATTCCAGTAGCATCTTATAGTATTCCTCCAATGACTAATTTTAAGGTTGATTATTTCTACTAGAATGCATAATTAATGAGGGCAGGGACAAAGTCTGTATGGATCACCATTATATCATTGTCATTTCACACAGTATCAGTTGACTATTAAATAAAATCAATTTTATAACTCATTTATGACTAAATAAATATTTTTCCTTTTTAATGATTTAGTTATTCATATGGGGCAAAAGTACATATGAAATTTGTCTACACACATATTGAGCACACAAGTTTCTATACTTTTTTTGAAAGGGAGGACATAAAAACATAAGGTGGATATTAATAGCCTCATGAAATTTATGTCATAATGGTTATGACCCTTAAAAATATTGACTCTTTATAATGGTAGAATTACCTATATATATAAAAGCCTAAGCGACCATTATGACTAGATGACCAGATGGCTGTCCTGTAGCTATGATGTGCACTGACCACCAGGGGGCAGACACTCAACAAAGAAGCTGCCCCTTGGTGGTCAGTACACTCCCGTGGCCGGCTAACCTCCTGCGGCCGGCCAACCTCCCATGGTCCCTCCCCCTGGCCAGCTGGCCCCAATTGGCTTGATCGCTGGCCAGGCCGAGGGACCCCACCCATGCATGAGTTTGTGCGCCGTACATCTAGTATATAATGAAATAATACATATACTTCACTATTAATAAACAATAGAAAAAATGGTTATTGTCCAGTAAGTCACAATTAATAAAACATTATGCTCAAACATGTTTTTCCACATTGCATGACTATCATTTGAATAATAAAAAAGACACTTAAGTTAAAGATCCTGACATACATTTAACAAGGAAAGCAAATAAAACTAATTTGCTTTTAAAACAAATTAAGCAATAACTAGAGTCAGGTTTTTATGCTTTTGATTTAATACGTATCTCTAAATAGAGAGCTTCAAATTCTGTTATCTTTGTCATGACTTTCAATACCATCCATATACTGATATCTCTCAAAGTTATATCTCCAGCCCAATCCTTTCTGGAACTCTACACTACTCCAATGAACATCTAATAGGCATCTCAAAAAAAAAATAAATAATGTTCAAATCAGAGCTCTGGATTATACTCACCATTATTGATTCACTGGAAGTTATCCCAAGCTCAGTCAACAGGAACTACATTTTTCTTTCTTGACCAGACTAAACACTTGGACTCATCCTTAGCTCTACTCATTTCCTCATATTCTACATCCAATTGCTCAGCAAAACCTGACATCTTTTCTGAAAAATACATCTAAATCTGATAGCATTTTGCCATCCTCATTGTTTCTACCATAGTCCACGCCATGATTGTCCCTTTACTTCATAATGGCAGTAGGCCCCCAATCTATCTTTTTGCTTCTACACTGTCCCCCATGCATCATATACTCCGTGAAGCAGACAGGGCAATCTTTGTAAAATGAGAGTCAGATCATGAGATTCTTCTGTTGAAAACCCTTCAGTCATCTCTTCCCATATCTTATAAGTAAACTGGTGTCCTCACCATGAACTATAGCTTCAGCCCCTGATCTCCACTCTCACTGACCTATCTCCTTCTCCCTGCCTTTCTGACTCTTCTGCAGTCACACTGGGCTCCTTGCTGATTCTTGAACACCCCAGTTTCACCTTCACCTTCATAATTTGTCCTTGTATTTGCTATTCTCCTTACATTCACATTTCTCCTAAATCCCCACATCTCACTTCCTCACTTCCTTTGAATCTTTGTTGAAAAAGATTTGAAATGAGTGCTTCCCTGACCATATCATCTCGCCACTCTTCTTTTTATACTGCTTTATTTTTTAAATAGCACTTATCACTAGATGATACGATTTATTTTTATTATCTTTCTCCTCTCAAATACACACATAAACATCAATGTAACTACATGAGAGCTGGATTTTGTTTTGTTCAATGTTGCATCCCAATGCCTAGAAGAACATCTGTCACCTAGTAGATACTGAATAACTATTGGCAAATCAACATTTAAATGAGTAATGAATATAAAATAAAAAGTGCATATTAAGTTAAAACTGACATGAAACACACTTAAAACTCTGGCAATTTAAGGAATATGGATTATTTTTGTTTACTATCTAAAATAATGTAACCATATTTTATTTAACTACTAAAGCAAGATACCAGGCACATCAAAAGCATTTTCAGTTTTCAAAATATACCCTGCCAAAAATACAGTAAGTATAACTTATTCTGCCAAAATCAAGAAACAGAACCAATTTGATATTCATCAGCTTCTAATGAAAATAACAGTTCTTTATGAAGCAAGCTGGAATTTTTATTGTTAGTAGAAGTATCAGTCTACATTTAAAATACAAATTTCTTTATTTTGAATGGTCATTTTCTGGTTTATAAATTAATGCTAATGAATACACAATAATCTCTGAACCCATTGTGACTATCCTTAAGCATTTTTAACTTACAGCAAAGGGCACTGAGCCTGAAGTCAGAAAACCAAGATTTGAGCCTAGGGTTTGCATTGCGAAACATAAAAGACAAAACTATTAGGAAACACTCTTGGAAACTGTACAGAATCGTATATACTAAAGTGTACCAGGATCTCTTATCAAGTGCACCATTATCACCAAAAGACTAAAGAATTTATCTATCTTAGACTATTATCCAACTGCTTTTTCTTTTATTATATCTCTATTCCAGCATGAGGTAATTTGAAATATAATATTTTAATATAGGCAATTAGAGATTTTTAAAAATCTACATTTTCTATATGGGAAGAAAACTGTGGCTATCAGCCAATTTTTAAGCTTCTAGGAGAGTCAGCCTTTTGGCAAATCTTAATAGATCTACCTGGTTGCTTTCACATTTCAACTTGCATGACTGCAGGCCATCTAACAACTTTGCCCCTTAGGCTTTTTTTTTTTGAAAGCAAGTGCAAACCCTCAAATTCAAGTTATACCTTGATTCCTAGAGAGCAACCACCATAAACTATGTCCTCAATGCCCTGATTCTCTGGTCAGAAGTTCTGAAATGCCCTCGTCCTCTACCACTTGGAATTTCCCTTTCTGGAGGATCAGAAATTAAAATTCATGGGTTCCCTAACCTTCTAGGATTTTTTTGAGTGGAAATTATTGCTTTCCTGACATTCTCATAAATCTCCATGCAAATTTTTAAAAAACAAAAAGCTGCCTTTTTCTTTAATATTGGGCTTTCTTAATTCCATCTCATCATTCAGATTAAGAACAAAATAGATTTTCCTAGCCTATTTAAACCTTCCATTTTGTTACTTGTTTTGCATCTGATTCTCTAACCTGTAATTCATTGGTTACTTATTTATTCAACACATACTCTACAGTTTCTACTCTGAATAAAGCTCTAGCATAAATCTGCATTTTCACATAATTACATGTAGAGATAATGTTGATATCAAGGGTATACAATTATTTGCAAAACTAGAGGCCCGGTGCACAAAATTTGTGCACTCGGGAGTGGGGTATTCCTCAGCCAGCCCTGCGCCTTCTCGCAGTCCAGTAGCCCTTGGGGGATCCTTAGTGCTGCCATGGAGGCTCCTGTCCCTGCCGCTGTGCTCGCCAGCTGTGAGCCCGGCTTCTGGTGCACTGACCACCAGGGGGCAGCTCCTGCATTGAGCGTCTGCCCCTTGGTGGTCAGTGGACGTCAAAGCGACCAGTCATTTTGCCGTTAGGTCAATTTGCATATTAGCCTTTTATTATATAGGATATAATAAATAATTTATAAAAAGTTGTATTCAGTGCACAGATTATAAATACTTGAAACATAATAATAGAGCATCATTTATAATTCAGGAGACCCAAATCTAAATCTAAACTTTATTACTCATTCCTAATGCTAAGTCAAAAACTTTTTTTTGCTTCTTGTACACCTGGGTTATCTTACTTGAAAAACAATAAGGAAACACACTACTTTACATAATTCAGAAGAAATTATTAAATCTTAAAATATAAAAACATCAAATTAAAATATGCTGATGCTTATACAAAACTTTGAGGGAGAGAGAGGGGAATGAACTAGAGACTGAAGGAGACTGACTTCCAAAAGGCCATGCTTCTGAAGAAATCATTTACCCCAATGCTGAGCAAATCTGGGGACATGATTGACAGCCTCTCCACCAAGCACTGAAACAGATTCCCTGGCACTAAGCGTATCCCATCTCCTGACTTCTGCACTTGATTTACTTCAAATATTATCTGGGCCTGCTAGCGGCAGTGAGCTTTTCTACTGCAAGTCTTACAGCCAGGTCCTGGGCTGGCCATGCCATGGAACCCCAGGCAAGGCTCTTCTAAAGAAGATGCAACATGAAACGTTGTCCTGGCTGAGGCTTTGCTTAAATTTCAGTTTCCCCTTCAGGAACCTTACCTCTGGCTCCTGATTCATGTCAGTCCTCATCCCAATGCTCCCATGTTTTTTCTCTAACTGCCCCTGCCTGGCATTGCCCAGTCCTCCAAACCTTTGCTTCCAAGGCTGGCTGTCAGGCAGACCCCTAGCCCCTCCCTGGAATAAAGCCCATCATTCACAACTACTCTATGTGACTTCCAGGAGTAAATCAAATGACCATTTCTCACCAAAATGTCATCATCTCATTTCCAGGAAGTAGTAACTTCAATAAGGAGAGTGAAGAATAAAATGAAATATAAATGGTAGACAGGCATTAATCCTTGGAGAGAGATAGTGTCGCAGGATCTGTGACTTGAATAGAACATAAGAACAAGTGACCAAAGAAAAGAAAGAACAAAGGAAGAAAGGAAAAAAGGAAAGGAAAATAGAAAATCACTGGGAATACTGTTGGGAATTGAATTTGAAGAAATATTTGAAAGGCTAATATGTATACAGTCACAATTTTAAGCACTTACCAACCCAAAGCTTTCAAATGTTAAAATGAAAAACAGAAAATAGTAAAATTTAGACCAAAAATAAATAAATAAATAAAATTGTGTAACTAGGATTAGGTCTATATTTTCCAAAAGTAGAAGCAGTAAACAAAATTAGCTCATGAAGTTGACCCATTACATAACATTGTAAAATTTGAAGAGGAAGACTGTAATAGGAGAACTTGGAAATATGGTCAAAATTCATAAAGAATTGTTTAATGCAGCAAGCAGGTCAGGGGGGAGCAGAGGAGGAAAGAAGGAAGTAGTGAGTCAGGAAGAGGAGAGACACTTAGAAGATAAGAAAAACTGTTTCACTTACCTATGATCCTATTTTGTAATATGCTAACTGTTAAGAGGAAAGAAAACGCATATAACATTGCCAACCAACCACATGTATTTTTAAAAAAATAACAACCCAGCTCAATAATTCGGTCAAAAAGCAAAGTCACATCAAGTGACTATTTGAAAAAAGGATATGAATGTACCAAAATCTTAATAGCTAGTTTTCTAATGGGATTGAAGGGAGTTAAAATGTACAGGGCAGAGGTGGCACTGAACCGAGAGATGGCTTTCCCTTTATTCAATACTATGAACGTCTGAAAAAGAAAAAGCACAACAACACAGAGCAGGATTTAGAATATGCATCCAGGACATTTGAAGAGAAAGGGGAGACCATTCTTTAGAAACATTAGCCTTATAACATAATGTAGCAACATACTAATTACCAACATATGACATCACGATAGATGCTTTTTTCTTTGTGAGTGCTGTAAATCCTCATACATCAGTACGTGACATGAGGATTTAAAGAAAACAAAAAAAATTGTAGTCAATGCCATAGGAAATCTTAGCATCTTTATCAAGTTTTGATACCAGTATTTTTAAACTGTAATTATAATTCAGGAAACACATGAAAGGAAGCTGTGATTACTTCTTCATTTTAAAAAAACAAATTCACAAGAACTTCAGGGTTTCCAAGTGTATTTTTGGATAAAATTCTTTTTGGGGCACTTGGAAAGGGCAAAGTCTATGGCATGAAGGTGTAAACCTGCTGAAAAGCCGAGTACCTTATATAGAGCTTAATATCATAAAGAGGCATTTAGACACTACTCCTGGAAATGCAGGGTGGGGCAAAAGTAGGTTTACAGCTGTGAGTACACCAAACACAAAGTTTATTCTTGTATTGTCGTTTATTAATTACTAGTGGCCCGGTGTACAAAATTTGTGCATGGGGGAGGGGGTGTTCCTCAGCCTGGCTTGCACCCTCTCTAATCTGGGACCCCTCGAAGGATGTCCTACTGCCGGTTTACAGGGATCAGGCTTAAACCGGCAGTCGGACATCCCTCTCGCAATCCGGGACTGCTGGCTCCTAACCGCTCACCTGCCTGCCTGCCTGATTGCCCCTAAGCACTCTGCCTGCTGGCCTGCTCACTCCCAATTTCCCCCCCGCCACTGGCCTGCTTGCCCCCAAATGCCCCCCCTTGCCAGCCTGATCACCCCCAAAGTGCCCCCCCTGCTGGGGAGCATTATGCCAAATTTCCATTCCTCAGTGGGCTGGATCGAAACACGACAGGTCATCTGCTGCACTTGTTGGATCATAGATACCA